>NC_142503.1:124139000-124459500 GCF_057876585.1 Rhinolophus sinicus
ATGACATGCTGAATCCAGACATTAGCCTCCCAAACTCAACTCTAATAAATTATAGGGTCCTTTTCCTAGCTTGGAGACACATTCAGAGGAAACACACATCTGACTGAAATGGACCATGAAGATGAATGTAGATAATAACAGGTTTTCTTTAAAGGTCCAACTTGTTGCATGCTCAGCACCCCAGAAAAAGATCCCTAGATGTTGTATCTAAACTTAGATATCTCTCTCTCAAAGTCAACATTTATGGCAGCTACTTACCCATTTCACTCTTAGCCAAACATGCATTTTTTTATTTTTTTTTTACCATCTCTGGACACTTCTTAATTTTATATCTTCCATTCTTCATGTCACAGTGCATTCTTCCAGATTATCATCTCCTCACCATCAGCTTTACCAGGTCACTGTAGTATGACAGAATGCTGTGTTGTATTCTGTATCACTAAGTCCCATCCTCTTGTAATTGGTACTTGACCCAATGGCAACCAATCTAAATTCTGGGGTTACAGCAGTTGACAATGAGAATAGAACAGCTAGGAGTAATACAAAGAAAAAAGGACCCATATGGAAACCAGATGGTAATCAACATAGGACAAGTAAAAGACCACACTATGAGGGAATAAAATTACGAAAAAGAAAATGGCACCAAATAGTAAAGAATAGAAAGTGGGCCATAAAAACAGAGGGAAAAAAAAACCCAATATAGATAATTACAAAAGATATCTGAGGAGTTACTTTACTTTCTGTAAATTCTTCTGTAGTTTTGAGTTTGCAGCTTTATCTTATATGTGTCCTTCCAGTATAGATGAAAAAATATTTTGAGATGCTAATTTTTTTTCTCCCTGTGTTACCTTTTCCTTTACCTCTACTCAAGCACATGTCCAGCTCTGTGCACATTACTTCAAGAGAGATGTGGGTCTCAGTAGGGCAGAAGGAAGACATAGTTTAGAAGTACCGTATAAGTTATTTTTGTTTTTGGTTCCCAACACTATATATTAGAAGAACTTAGTAAGTTTATTGGAGGAGTAAAAGAAAAGGAAGATATGGTCATGAGCGAAGCGTCTTAGCCACAAAAATGGAATAATAATGTTTTTTTTTTTTTAAAAAAAAGTGAAATAAATCTACCTCTCCCATTACTGCAGATGTGTGTGTGTGTGTGTGTGTGTGTGTGTGTGTGTGTGAGAGAGAGAGAGAGAGAGAGAGAGAGAGGTTTGCCTCCTGGCTTGTAGATGGCTATATGGCTGTCTTTTCTCTATTTTCACGTTGTCTTCCCTTTATGCCCATGTCCTAATCTTCTTTTATAAAGACATTGGCCGTATTGGATTAGGGCCCACCCATATGGCCTCATTTACTTTAATTACCCCTTTAAAAGCCTTATTTACAGTCACACTCTGAGATACTGGAGATTAGAATTTCAACATATGAATTGAGGGGTGGGGGTGAGACAACAAAATTCAGCCTCCAAAAGAGAGGTCTATGGATCCTAAAAGTAGAGGAGCACGTGTATTTCAAACAGGCAATGCCACCAGGGAATTTATAGAGCAAGCACCAGAGAGGATGTAACTACATGGTATGTCTTGACAGATAGGTCCATAGGTACAAAAAGTCATCTGTCCCAAGAGTAGTTGGCAATAGCAGAAAGATCTCAAGGAATCTAAGCATCAGTAACAATAGATGTCTCCATGGTAACTAGATGACTAATGAGTGAAGGCCCACTCAGTGCCCTTTCTCCAACATCTTGATACTACAGAGGACACTACAGTGACATAAATTTGGGAAAGCCAGAGAATTAATGTTACAAACAGGTTATAAGCTATATTTTCGCCAAAGTGAAAGGCAGAACAGAGTCAAAATATAAGTTGTTTTTAGAAAATAAAGGAAGTTATAGTTAAGGACTAAAATTAAAATCTGTTACCATAATAATCCCTTTAATATTTTGAGGTAACATGTGTAGGCTTCTATCCTTACAACCAAACGAATTTAACTAAAACAGAAAATAAAGCTTGAGTCAGGGACCACCCCTTTCAATCCTGTGCTGATATATGTGGGCCAGTAATTAGTAGTTAAACTGTACACCTATAGTTTAGGGATCATGTGCCCATTAACTGTGAGGCTCAGAAGGATCTTGCAGCTAATGTTTTAGAGACGGTCCAAGAGCATGAGGCCTGCGCGGGTGAGAAAGGGATTAACTACAGACCTTGCTGCCTGCTAGAAACAGATAAGAAAAGGCAGTGAGAGCTTCTGACTCTGTTTCTAGAAACATTTCCTGCTTGTAGGCAAATTCTGAAATCATTAAAAACTCAGGCCAAAAACAAATTAGAGCACATTATTGAATTCAAACAAATTTCCACTTTTGCAACAATGGATAAAATTATATTCCTGGTATTTTGAAGGCTAGAATTTTAGTAAAGAGGCTCATGGGAGGGATTAGAACCCTCCTCCCACCCAAAACAAAATAAAAGAAAACAAAAAACCTCCAGCCTTTCTGAAACCTTTCTATCCTAACATAACTGTGTGCTAGAGAGGAGGAGCACAAAACCCCCTTTCCCTCTCTGACTTAGCAGTCAACCCATCCCTGATAAATATAAGTATTTCCAATTTTATCAGTTAGAACCTAAGATTTTAATATAATGAGAGCCAAGGAGCAATAGTCAAATACAAAGAAAGGTTACCTGATATTTTGTCTCCGAATCCCACCCTTGATAAAAGAACACTGGATTTGCCATTATTAGAAAGATGGAGTTTGGGGACTGGCCTTAAGCAACATGAAACTTGCAGACCTAATACTCCAGGTCCCTTAGCAGCAGTTATGCTTCACTGGTCAAATGAGCATGGTTATGTGACACATAGTGTAACACACCAAAAGATTGACTCAGATCCTTACTAAAATCTTTATCAAATCTTAGGTGCTCAGCAAATTCTTGACCAGGTTATAAGAGATGCTTTCAGCAGTCAAAAGTCACTGCTGGCTGTTGAGCCCCTTGGGGGAAATCAAACCCCTAAGACGGTGGAATGTGGGAGAATTAGCACTGTAGTCCAAGGGAGAGACTCCACTGCCACTGAAGTGGGGCCATGATATGATACCCACAGGATTCACCAGTCTTACATTGTGCCTCAACATTCAGCAATATTGATGTTAATAGTATTAAGATGAGGATCACATTGCAAGGCAAGTCATTGTCCTTTGGGACAGAAATTCAGGAGGTTCTTTTTTATATTTTTTCAAAATGGCATTGTGATTTCTTTGAAAGGTATATTAGTCGTAGTTAAATTTGTAATTTAAACATTGCTTTTAGACAAGGTATAAAAAATGGACAGGAGGATTGTGCCAGAAAAAGAAGATATATGGGCAGCCCCTGGAGAGTGTGGACCTAGAGACTGATGACAGATGTTCACCTAGTCAGTGATTCTGCCTCTGATATTAATACAGCATTAGCCTCTGGCTTTTTCTCTTTGGGGAAGAGAGGGCATTTCAGTGACAGGTAGATCCTGTTGAGCAGGATTATATATACATTTATTTTTGAGAGTTGGATAATGTGTGTACATGGACAGAGCAAAGGAGAGCCAGTCAATGTCTTCCTGGTTCATGCCATCTTCAAAAGAAATCATCCCCTACCTGCTTCCCTTGATGCCTAAATAAATATATTCTTTGCCATGTAACTGAGTCTACCCTGATTTGACTAAGGATTGGGTACATGAACTGAGGAGAGCCAATCTATAGGTTGCCTTGTGACGTCTTTGTGTAAAACGTGCAAAGATGAGGTGGATCAACCAGATTCTTTCTTCAGACTTTGGACTTGGGATACGAAGAAACTGTGAGTAATACAGAGACTAGAAGCAGAAAGATTATGATGTAAAAAGGGTGACAAAGAAAGGAACTGAACGTGGCTGTTCAAAGCTATGTGAAGCCAGATACAGAGTCCTCGGGTAAGTAGAAAGAGCCCATTGGTGTAGAAAAGAGAATGTATTATAGCAGGGAGACAAACTAAAGCAAAGAGGCACTAGAGAGACTGGGCCATACAACTGCTAAGCTATCTGGGCTTTCCAGTGACATTTCCAGTCCACGCGTTTCCTTAGAATAACTACTTCTCCCCTGCGTCCACCCATCTTTCTTGGGGTAGTAATTTTTTCCCCCCATCTTTTTTGATCTATTCTAAAAACTAAAGCATTCTGGTTAATTACCTGTTTGTTCTCATGTAACCACATATAGTAAATGTGTCTTTACATCAATATAAACATATTTACTATGCATTAAATGGTTGCTTCTCACCCAAACTTGATGTTGAAAATATTTCTGTCAAATTTAAATTTGGAGCTGAGAGAAAATTGACTATATCAAACTGTACAATTGGACACTCTGAATGGAAATACACAATTTAAAGAGAAACAACAGTCCAGTAATTGAAAGGAATATATTATAGGAGAAAATATCTGGAAAAGTACTTATAGACAAATCTCTATAAGCCACTGTGAAACAGCATTGAAATAAAAAGGATTTTTTTTTCTTAAAAAAGCAAATGCATTCCTTTACTTACCACTATGACTCAGTGAGACATATCCATGGATCAAATTGCATGAAAGATATCATGTTCCAATAAAACACATTCATTAGAAAGGCTGAGGGTCTGAGTTTACATATAACAAAAACATCAAACGTATGTTGTTGCATAGATGGAGCTAATATTTGGCGTAAATACATAGGTTAGAATAAAAGAAAAAAGAAACAGGAGGTAAGGTATTTTGGAATATGGAATACAGGACACTTGACCAGATGATAGGTGGGGGTACTGATTTCTTAATCAATGTAATAAAATTTCAACAGATGGCATATAGACATTATATTAATGTTAACTTCTAAAATTGTTAGAATTATTATTTTAGAAAAACAAAAATACATATGACATTTACTTTTTAAAGATATGGTAAATAGCAAGAAAAGCTGCCAATCTGAATTAACAAAATTAAGAAAAACTTCTTGGCAAATTAGTAAATACCAGAACAATAGTAATAAAATGACCATGAAATTATAATACATACTAACTAAGTAAAGGATATGTGAGCATAGCATAGCATATAAGCTCCACTATAGGAAAGTAGATTAAGCTCGAGAGGAAGTGAGTAAATAATATAAAGGTTCCAAACTAACTTCAGATTCAGATGAATTTTATCCTACACAGAATATACATTTCTGAGAGTTAAACTATTGTTGGCCATTCTTAAAGAATCACAAAAAGCAGCACAGTGTTTAACAATTGGGAGTAGAAAAATGTTGCTTCTCTTTACAAAATGAATTAAAAAATAGATTCCTAAACCTCTACAATAATGAACGGGCTGTCAATCACTACAGAAAATTCTAATGGACTTTGAAAAGTGTGTGGTTTAGTATAAAAGGAGGCACAGAACAAACATAAAAGAAGGCACTAGAGAGAGAATACCTACGCTCAAGTACTGGCTACTCCCGATATTATATGTACTGGAAGAAATGTAACTCCCTGTGACCAAGTTTTCTCATCTGTAAAATGGGTAAAATAATAGTACCTAAGTCTGAGGTGTACAGAAAGGATTATGTAAATAGTTAAGGTAAGACCTAGAACAAAGCCTTGTGTACAATAAAACATTTAATGAACTTAATTCGTGAGTACAAGTACTGTTACTAACCACCACCACTAGTACCACTATCAGCATCAATGTTACTACTGCTAGTACTAATACTACTATGGCTTTTTAAAGTATTAAATATTTCATGTTAACATAGGTTTTTAAAAAAATATCCAAACACACAAGTTTTTTCCTTCAGGTAGTGATTCTAGTAAGGAAGTAAGATATATACTATAATAAGGCACTTTATATGCAGATTTCAGCAAGGCATATAAAAATTTTTCTCAAGATATCCTTTGTGAAAAAGTATACATGTAGCTTGGATGACAGTATGGCTAAGCTGACTGGTAGTAAACTCAACTTCATTACAGGCTAAAGAATGCTGACTAAGGATCAGTGTCCCTTTTGAGACATTGTGAATTCTACACACATAGTGAAAGTAAGCTATTATTACAGAAAGAGTTTCCTTAAAGATAGGAATAAGATTCAATTGGTGGTATAAAATATACAAGAGAAAGAGAGAAAAGGAAGAAAGGGGGGGGGGGGAATGAGGGGAGAAAAAAGAGAAAAATGAAGAAAGAAAAAAGAAAAGTCTTAATGTGTGAAATATTTGACAGTAATCAGTTGTAAATAGTCCCCCACCGCCACCGTTAATCTACCAAACTACCAACAGGACCTCACTGAACGGGCAGTTGGGAAGAGATGCTCACATTAGCTCTCATGAATTAATATGAATTGGCAATGGTACTCCACAAGATTCAGTTCTCCACAATAAAATATATAGTTTTATTTATAGCATTTATCACAAACTTAGTGTATGCTAGATATTTTCTATTATCTCATTTAATGCTCATACCAACATTAGGACGTATAGCTATCAACAGATTCATTTTATAAACATGGAAACAAGAGCTATCCAGATTATGTAACTTGTTTCACATCAGTCTAAGGGAAAAGTCAACAGCTTTCATATAAAGGCCCAAGATTTTGAGCGAAGCATTCTAAGTTGCTCCATGTTTTTCACAATTTGGAGTTCTCAGAACCAGTGAGATGCTAACATATTGTATTATGTATTTGATAGGTTGCAATTATAGACCATTAAAAGATAAATTTTAAGAGTGACAGTCAAATATAAGACAAACATAGATCCAAAATAAAAATTGGTCAAACAGAAGATGAGGAAGATATCCTTTAGAAATTCATATGAAAAAAATTTTTCTTTTCCTTCAACTCAATATGAATCAACCACATGATTACAGAATTGACAAAATCATTATTATTTTAGTGCTTTAGATATAGGGTAGACAAAGGAGACGTTTGCTGTTCAGTATATTTGGGAGTACTCTTAGGGCATTGCAATACGTTTTGATGCCATGTTTTAAGAATTGACAAAAGTGCAAAAGAAATGGTAATCAAGAAGGATGGTGGTTTAGATAATTGTGTCATGTAAAGAACAGCTGAAGGAATTGAGAACATATATCATGAAAACAAACAAACAAACAAACAAACAAACAAACAAACAAACACAAAAGCCTTACAAGATTATGAGAAACATCTTCAAATGTGAGGTTCTAGAAGAGAAAACAGTTTATTCTGCAGGGGTTAACAGCATAAAAAAAAGAGTTATTAAAGGAAGGGTGTCAAATATATGGTGATGGAAGGAGAACTGACTGGTTAGTGAACACACAATGTGATATGTAGATGATGTAATACAGAATTGTACGCCTGAAACCTATGTAAGTTTACTAACAATTGTCACCCCAATAAATTTTAATTAAAAGAAAGAGGAAGGGTGTTTTAGGCTTAATATAAGGAGGAGTTGAATATACATATTTATTTAAAAATCATAAAGAATTGTCTTAGGGGTAAATAAATTCAGTGTTCCTATCTGGTTTCAAACAAAAGTTGAAGTCAACACATTGTATTCGGTATTCCTGCAGAGGATAAAAGGTGGGAATATGTGATTTCTATGATCCTCTCAACTGTTAGTAGAACTGGTATATTTTTAATAGGTTATTAGTAAATACATAAATGACTTTGAAATGGATAAGTGTGATTACTGTATACTTAATGAACCAAGGAAAATATCCACTCATGCTTGAAAGGGTCAGATGTGACCATTCAGGCAGAAATTGGTGGCATCTGTTGCCAGTTCAGAATTTCACAAGTACTCAATATTATCTGTTATGTGACACATTAAATGAATGTGCAGTGCTCACTGGTTAAAGTGATGAAAACTGTTATATATTAAATTTCTCTCTCTGTTAAGCCACAAAATGTAGTTGATGATCAGTTGACCATTAAGCTGTTCTTTGTGAGATTGTAAAATTTTGCAGGAGGCTGAAACCAATATGGTATAGTTGATTCCCTAGGTATGTTACACGTATGAAGGATGAACAAGCTTCATATGTAATAATAATTTGTGGTAGTCAAATGTGTGTGTGAACATAATTCAAAACATAATTCTTAAATATTTCTGATTAAAATCAGAAAAATACATAAAAAATTTCCAGCTGTGACTTGAACAACAATTTTGTTTAAGGTACTTTGTTATGTTTCTGGGGCACTCAAAATCTGTGATGGTATGATTTGTTAAAACCAGAAAATCATTAACAAGAATTACAACAAGAATATAAGTAGACTTATTGTTATGGAAAAGGAAGTAGACAATTTGGGATCTTACAGTTGTTTTCTAAAATTTTGGGTGGAACAATAAATATATTTTTAAATAATATTAAAAATAGTTTTATGCAAAGAATGTTGATCCTCTTGCTTTTTAAAGGACAGAATGGTAGTTTTTGCCACATTCTCTTCTCAGAAATAATCTTCAAACGAGCAGGAAAATAAGAAATGGAAATAAAAACCTCGTCTTTAAAGAAACTACATCTGTAGTCCCAAACCGAAATATTTATAGGCTGCCAAAGGGAAAATCAAATGAGAGTGGAAAATGTCAAGAAAGGGTGATTGCAGCTGATTTCAGATACAGATGGCAGAACACAATTCCCCAAAGTAAGTGTTACATCCTGAGGGCCAAAACAAGCGAAGTGTGCACAGACTGGTGGTAAATGCTTCCCTGGACCTAGTTGGGTATGTATCACTAAGTAATAGAAGAAGTGATGCTGAATGAGTCAAACACAAAGCCCCAGTCTTTGTAGAATGCAGCACATCAGGAAGGTCACTGTTGTTGGGAAGCTAAACAGTGAGCAATCCTACAAATGCTAATCTCATTTAGGTGGAAGAAAGAAGGACTAAAATGACTCCACTACAGACACACACACACACACACACACACACACACACACACACACACTTATGCTTCAGAGAGAGAGTAGTATGTAGTACAAACTAGTGTTAATTTTTGACAGATGTATTACTAGGAACTCACTTTGTTCAAAGATTACACATTGAAAAACATTTCTATACAAAGATGACATAAGATAATCTGAACAAAGGCTCAGGAAAAAAACCAACAATGGATATTTAGAAAAAAACTTTCTGCTATTGACACTGAGCAAATGGAGAGTGTACACAAGCACGTCACCATGAACAACGTTGTTATGAAACCACTTAAGAATTCAAAGCAAGGAAAGAAGAATTAATGGAAATGAATTCAAGTCTGTGAATTTGCTGAACCATTCCTGTGTTTACTGAGATTTATCTTACTTCCTTGGGGGCAGGTTCATACTTAAGGAAAACTTTTCTTCACTTCTGTTAAAAGCCCTGGTGAATCTGCCCAGATGATACAACTGGTGCATAATTATATGAAATGCTATTAAAATGAAATCCAAATCATTGTTATAAGTATGATTTTGTTTTATATTTTTGCAAACTTCAGTGGTGTGTGTGTGTGTGTGTGTGTGTGTGTGTGTGTGTGTGTGTGCATTTACATATAATGCCTCCGCAGCACCAGAGACTTATCTTTCAGGATAAATCTAAGCAATTTTACTTAGAAAGGTCATTATTAAAAACATCTTTCTTTGAAGAAGGGTTAAAATTTAAAGTAGATGTGATTACATTTTTAGAATTGGATGAAAATTAAATTCTGGAGTTAGCAAAGAACGTTGAAAAGAATGGTATTACTTAGCATATGATAAGTGCCAGTTGACCTTATTAACACACTTGAAAGCAATACTTCAATATTCTCAGAAGGATGCCTGTGTTGCAAGAATGCTTTACTGGCCGAAGACTATTTCAAAGTATTAGAATAGTTTGTGAGAGGCACTTTATTCACATCATGTGGTTATCTGAAGGAAAAAAAATCACAGCAGATTTCTTATTTACTTAGGGAGTCCTTGCTAGCAAGAATAATTCATTTTAGATAATATTTTCTCAGCTGATTTAGACAATTGATGATCTCCCTTAAATACTCATAACATTTACCAATGGAGTCCCCCTCCTCTGAAGAGAAACTAATAGGAAAACATTTCTCATTAAAATATCCAAAATCTTACTCTGAAGAAAATGCTAAATTTAATTTAACTCTGAAGTTAAATTTAATTTAATGCATATTTGTTAAACACCAACAATCCTTTAGACACTGGACAAATTGACAGAGAGTAAACATTAATAAGGCAATAAATGCTCGCAAAGTCAACAGTAGGAAAATTAAATAAAGCACACAAAAGGAAATATTAAAAGAATCAAATTAAAATTGTGTGAGAGGAACAAAAGTGCCCTTTTACCAAAACATCTGGAGACACAGATGTACTACGTAGGCATTTATCTAAGGTAAAATTCAACTCCCAGAGAAGACATTGGGCTTTGTAATCAGTGCTACATCCATCTGCCAATAACAACAAATACAAACATGTAGATACTAGTTTAGTTAATAGTAAATCACCTACAAAGACGGTAATGTATGACTATGGTTATGATTATTAAGATAAGCTTCCTTTGATGGACACATCATAGACCTCTCTTAAACACAGGAAGGAAATAAAAGACAGCATTTCTCAATTTCTTAATGGCCCATGAAATGTTATTTTTAAAATAAAAAGACAGTAATAATCTGGAACTTTATTTTCCTATCTTCAGAATGCAATCCGATGGCATTTGTCCAACCACAAAGAACATTTTCCAAAATAACTTTTAAACTTCCTTTTTTTTTCCCCATTTTGATTCTTTAAGATGAGTACTTTACAAATAAGGGCGGTTAAATAGGGTTAAATAGGAAAACTATGAAATAGCATAAACTCTTATTCATGTTATGAGATAAGCGAGTGATAAGAAGAAATCCATTAAGTGCAAAGATTACACGGATCAGGAAAAAACTGACCATGAGAATAGGGCCTAGTATCAGCTTGCTGCCCTGAAATGGCATCATGCATCAAAATGCCTTTATTGTATGCTATTGTGAGGTGATGAAGAAATTGGTCTAAACATTAACTTAAATGTATACATGGTCACACGTGACTAGTCCAGGATGAGGCACTGTACGAGTCTATACCTTTACGTAACATGCTGAATGCTTAAGGTGAGTATTTTGGTCATGTGTACATTTTCAGCTCTATATTGTGCTGTTCTTTTTCAACATCTGAAATTCCTGATGAGCATGCTTTTACTATTCCTTATAGAGGTCAACATATTTTTCCACCTTTTCTCTTCCCTTTTTCCAAGTATTGCTTTTATACCTTTTTTTGCCCTTATAGGCAAAGGCCAGAGCCATAACATGGCCAGTCCATATTAAATTAGTTTTCCCAACTATTAAAAATAAATATATACAAAAAAGTAAAGATACGAAATTGTGATATACCCTTTGCACCCTGAAAAATTCCATGCCTATGACATTTAGTGAATTATGTAAAAAAAACAATAACAAATTAAGAATCAATAAAATGGTATTTTACACTCCTGATCTTCTATGCATTAGAGGTACATACAGTGTGGAACAAGATGCTAAGGGTTATTTTCTCAAAATGAGCTATAAAGCATTACAATAGCAATCACAGGCTTGTGTTTTAGAGCTAGCTGATAGGGCAAAACTTCTAAACCTGCAATTTACATAGGATTTTGCCCAATAAGTTTACATCCTGATCTTATTAATGTAGATTCTATAAAATTAGAATTTGGTGTGAGCTCACTTGTTTCTTACACAGATTCAACATAGACTTGCTTGATTTTAATCACATGACTCAGGCATTAACATACATGTGGTATCTACCATATATGATACCTCGATTTTCAACTCCAGAGAAACAAAATCTCCATACCAACCTTTGCAGCATAGAGACTCATTTTCTGAAAGAGTACATCAAACAGACTTCTCTGTAACAGAGGATTTTGCATTGGGAGCAACACATATGTGAGCCAGTGATTTTTTTCTGTACTTCTCCATTTGACAATTGCTGCAAAACTTAGGAGATATGCCCTCAAATAATATGATAAAATAATCACAGCTCTGTAAAAACCTTGACATTTTAATCTTTTATCAGCATCAGGAATAATTATCACCTTTTGCTACTTGATAGGAAATTTTGACAACTGCTCATTCGAGTAAATTTTGGTTTCAGTTTTACTAAATGACAAGACATGCTCATGCTAGTACCTTTTAAAGTACTATCTACAATAAATCTCAGAGATGCTCTTTTAGATAGTAGTTTATAAATTCCTGTGCTTCCCTCAAACACTTGTTTTTATTCTACTATAGTGGCCCTATAACCAAAAGCCTGTGCAACTATTTCTTTTCTCGTCTTGTATGAGTGTTAAGATCCTAATGCAGTTTCGTAATTCTTCAGCTTTAGTTTCACTTTAATGATCACAGAATCCCCCTCTACCACCACAATCATTTAAGCTGAACAAAACAAGAACACTTGCCAGTTGTGGATTTGGTTGGTAGTTCGGATAGCAGATTAGTGGGAGCTGCTGGGACTGGCAACATCCACTGTTGCATGGCTAGATTTGCTGGGCATCACGTATTTTGTAGATGTTGCAATATATGTGCTTACAGGCAGAGCACGGATTAGGAAAATAAATGGGAATTCATTTCAAACTGGCAGGAATTCAGAGATTGGACTCCATTTTTAGAAGGAGATAGGTCACAATCTGTTGGAAGGATGGATGAGAAATGGCAGGACCTGCATATACCTGACTTTCACAGAAATTGAAAAAAAAATCACTTAGCATCTAGGAAACACTTGTGTATTGAAAACAGTTAGTAAATAGATTAGAACAATATTTTCATTTATGACAAGAAACAGAGCCAATTGATTACTTCATCTGTCTGTTAGTGCTTAAATATAAGAGCATGTGCAAGGTCTTACAATTAAGTTCGTGAAGTTGTTGCAACGCTATTGCTAACTTTGTTGATATCAGAGGGATTATTCATTAGGAATTCTTACAAACTGGACAGTTAACCAAGTTTACTATTTGGAAGTGCTGAAAAGGCTGCATGGAAAAGTTAGACGACCTGAACTTTTCGCCCACAATTTATGGCTCTTGCATCACAGCAATGCACCAGCTAACACGGCCCTGTCTATGAGGGAGGTTTTAGACAGTAAACAAATAACTGTATTGTAACACCCTCCCTGCTCACCTGATCTGGCCTCCAATGACTTCTTTCTTTACCCAAAGATAAAGGAAATATTGAAAAAAAGACATTTTGATGACATTCAGGAAATCAAGGGTAATTTGATGACATTTCTGATGGCTATTCCAGAAGAAAAAGCGTTTGAAAAATTGCTTTGAAGGGTGGACTAGGCGCTGGTGTCGGTGCATAGCTTCCCAAGGGGAGTACTTAGAAGGTGACCATAGTGATATTCAGCAATTAAATATGTAGCACTTTTTCTAGGATGAGTTCACGAACTTAATTGTCAGACTTCATATCTTAAGAATTGGGCTATTGTCTTTTACAATTAATTACATGACCAAAATGTCACTTCTGTGACATTTAAGGTCACATTATATTTAAATTATGTTATAGTAACAACTTCAAACTACTAGTTGTTACAATACAAATTATTTTAATTCTTTAGGATATTAATTTAAACATGTATATTTAAAAAATTAGACTTTCTTGGAAATGCAGTTGAGCAATATTATTTTTTTCGTTTTGTGACAACAAGGATGGCAAGTGTTTTTTAAAACAGATACTTTAACTGAATTTTACTTAGATTTAGATTCAAGAAAATGAATCAGCATGTCTTAAGAATAATTAATTTAGAAACGGGTATGTAATTAATAAGTAAACCATTAGAACTGCATTTTATATTGTTATATAAAATAGAAATATGATCTAAGTAGATGATACTGAAACTCTCTGCTTTCTAATTGGATTTAACAAAATATCTTCAAGTGAAATAGGCTTACCATTGACCAGAAAATAAAAAATTAAAATGCTGTTTGAATTCTACTGTGGTTCCACATAAGCTTCAGTAAATTGTACAGAACTCACCCCTACAACACTTCCACACCATTTAGCCCTCAGTCCAGAGAAATGACACTGAAATTGGTTTGGTGAATGCTTCTATGTTAAGCATGGCAATTGGTTATTAATTAGCCAATGAAGGAAAGAGGATGAAATTGTACTGAGATTCTATTCATGTTTTGTACTGCATTGGGTAGCAAACATCTACCATGAGATTTTTGGTGCTGTTATTGCTTTCAGAGGCTATGACCTTTTTTCAAATCTGGAGTTTGTCATTTCAATATCTGATTTATATGCATTTAGCTTTCCACTTTGAAATTGGTAGTTTCTGGGGGTCTTGGGTAAATTTAGATGCCCAGCGCTTGCACACTAAGCTTCCTTTTCTTGAATTAAATGCACCCGTTGGATCCTTTTAAGAAGCCCACCCTTTTTAAACACTGAATATTTAGTATTAAAAAATGTATTTACTTCAGAAAAATATGATGTGACTTCATGGATACTGAGATTTATCTATCTTATGCGCTGTTTTATTTAATCTTCCCAAAGTATGTCAGGCATAAACATTTCCAGTTTTCTTTTTCAAGCTTTAAAGGCAGTTTACACACTCTCATTAAAAATATCAAGAAAGCCAAAGTCACTGACTAGATTAAATCTTTGTTTCTGTTAAACAATAAAAAGGTCTTTGTTTTTTCTAGAATGGGCCGATACTTTCATATTCAAATGAAATTAATTGTCTTTCTGAGAACATTCAATAGAAGACTATATTAGCCTTATCTCATGGGATATATCTTTTTTCAATAAAGACCATGCCATACTAGACAGGTCATCACTCTCTTCGTTCTCAGATTGTTGTTTTTTTTCTATTTTATTGAGTGAATTGAGGCAGTAGGCATGAGCTTTCTAATTTCTGCATCTTGAAGCTTTTTGCCATCCTCTCTCATACTGTCATCTGTCACAGCTTTAGAATATGTGCCTCTACTTCCTTCTAAGGCCAGCTCTCAGCTCTTTGCTTCTCTCTCCTTTATCCCCTCTAGGATTACACTAGCATTCAATCCCTTTCTTTTTCTATCTTAGACCTCTTCTCTACTGGTTCTCTAAACAAGCACATGACCCCACCATTTTAGAAAAAAACAACAACCCCAAAACAGCAAAAATTATACTCCCGAGCTCTCTATACCCTACCTCCATTTAGTTGTTATTCAAGTATTTTTAGAATTGTTTACACATACAAATGTGTTGGAAAAGAAAACCATATAATGTATATTTATTGTTTTTTGTTGTTGTTGTTGTTTGCCTGATAGAATCATATCAAAATAACTGTTTCCAAAGTTAATTATGTCACTTCTGTTCTTCCTTATACCTCCTTGAAGGTGGCTTTACAATATCACTAGATTAATTTGTTACAATCCACATTTTTTTTTTTTAATTTGCAAACAGTAGACCTCAGTGTTCAGTTATGAGGGATTTGACAAATGTTAGAGTCATATTTCCATTATCACAGTAACATACAGAACAGTTACATCACTCCAAAATTTCTCTAATGCTAACTCTTTGTAATCAGCCCCTCTCCTAATCCATACTCCTGAAACCAAGAATCTATTTTCCACCCCTACACGTTTGCTTTCCCAGAATATTATATAAATGGAATCATACGGCATATCTCCTTTTGTGTCTGAGTCATTTTTCGTTCACAAAATGCATTTAAGAGTCATTTGTTTTTATGTTAAACAATAATCTGTCCCTTTTTTATTGCTGAATAGTATTTCATTGCATGGATATAACATGGTTTGTTTATCCATTTACTTGCTGAAGAGCATTTGGGTTTTTTCTATTTATTGGCATTGATAAATAAAGCTTCCATACATAGGTAACATAAGTTTTGTGTGAACATAAGTTTTGACTTCACTTGTATAAATACCTTGAAGTGGAATTCCTGGTAACATGCTAAGAACATGTTTAACTTTTAAAAATCAGCTGAACTGTTTTCTAAAATGCCTGTTCCATTTCACATTCCCACCAGTAATATATGAGAACTCCTGTTGTTTTACATTTTCTTAGTATTGTCTTTTTTTTTTTAGCCATTCTAACAGATGTGGTTTAACATACATTTCCCTAATGAATTATGTTGTGTATCTCTTCATCATCTTATTTGCCATCTGTACAGCTTATTTGGTAATGTATGTTTGCTAAACAGATTTATGTGGTGATTCTTTATTCCTTTAACATAACATACCCTTTTTTCTTTTATAAGTGCCTTCAAGATTTTTTTTTAATCCAGTTTTCCATTTTGTAAAATATAATATTCCTAGATGGGTTTCTTAAAACCCTGTGTTTGTGTGTGTGTGTGTGTGTGGTTTTTGTTTGTTTGTTTGGTTTGGTTTGGTTTTCTGTTAGCTCTTAGATTTGTAATTTGGATCTGTTGTTATTTTTTGGAAAATTCTCATTGTTCCTTCAAATACTTCTTTTGCCCATTTTTTCTCTTTTCTACTGGTATTCTAATTTCACATGTGAAAGACCATTTGATATTGTCCAAGAGGCTTTGGATCTTCTCTCTTTCTGTTTACATATTTTCAATAGATATTTTAAATTCATTCACTCTTTCCTCTGATGAATCTAATGATGAGCCATCAAAGGGATCTTTCATCTGTTACTGCATTTTTTCATTTCTGGCTTTATCATTTGATTTTTTAGAGTTTTCTTCTCTGCTGAAATTACCTATATGATCTGGCATGTTGTCCATCTTTTCCGTTAGAGCCTTTAAAACATTAATCATAGTTATTTTAAATTCGCTGTTAGATAGTTCGAACATCTTTGTCATATCTGAGTCTAGTTTTGATCATTGCTTTGTCTCTTGGAAGTGTGTTTTTGAATGTTTTGTCATGTTTTTTGCTGAAAGATCGAAAATAGTGTGGAGACTCTTTAAAAAACATTAAAAATAAAACTAATATATGTTCCAGCATTTCCACTTCTAGGTATTTAACTGAAGCAAAGAAAAATACTAACTTAAAAAAAATATATCCACCCATGTTCATTACACTATTATTTACAAATAGCCAAGATATGGAAGCAACCTAAGTGTCCATTGATGGATAAATGGATAAAGAAATTGTGGTATACATACAATGGAATATTAGTCAGGCATAAAAGGAAAAACCTGTAACTATGTGTGGTGATCAATGTTAACTAGACTTATTGTGACAATTTCAGAATACATGTATATATAATATTGAATCATTATGTTGTACACCTGAAACTAATGTTATATCTCAATTCAAAATAAGCAAAAAGTAAATAGTAGGCATAAACAAATTTTTACCTAAAAACTTCAGTTAGATATTTACTATTTTTCTTTTGATATAAAATCTATATACAATGAAAGATAAAATCTTAAGTGTACATTTCCTGAATCTTGACAGGTACTGGGGGTTCCAATAAAATGTATACACATGATTTGTATTCATCTTTTGTTATTGGTGTATATTGTGTATACAATTTTGTATACAATTTTATACAATTTTGTATACAATTTTAATACAGTTTTTTCCTTTCTTAAGATGTGCACACATGTTTTTGGCACCCTCTGTATATACCTGCATACCCAAACCCCTATCAAAATACACAACATTACTATTACCCCAAAAGATTCCTCATAAAAAAAAAAGCCAAGAAATATGTACATCTTATGTGAAATAGTAGAGACTGAGGCAAATAGCTTTTATAACTGGAAATAGGAATGCTGGTTCTTCTGTGAGGCCATTAGTGTAGGAGGTCAGAGTTCATCTAATTAGGAGCTTGAAGTTTGTTGTTATGATGTTTACTCTCAGTATACCAGAGTTTTACATTTCTTCAGCTATACTTGGCATGGTAGGAGCTGGTTTGCTTGAGTTTTTTTATCCCTCCCCCTACCCACCCAATGTCTGTTCTACCCTCAGCTTTAGGTCTCTCCCTTATGCTACATATCAGAGAAGGGTCTTGCAAGGTATTTGGGATGAGGTGATTTTTAGCCTGAAGGTTAAGATGTGGGCGAGAAGTGCCTTCTCTCTTGTTTTTATCAAATCTCTGTTTTAGGCAGGAACCAGATCCCAGAGTTTTGGGAGTCAATAATTCTTCATGCTTATACAACTCCCCTGACATAGAGCCCAGAGAGGGATAAAAGGTTTTGCTTCCTGTTCCTTTTTGCCAGCTGCAATGGGCTTTCCTCAGTGTCCTAAAGGCAATAATGCCCATTGCCCTTACTCCTGCAGATTAAGGATTTTGTTCAATAAGTGACATAGTGAAGGCTTCCAAGTGGAGTTTCCTGATACTCTCCCAACTCCTTCCCCAACAGCTGTTCCCCTCACCTAATTCTGCAGCAAGGAAAAGATTTTCTCATTACTTTCCTACTTACATACCTATCCACCTACTTACCTATCTATCTTTTGTGTATATATTCATTTATTTATATGCATTATGATTATTTGTGAGCCCCTGGTAGAGTTCACAGAGTGCAGACTTTCTCACATCTGCCATCACCAGGACCTTCTCCTTCTCTTGCATCACATACTTGGCTATCCTCCACTGATTTGCTAATCACCCTAACTAAGCTTGTCTTACCGGGTCTGCTGCATTTCTCCCAGGTAAGCCAGTGTTCACATCTATGTCTTCTTGCAAGGGCTTGTGTCTCCTTAGATTTGGGGCTAGTTCTTTGTCCTGTGACACTGGAACTCTGTAATGGGTGCAAGAAAGTTGTGAACTCGGTGTTTCCTAATCTGAGCATACTGGAATAGAACTAATATCTCATTGCTGCATTGGCTTTACATCCAGTCTGCTGTGGTTTCTAGCAAGACTCTCATATTTACCAACTGTGTGGTCTTAGGTCACTTCATGCCATTGATTCTCAATTTCCTTAAGTGAAAAGTTAGGCTTATAATAGTTCTTCTGACATAGGATTATTATGAGCAGTAAATAAACTGATATATATATATATATATATATATATATATATATATATATATATATATATATATATAAAGCATTTATATATATATATATAAAGCATTTTGAATATTAAAAGCTGAATAAATGTTAGCCATCATTACTTACCACAGCGTAATATAACTACTTGTATATATATGCATAGGTAGAATACGTGCTTTTCAATAATAGGTATTTTATTTATGTTCCCAGTGTCTAGCACAATGCCAGGAATATGGAGCTGACTGATGCATTTTTCATCAACATATTAACATATCATATCGCAAACTGCTATTCTGTAGTTATGGTGTACTGAGATTACAGAAGCTACAAACTTTCCTCACAGCTGTCTTGGCTCTATTTCTTACCACTATGTGAACTTGGGAAAGTTATGTAACGTCTTTGTACTTAAATTCTTTTCATCATTAAAATGCGAATAATTAGAATTTCTATCAAACAGGGTTCGTTAAGGGTTAGATGAGTTAATATGTAGCACATTATTGGCACATATTAACTGCGCCATAAATATTAGACATAATTATTATTAATATTAAATAGTACCACTATTCATATAATTATAATTATGCATATATTATCAATATTAACATTAACATTAATTATTAATAATAATAAATATTATTAGCTCATGTTCACTTTGGTTCTAAACTTTTCTCCCCATAGTTGGGTTAGCTAAAACACTTTTCACCCTTTAAATACCAAGTTAGTATCATTTCCTCTCCTTTCTTCCAAGGTATATTTAATTACTTCTGGACTTCCACAAATCCTTTACCTAATTTTAAAGTATCCACTTCCCACATTTGTCAACTACATGTTTTCATGTCTTTTTTTCCGCTACAATCGGTAGACCTAAAGGATAGATTGATCTTTGTATTGTAATGGTCTATTTCTTTGTCTAGAATAATGTGAGGCTCAATTATTTTTCCTTTTATTAGTTAATCAAGAAAGTGCCTTGCGTTGGTGTCTTCCAACTGTTTTTTTCTTTTTTTTTCTAAAATAATACATTTAAATAGTACTTTATACACCCTCTTTTCTTATTCAATAGTTAGAGTTTAACTGAGGCAGGTGGCTCAGACTCATGCCTAATCTGCTCTGGACCCTGCAGCAGTCCTTGACATACTTTTGCAGACCCCACCAAGCTCAGTAAAACCGTACAATAGAAAATAAAATGTTTTCAAAAAAAATTTTTTTTCTATAGAGTTACAAGATACTATTATGCATATTTAAAAAAAATATTACATTACTGTCCATACAAAGTTTTCCCTGGCTTTTTTACATTTGCTGAGAAAATTATCTCCTACAAGCCTTATTATCAACTGCTCTTTGAGTTCTGGATCTACGTGGGTTAAAATAATGCATTAAAGATTAAAATCTTTTATTTTATTGGGGGCAAGTTGTTTTATAAGTCCCATTAATTGTAGGGACCAACTAGAAAATATAATTTAAAAAACCCTAAACAATCAAATCTAGAAATACCATTTATAAAACATAAAACTTCTTTTCCATGATAGCTCATGGTACATGCCAAAGTCATGATGTCAACCTGTGAATTGCGAAATATATAAAACCCTTTCGGATATTTTCATGATCAGGTCCAGGGCCTAAGTTCCCTGACCCTATTTCACGGTATTACTTTGGATATTACTATGTTAAACATAATTTAATTCATGTTATCATCAAGCCTAAAAATCTTTAGTTTTTTTCTCAGTTATATACCCCCTTCCTATATGCTTATCTCAGGAACTTGAACGTGGCATTGATAACTAGAATACAATAGTCTAAAAAACATTACACGTTCATAATAATTATTTTAAAACACAACCTTGTTCACAAAATCATTCAAGAACTTGTTAACATATTTTAATGTATCAGATATTATTTCTTTAGTTCCTGAATCAAGGATTAAGCCAGAAATATCTTTATATCTACACTTAGGTATATTTTGAATAGATATAGAAATCCAGTTATAACTTAAATGGAAATGTCTATCACTTAAAACCATTGCTGTTTGTGGTATATACTCATACGCTAGCCTTGGAACTTTATTCTCTCTGTCTTTCATTGGCTTCTTAAATTTTTTAGGGGCCTTCTGCTGCATAAAATCTAATGGTAAGTCTTCGCTGCTGTCAAAGGAGAATCACCAAATCGAAAGATATAAACCTCCTTAGACTAATAGACTAATAAAAACTGAACAAAACAACAATAAACCATATCAAAAACAAACATATTAAATCTTTGCACACTGATACACCATACAGAATTACAAATATTACAAACCATTTATTTTATCACCATTTATTGCAAATGTTTATATTTTCAGTTAAAAGTTCTTCCATTTCTTTAAAATTGTGGGCAGTTTATATTCTACCTCATTCCAAAAATGACATGTGATAACTAACTGATAGCTCTCTACACCAATCTCTCTAGCCACACACATTCATCTTTGTATGCTAAGAAATCACCATAATCCTCTGGATAGTTTTCCTTGGAGCAGCTCTGCTTTGGAGCATTCGTCTTAATCTCTCCACAAAAATAGCACTGGGAATCATAGTGTTATACAACTGCAAACCAACAATTCCATAATTGTACTCCATCAATATCTACAGCACAATTCTATCCATTACCATACAGAAAAATGGAATATAAAGATCACTATTTACATGATGTTATCCAACTAGAACATAGGTTTGCTGTAACTATGAAATTGCCAATTGAGGGGCACACTTTTTAAGTATCTTGGATTTAGAACTATTACCCAAGGACTGTTACTTGAGGGCTAAAATGTTATGGGGCAAACATAGGGTTATAGGAAAAGAAATGAAGAGGTTTCATAGACAAGAATTACAAATGCCTTCCATAAATAACGTTAAACATTTTCCTACACTGTCAGATGTTAACATTTTGACAGCATAGGAAAAAGTATGAAACATTTCCATCAAAATTTTGACACTTTTCAAAAGGCACATTCACTAGACACACTACTTTGCCAATGAAAAGATACTGTGCATATTATATACTAAGGGACATTTTAGTCAGAAAGAATGAAAATAAGAGAAACAGATGACACCCAATGTCATCACAGTGATATGGAGTACAAGTAGTACATAGAATGTGATAATTTAGAAATTGTGTGACAATTTTATGGGAGTATCTTAAGGGAAAGATACGTTAAATATTTAGCTCTCAATCATCTGTAGTAATGCGAAAAAGTGAAAACAGGAAAAATGACCACAAAAATTAAATCCTATTCTTTTATTTTTATGGAGTTTAAATTGCATCAATTATTATGTCCAAAAAAAAAAAGGCAAACCATTTAAGATTTAAAAAAATTTTTTTCTGTTTCATTTTCTAATAACTTATAAAACAAAAGATAAATAATGGGTAGAAAGAGTATAAATAATAATAATCAGTGTTTAAACCACCAAGTAGTGTATCTTTTTGTTTTTCCTGTTTTGAGACAATGAACCCTATAATACCAAAACGATATTTTTTAAACGATGGCAATATCCAAACTTTCTTTATTCATAAATATTCAGTAGCTTTTGGGGGGAGTAACATTAAAATATTTCTGACTAAAACTTTTCAAAACTTTCTCATTGTAAGTTTTTATGCCCGGAAGAATCATTTGGAAGTAAACAGTTTGCTAATACAGAGACATTAATAGTATCGAAAACTATTTTCAAGTATCCATAAGGAGACAAAATTAAAACTGTCATTTTAGGCTTGAAATGACTCCTCACAATAGTTTGTTACTGGCAAAGTATGTTTTATTCAACCTCTTTAATACAGAACAAGAATGTAAGAATATAAATATTAAAGTAACTACATTTAAATTTTAATTTTAAATAAATGTCTCACTGATGCATTGGTCTTGCGCATAGTCTGACTCATGTGCTCCTATATTTTAATACAACGTAGCAATGTTTTATCATAAATTGATACTTCTGTTCTGGATACAAAATATTGGTAGATACATTTACTTTTTCATTCACCAAAGCAAGAATATTTTATATCCATTAGATTAAATTATGCCTGAAATATTCAAGTAAATTATTCATACTTAAAAAACCACTTAGATTTGCAGAGGAAATTGCAAACATGGATTAATAGGGAAATTTCATTTAGCAGAGGTATTTAAAAACTTTGGTTGTCTTGACCCCAAAGGCAAGGGAAGTAAAAGCAAAAATAAATGAACGAGACTACATTAAATTAAAAAGCTCTGCACAGAAGAAAACATTAACAAAACAAAAAGGCAACTAACCAAATGGCAGAAAATATTGGCAAACCATACTTCCAATAAGGCGGTAATATCCAAAATATATAAAGAACTCATACAACTCAACAGAAACAGACAACAGAAAACAATCCAATTAAAAAATGGGCAGAGGATTTGAACAGATACTTTTCCGAAAAAGACATACCAATGGCCAACATATACATGAAAAGATACTCAACTTCACTATCCATAAGGGAAATGCAAATCAAAACCACAATGAGATATCACCTCACACCTGTTAGAATGGCTATTATCAATGAAACAAGAAATAACAAGTGTTGGAGAGGCTGTGGGAAAAAAAAGTATCCCTTGTATACTGCTCGTGGAAATGTCAATCAGTACAGCCACTATAGAAAACAGTATGGAGAGTCATTGATAAATTAAGAATAGAGCTGCTATATGACTCAGCAACCCCTCTTCTGGCTATCTACCCCAAACATTTGAAAACATTTATTTGTAAAGATGTATGTACCCTTATGTACATTGTGGCACTATTCATAATACCCAAGAAATGGAAACAACTTAAATGTCCTTTGATGGGTATTAGAATAAAGAAGAAGTGCTACATATGTACAATGGAATACTACTCAGCCATAAAAAGGATGAAATATTGCCATTTGTAACAACATGGATGGATCTGGAGAGTATCATGCTAAGTGAAATAAGTCAGATGGAAAAGAACAACAGTCCTAAGTTTTCACTTACATGTAGAATATAAAACAGAAAGCAACAAACAAACTCACAGACACAGTGTGGTGGTTACTAGAGGGGATGAGAGGTGGGCAGAGAATGGAAAAGGTAATGCGGGTCAAATATATGGTGACAGAAAGAGACTAGACTTTGAGTGGTGAGCACACAATGTAATATATAGATAATGTAATACAAAAAACGGTACACCTAAAACTTATATAATGTTATTAACCACTGTTACCACAATAAATTTTTTTTTAAATTTATTGGGGTGACGAGTGTTAGTAAAATTACATAGATTTCAGGTGTACAATTCTGTATTACATCATCTATAAATCCCATTGTGTGTTCACCACCCAGAGTCAGTTCCTCTTTCATCACCATATATTTGATCCCCCTTACCCTCATCTGCCACCCCCCACCCCCCACCCCCCTTACCCTCTGGCAACCACCAAACCATTGTCTGTGTCTATGAGTTTCTGTTTCTCAATGTTCTGTTCTTTTGATCTGACACGGCTACTGTTCTGCTTCTAGCAGCGGACAGGTGGGGGCAGGGCGAGCTCTGGAATGGTACAGAGGGAGCAGCTAGTCTCAGTTCCTAAGGCTTCCAGTTTCCATTCTCTGCTCGGCAGTGATGGCTTAAACTGTCGTTTTCAGCCTTCTTCCCTCAGTCTTTACTCCGCGGTCTCTGCCGTGAGCGTTGGGTTCATGCATATTATATGCTGCCCCCTCAGCCCTGTGGGCCATAAGTGGAGTCCTAGCAGTACAAGTTCTTCCCTCTCCCACAGCTGCAGTAGTTCTGGGATGCAGCAAGCTCGGAGCACTGAGCTAGGTCTGCATCCTGCACGCCTGCTGCTTCATCTCTGTATTTCTCCCTTCCCTCCTCCCCCGCTTGTGCGATACGCCCACCTTTAGGTGAATTTAGTAGTGGGCCTCTTCGTTTAGCCTCTCTGCTGTGCAGGGAGTCCTTTGTGGAGTTATTGTTGCTCAATTAGTTGTAAATTCCAGGGGAGATTTACAGAGGCTCACCTCACGCCGCCATTTTGATAACGTCAATGCATCACCCCAATAAATTTAATTAACAAAAAAGCTTTAATTGTAAAGAAACAGAATGTAATATTTTAATGCATTTTCCTTTATGTAGAAAAAACAATCGAATCATATTTGTGCTTTCCAAGACAGATTTTATAAATGAAATAATTTAAATCAAGGATAACTTCAAGATAGAGAATGCATTATTTGAAACTGGGAAGAAAATACAGTGCAAAGGTACTTAAGAGATCTCAAGGGACAGTGAATTTAGATTAATTATAGGCAAAAATCTTTTTAATATAATCCTGAGGAAAATTATAGAATACCCTTCCTTAGGAGCCCTTAAAACAGCATTTTGATTTAATTTGGTTGGTCAAGATTGCTCATAGGTTAGAAATTTGAATAAATTCCTTCAGTGGAATTTTCTGGTTTGTATATGGGTATAATAGTAAATACAGTGTTGGATACTTCCTTGTAAGCATTTTTATTCTTACCTGAACACATAGTAATAATTATCCAAATGGTGCTTGTGCCATGTAAACTCCAAAACTATTTTCCCTGTTTTCTAACTCCTTGTGCAGACATATACTGATCTCTTAAACATAACTATCTGTTGCTTCATGAAAACATGTAACATAGTTTCCCATAAAATTTCCTCATACCTGTTTCTATTTAAATATGGCCTAAACAAAGGATATGTGTTTATATACACATACATATACACTTTTCATATACATACACACAAATATAATATATATATATATATATATAGGCTCCATCTGGAAGAATAAAATTGCCAAAGCTTAAAACAAGGGATATGGTCTATGAAGAATGAAATTGTCGCCCATTATATATGTGGATTTCCTTATGTTATGAATAATATCATCATCAACAATGCAAAATGTCACATATGCTTTACTGTTCAGAGAAGAGAATCAGTAGAGGGATTTTCAGATGAAGAGGAATAATTGTAGAAATTCATTATACTCACTCTGAATAGTTTTTACTTTGCCCTTAGGTTTCTCTAATGATGATTGTCATCATGTTTAGTTGAAAGAGAAATATACTGTCTATTAATTTTCTATTTAAATCATGTATTTCATATGATAATGAAATCTGGAAGAAGTTTCCCAGAGGTCAATTGGCAAGATAGGTCAACATTCTTATAATGCACATGCCCCTGACCTTGCAATTCTAGTTTAGGAGTTCATCCTAAGGAAATTGTCTAAGGTCCATGCAAATAATAAACTGTAAATATGTTCATCATATTATCCACTGTAGCAAAATTAATTAGAAAAATATAAACATCCAATCATAGTTGGATATATGTCATATGCATAAAATAGAATACCATGCAATCTTGATAAACAATGTTCTAAGTCACAAAACACTCTAACAAACAGAAGAGAGAAGAATTCTTTTCATGATCATTTGGAAATGTTACCATGGCAAAAATACATTTAAAAAGTACATTTATAATTCCCTTAGTATGTCTCTTTACATCTTCATGAATAAAATAACTTACATTTCAAACAGATCCACTCTTTTTTCTACCCCTGTAATTCCAGAGAATCAACATTAAATTTTCACAGGAATTTGTGTCTAAAAGATTATTGGGCATTCCCATAACATACCTTTGACTTCTGTTCCAACAGGTATTTTCTCATGAATCCGGACAGATGACATGAACTGATTTAGACAAACTTTCAACGGGGGGTGGTAAGTCCAATGCCTTGCATGATTCCTAGAAAACAAAATATCCTTAATGAAAACGATCCAACATCCAACGTTTCTTTAAAAATGCATAAATAGGAAATTATTTTCTTTCTTTTTTCTTTTTTTAATTAAATCATTTTCAACATTGTAAATAAATGATCAAAGCAGGAAATAAAAGTGCATTTTGATCTTATACATTTATCAATGTCTGCATAGTATTTCTGGAAGGATATTGATCAAGACACTAAAAGTAGCTCTTTCATTTGGTAGAAATATAAGTAACTGTTATTTGCTTTTACTTACTTTTTTAAAAAAATATAAACATATATAAATAATTTTACAACTTAAAAATTTGTTCAGCTATGAATTTAAAGCAACCTTTTTTTTCAGTTTCCAGTATTACTGACACAAACTATCATTTTAAAAATAAAATGTTAATGACTAACAAGAAATCAGCAAAAAAATTAAATTTATTAAAATAGTCAAATCTGTGAAACAAGACTAGGATTCTGAAAATTGTCTGAGAGGCCCTTGGGTCTCTACTTCTGATGAAAGGATGATAATAATGAATTTTTCTGGGTAACAAAGACATAGACGTAAAGAAAAACAAGATGGCAAATGCTGTTAAATGAATGGATTTCCAATGCCTTTGGAAAAATCAGAGTCTTTGAGCTTATGGAAGTAGCAACCACTAACTAGAATATGCACTCTATGAAGGTGGAAATAAAACATCCTAATACAGTTAGGATGCAGGAACAAAGACTGACATGAGAGAAATAGATGACAACCCAGTGGGAATAAAGCTGTTATTATTTATTTACTTATTTTTTGCCTGATGAATGCTTTCAATTGCAGCTTAAAAAAAGGAAGGATGAGCTACACAGCCCACTGAAGCTAGCTCAAGGAGAAGTATGAAGATGCATGTGGACTGCACGTGAAAACAATGGCCCGGACAAGCTCCAAGTACATGACCCGAACAGGAAAAACAGTGCAGTTCAAACTTTATAAGAGGCCCCGAGGAAGGGATCACATCTTCATTGCTGCTGAAAAGTACTCAGAGTTCGGTCCCACTGGGTTGTCATCTACTCTCACAAATGTCTCTGTTCCTGCATTGTAACTGTATTGAGACATGTTTTATCTCCACTTTCCTAAAATGCATATGTCAGTTAGGTCATAGTGGGAGACGTGGCATTATAGCTCTTAATATTTGGGGATCTACGGTGCTATGGGCTGTTTAATACTGATGTTTGGTGTGTTACCTATTTGTCTTGAGCTCCTTAAAACTTTGAACTACTGAAATTTAATGAACTGATATGCTGTATTTAAAAGAAATACATTTCATCTATCGAAAATATTGGAACTTTGAAAACTATAAAAATAAAAATCATTATCATGTGACCCTTCCTACAGACATTTTAGATCCCATGCTTCATCATTTCAAACACAATCTCCAAAATTTATAATGTCCGCTGTGCTTTTGTCCTTTCAACACACCTGCCTGGCAAAATCCCAGAGCTGGACGAATCCAATTATCTGTGTTCTCTAAGCTTGCACCTGGGTAGTTAAACACGGCTGCCAATATAAATTTAAAGTTTGACGTCAACCAGATTTTTAAACTTTCTGGTAACCGTTCTATTTTGCCTGGTCAGGGGCGTCTCATTCTTCAGAATGCCTATTTCAAACATTTCCTACTTTCTTCAACCCTCCATTCTTCTCTTCTATTTAGAAAATGGCACCGCTGCAGTGCAGAGAGAAACAAGCCAGAATAAGGAGGAGGAAGACTCACAACATTCCATGTCCATATTTGCAAAGCAGCCTAACTCTGCCCTCATCCTATCCTCTTTTATCTTTCTTTTGCTATTCCCGCACCTGGGCAGTCTCTGTACCTCCTAACTGGCCTTCCTCAGCATTTACACATACTTAAATCTCTCAACTTATAAAAATCACATACACTCCTTTTCCTCAAGCCCACACCCTTTCCTTCTACTCTTTCCTTTTTTTTTTTTTTTTTTTAACAATGAAATGCATAGAAAGATGCCTTTTTTATTCACTTACTTCCTCTGTGTTCCTGCAGAAACAAATTACAACACAATATGAAACATCACCATTCAAGTGAAATTTCTCTTGTTAAGATGTCACTGATTCTAAGGTACACTTTTCTATCTTTGATCTTCCATTAATTTCTTTACATCTGAATAGCCTTCGACAGGCTGATCACTTTCTTCTCAATTCATTCACTTTGGTTTATGTGGAACCCATTGTCCTGGTTTTCTTCTACTTCATGGATTCTCTCTTACTTTCTTTTGTTGACTTGTCCCTTAATCAACTTTTTATTGTAGGAGTTTCTTAAGGCTCTTTCTCAGGTTCTCTTCTTATGCAAAGCATCCAACACTGTATCGATCATTTATAAATGCAAATCTTTCAAACTCTCCATTGAATTTCAATTCCAAAAAGCTCTGTCATTATCATCTGTAGGTAGACATTTTTCAGACACAAAATCAATTACTCAAAAAAGACTATGTTCTCTACTCCTCAAACCTATTTTCCATCCAGCTTTGGTTCCTATCTCAATCCACAGCACTAAAGTCCACTCAAATGTTCAGGCAAAAAACCTGAAAATCATTTACCTCATTTCTTTCATTCCTGAAATCCTATCAATTTCTATACCTTGATGATCTCATTTCCTACTCTCTAATATATCTCTGCTATCTTCATCATCTACCCCATGACACTTTATTTCTACTCTGAATGCCTGCAAAAATAACCTCTCAACAAACATGCAATGTTTTATAATTCTCATGTCTAAAGCTTTTTAAGGATATCTTTCTCTTAAGGACAAGGACTTACATTTTCAACCAAAAATACATGCCCTCCAGCGTCACGCTTCAGCTTCTATTTTGTGGCAGACGTTGTGGTTTGGATAACCCACAACTCTTTTCAAAATAATTCCACATTGCTAGAAAAGCTACTCAATTTACCAGCCTCACTTGCAGATGGGAAGTTTTTCAACATGGACATTTTTCCATACACACATAGGTGTATGTATATATAAGGTGAAACTAAACTTACCAATGTAATATGTGTTGTTTGCGGGAGTGGGTTCTAAGATGTCAAGTGTAATAAGGTTGTTTAACATTCCTGTTTAAAAGGGATTGTTACAGTTCATAACAATAAATCCCTACCTCAGGAAATAAAGGAAGTCTAAAATCACCTAATTTTACACTCCAAGGAACTAGGAAAAGGAGAAAACAAAACCCAAAGTCAGTAGAAGAAAGAAAATAAAGATTAGAGCAGAAATAAATGAAAGAGATACTAAAAAGACAAAAGAGAAGATCGATGGAACTAAGAGCTGGTTCTTTGAAAGGATAAAAAATTAACAAGCATTTAGCTAGAACCCCTAAGAAAAAAGAGAGCTAATTCACATAAATGTAATCAGAAATGAAAGAGTAGATATTACAACTGATACCATAGAAATACAAAAGCTAAGAAGAGACTACTAGTGTAAACAATTAAATGCCAACAAATTAGATAACCTAGAAGAAATGAATAAATTCCTAGATACATAAAACCAACCAATACTGAATCATGAAGAAATAGGTAATCTGAACAGATAGTTTACTAGTAAGGAGATCGAATCAGTTATCAGAAGCCTCCAAACAAAAGTCCAGGGCCAGAAAGCTTCACTGGTGACAACCACCAAACATTCCAAAGAAGAATTAATAACAATCCTTCTTAAACTGTTCCAAAAAATTAGAGAAGGGAACTCTCCAAAACTCATTTTATGAGGCCATCATTAAGCTGATACAAGACAAGGACACCATAAAAAAGGAAAATTACAGGTCAATATTCCTGATGAACATAGGTGCAAATATCCTCATCAAAAGTTAGGAAACAAAATTCAATAATACATTAGAAGGTTCATATAACATGATCAAGTGGGATTTATTCCAGGGATGCAAGTTTGTTTTAACATCCACAAATCAGTCAACAGAATACATTATATTGACACAATGAAGGATAAAAGTCATATGATAATCATCTCCATAAATGCAGAAAAAGCAATTGACAAAATTCAACATCCATATATCATAAAAACTCTCAACAAAGTGGATAGAGGGAATGTACCTCACCATAATAAAGGTCATATATGACAAACCCACTTCCAACATACTCAATTATGTGAAGCTGAAAGCTTTTGCTTGAAGGTCAGGAACAAGACAAGAATGCCCACTCTCACCACTTTTATTCAAGATCATATTTGAAGTATCAACCAGAGCAATTAGGTAGAAAAAGAAAAGGCATCCAAATTGAAAAAGAAAAAGTAAAACTGTCGCTACTTGCAAATGACATGACATATATACCTAAGAAATACATCAAAAAATGTTAGAACTAACAAAATCTATGAAATTTCAGGAGACAAAATCAATACACAAAAATATATTGTATTTCTATAGACTAATAACAAGCTATCAGAAAGTGAAATGAAGAAAACAATTACATTACAATTGCATCAAAAAGAATAAACTACCCAAGAATAAATTTAACAAAGAAGGTGAAAGACCTATATATTTAAAACTACAAACCATTAAGAAAAGAATTTGAAGAAGACGCAAATAAATGGAAGATATTCTGTGCTCATAGATTGGAAGAATCAATATTGTTAAGATGTACATACTACCCAGAGTGATCTACAGATTCAATGCAATCCCCCCAAAATTCCATTGGCACTTTTCACAGAAACAGAACAAATAATTCTAAAATTTGTATGTAACCACAAAAGTCCCTGAATAGCCAAAGCACTTTTGAGAAAGAACAAAGCAAGAGGCCCCCTGCCCTCTGATTTCAAACTATATTACAAAGCTATAGCAATTAAAATAGTATGGTGTTGGCATAAAAACAGACACACAGATCAGTGAAACAGAATAGAGAGCCAAGAAATAAACCCATGCACATATTATCAATTAATTTACAACAAGGAGCCAAGAATATGCGATGGGGAAAGAACAGTCTCTTTAATAAATGGTGTTGGGGAAACTGGATAGTCACATGCAAAAGAATAAAACTCAACCACTATCTTATGTCATATACAAAAATTAACTCAAAATTACTTCAAGACTTAAATGTAAGACCTGAAACCATAAAACTCCTGGACGGAATTACTATATTCAGACTTCCATGGTTTTGATTCCTTATATTTAACCCATCATTTTTATTCCCTTTTTCTTTTTCACTAAGATTTCAGTTTTCTTTGTTATGTTGTTGAAAACTCAAAAAACACTTGAAAAGTTTATTCTGATTCAAATAGTAATGGATTTATCTTTTCATCCTAGTTTGCTAATAACACTTCTCTTCATGTCGTAGAAAAATTCTTTTTGTAATAAAGCTATACATTGCTTTTTTGTTTTCTTCCTCATATTTTACTCTGCCTTAACTCAAAAGATGTTTCTGGGTCTTGTTTTTGGCCTCAGACCAAATAGATTTTATTTTTTTTCTCCTCATTGCAACATTTCCTGTAATGCAGGGTCTCTGGTCCTGCTCTCGGAGGGTGGACACAAAATAAAGTGAGGCCAAAAAGGAACACCAACGGAGCCATGAAGAGGGGGTTCATAGGACTATATCCTCATTGGCAGCTGGTTTGGAGATACCGGAAGCAGAATCCACATGATCTGCAATCTGCCATCCACTTCTCTGCCAACCACCTTACCAGCGTAGCCACAGCAGTTATATTAGTGGCTAATGGCTAACTGATTATAGCTTATGACCACCTAAAAACTGAGCCAGCACCTTTCCACATGAGACCGAGAGCCTGGAAACTGCTCTCTGGGACTCTGTCCCTACAGATGGATTCCTCTTTTCTGATGCTGACCATGAGGCTAGGTAGATGTACACAATTCCAAACCAAGTTCCTGGTGCCCAACAGACAACGACAGATCCAGATTTTATGGAACCTGAAGTGTATACAATTTTAGAGGTCCTCTTTAAGAATAAGACATTGAAAATATAAAATTAATTAGAAAATTGATGCACAGTATTTAGAATGAGTAGATAAAGAAATCAAAACAAATTATCTGCACCTTAGAAATATGAGTATCTTTCCCTTTTGTTAATTACCGAAAAATTCACGTAGAAATGCCTTCTGATTGCTAGTTGCTATCTATTCATTTCTTTTCCCATTCTTTCCTCACCACCACCACCACCCCTCTGTTAGAACACTATACCTGCTACTCAAAGTGTTAACATTGGACCAGAGCATAGGAATTTGTTCAAAACACAGATTCTTAGGCCACAGCTCACACCTACTAAATGAGAATTTGCATTTTTTTCTTTTTACAAATTTTATTTTTTTAAATTAAAGTTTTTTGGGTGACACTTGCTAGTAAAGCTACATAGATTTCAGGTGTACAATTCTGTAACACATCCTCTATATCTCACATTGTGTGTTCACCACCCAGAGTCAGTTCTCCTTCCATCACCATATATTTGATCCCCTTTATGCTTATCTCCCCAGTTGATTCATGCGCACACCAAAGTTTGAGAAACATTGTATAACTCAACCAATTCATAGCACCTACATGGCCTCTGCAAGTGAGTGCCCTGAACCTAATAAAGTAGGCTTTTGTGGAAATCAGTTTCCTAGTAAAAACTTCAGCTCACTCCATTGACTAGTGTCTTTGCTATGAGGGGAGTGCATTTCTAAATAACGCAGAACAGTTGTTCTGCATAGGCTCTATGAAGTACAAGACAGCACACCTGCTTATGCATGAAATTCATTGAAGGCCCCCTCCAGCCTCTGTCCTAACAACTGCTTATTTCACATTCCAGGATACAAAGATAATGACAAACAAAACTAAGTTTTCTTAGCAGCAGATTCCCTCTAGGCAGTTAGAGGAGTTCATTAGCTGAATGATTTGATAAACCTGCTCTGAATTGAGCTAACTCCAGTAGCTCTAGTTATAAAGAGGAAAGCTAGGGGTATTGTCTTGTGGAGAATACTCTGGAAAGAAAGAAGGGGGTCTAGTGGCTCCAAAATAAAAGAGGAATGTGGGGAAAATATAAATCTAGAATGAAATGTTTTGCTCGGTCGTTTGCTTTGTAGTGCATGGCACAAATTCCCGTTTCTGTTTTCCCAAGAATCTTCTGTAAAATCTATTTTGCACCCTACTGGTTTTTTTGGAGTGGATTTTCTCTTTCAGGACAAGAAATGCTGGGTCCTGCAGTGAAGTTGGCAGAAAGCAGAACCACAGGCTGCACACAGGAGGGCAGTTGCCTGTGGGTTACTCTGTGCATTGTAACCCTGCCTTTGCTAGAGGACTGAGTCCTATGTGACTGGATGCAGAGTCTCAATGATGAAGTTGGGGACCCAAGAGCTTTTGTGGAGTTAAAAGGCCTTCTTCTCTGTGGGAGGAACTAGACACGCTGAGAGTTTTGAGGGCTCAGGTTAGAAGTCTCATCCTTTTACCTTATTTGCCCTTAAATTAGCTTTTCAGGGATTAAAACTTGGTAGATTGCTCTCGGAATCTAGCAGACGCTGGAATATGTACTGCTATTTGTGTTCCTGCTCATCTGTACCTCTGATGTTTTCATGATTATAGCAATAGGTGATTCAGAAGGTTAAATAAGGACTACTTGTTAGAATTTCTTTTGTTCAACAATTTGAAATAATTCTATGGTAAGAAAACTTCCTGGTATTTTGCAAGCATTTTTCGGAATTTTTGTATAAAGGAATATGTCAATTTAGAATATTTTCTGAAACGGTTTAGGAAATTTCATGTAGAAACATCAGCTCTGGTAAAAATGATTTTTAAAAAAGGAGAAACAGATTTTATTTCTGTCAGTTGTGTATGGGATCACAAATGGCATTTCATAATTTATCTGAAGAATCTACTTCCATTCTTTTAATTAGTTTGGACTATTTCTTCTCTCTTTCTTCTTGCCTCCTTCTCTTCTCTTGCTGTCTCAGCAGTCCTAGATTTCCTATGAAAAATGGATGGCAAACAAAATCGATGGCCATGCTTTAATTCCCTTACACTTTCCATTGTGATCTTCAACTGCAGAGAGAAGATTCATGATGCAAAAATCTTCTCTGTCCCATATCAGGCAGAAGGCTCATAGTCATTTCTTCATTGGGCAGTAGAATTTAATATGAACTCACTGATTAGACAGAGGTAACAAATATGAAAATACATACTTTTGAATTTGTTTCTTAGAAGGTGGTATATTTTAACACAGTTGCCAGGTGTGCATTTTCTCTTGGCATGATAATCTAAACTATTTTTTAAAGATAGGAGTAAATTAATTTTTTAACACTGAATATATTTCTATACATGTGAAACTTTACTGTTTCTTCTCTTTGCTATACCAGATGCTACTTATCTGATACAAAACAAAGCATGATAATGCTTAGGCACTATTTTGTATATACTTTTTTTGAAAAATAAGAAATAAATTTTATATCTGTGTTTACACTAATGGAGAGAAACCATCTCTACAATTGTTATACACTTTTCTACTCCATAGTCCATAATAATTTAATAAAATTGCATCTTATAATCAAAACAAGAGACCTGAATGAGGTCTTTTGGATATTATTTGTTTAATGCCTGGATAGTGCTTTTCAAAGATTATCTTCAGATGGCACATAACCATTGATTTTAAATAGCATAGCATGGGTCTTAGCAGCAGGTTACAAAAGAACATCCATTTATATAAACAACATTTTGAATGTCATGAGGAAATGGTTCACTATACTTTCAGAATAGAGGCTTATGTCTTTCTCAGGTCTTTCATTATTTTTTAAAATTTTGTCATGGAAAAATTTTAAATACATAATAAATGAGAGACAATATGATAAACCCTTAGGTACTCATTACAGAGTTCCAATAAATATAATATTTTGCCAGTTTTATTTTAACCATGATCTCTATATCACTGCTTAGATTTGATATTTAAAAGCAAAGCACAGCCATTCTTTTACCTTTAATTAATATTTCTAAAGATACATTTAAAAATACAACCATAATGCTATTTCACAATTAAAATTAATTTATTCATATCATCTAATACCCAGACTATAGTCAAATTTCCAAGATTATCTGACAAATGTCTCTTTATAGTCGATTTGTTTAAATCAAGATCAAACAAGGTTGCATTTTGTTTGCCTGTTTTTTTAAGTCTCCTTTACTCCATAGCAATTCCCTATTTTTTTTTGCATGCCATACTTTTTAAATGCCACATTGTGTGTGTGTGTGTGTGTGTGTGTGTGTGTGTGTGTGTGTGTGTGTATGTGCTGGTGAGTTAGATTCATCACTAGGAATGAGTGATTCACAATATTTTCTTCTCTACAGCCCTACTCCGTTCCTGTAGACTCATGCCTATAGCTTCCTTTATGAATTAATCCAACTTATATTTGGTCTTCCTATTTTTGTGCTGACTTCTGTTTTTCACAGCATTATTGTCTTTTTCAAAGAACCCTGCCTTCTCATGATGTGCCCAAAGTAGGACAACTTCAGTTTTGTCATTTCTGGCTCTAGGGATGTTTCAGACTTAATTTTCTCTAGTACCCATTTGTTTGTCATTCTGGTGGTCCAGGGGATCTATTGAGCTCTCTTCTAACACCCCATTTCAAATGAATCATTCTTCTCACCCCTCATCAGCCTTCTTCACAGTCCAGTTTTTGCATCTGTACATAGTAATTGGGAATATGAGGGTGTGGGTGATCTTAGCCCTGGTTTCTAATGACACGTCTTTGTTCTTAGTGATCTTTCCTAATTCTTCTATTGCTGCCCTTCTGAGTCTCAGCCTTCTCTCAATTTCTTAGCTGCAGTCTCCTTTTAGATTAATGACTGAACCAACATAAGCAAAATCTTTAACAATTTTGGTATCTCTGTATTGTGTATTTCTTCTGTAGTTATGCTTTTTGTCTTCTTGATGTGCAAATATAGCCCCACTTTGGCACTTGCTTCTATCACTTTCTACAGAAGTCATTTCAAAAAGGCAAAAGTGCAATGCTGCACAACACATACAATAGGAACATGAAACATAATAAGCATGAAGCAAGGTAAACTGGAAATTATAAAGCAAAAACTTGAAAATCTAAACATTGCAGTGCTTGGTGATAGCAAACTAACATGGACTGGAAAGGGACATGTCTAGTCAGGTATCTACCAAATGTTCTACTCTGGAAAATACAAACTTAAGAAATGGAGTGGCTTTAATACAAGTCAAGATGTAGCACAGGCAGTTAGGGACTACAATGCAAGATCGGACTGAATAATATCAATCTGATTTCAAGGAGAACCTATTAGCATAACTGTCATTCAAGTCTATGCACTACAGAAACTGAGGATAAAATTAAAATCTTTTATGCAAGTATCCAGGAAGAAACTGGTCACACAAGACATACTGATAATTATAGGCAATTGGAATGCAAAACTAGGAAATAAAGCAGAATGAAATGTCACTGGTAAATTTGGAAAAGGGTTCAGAAATGAAGATTAGCTCATGGGTTTCTTTGAAGTTAACAACTAGCCCATTTAAACAGACAACTGTATACATGGACATCACCAGATGGCCAACATAGAGATGGAGAAGCTGTACTGTATCTGCCAAAACAAGACCAGGAGCCGAGTGTGGTACTGTCCACATACTGTTAATATCAAATATTAGAATAAAGCTAAGGAAGAACACTAAAAGATTTCTCGTGCTAAACTATAATGTAACTAACATTCCTGATGGATTTAAAGTCCATATAAAAATCATATTTTCATTGCTAAACTTATTTGACCAGCAACCAGAAAAAACTGTGAACGGAAACTAGAAATATTATTAGGGAAGAATGAAAAAAGACAATGCCAGAAGTAGAAAAGAGAGAAAAAAATCAAGATGGATGACAGAAGAAACACTAAAAATTGTCAAAGACAGGTGAGAGGTAAAATTAAGAGATGTTAAAAGCAGAGTTAGAATCCTGATTCCAATGACTATTGATAATGTTGGAAGATAGAAGAGAACAACAAATAACAAATAAGGAAACAAATAAGGAAAAATAAGAGATCTCTACCAGAAGATTCAAGAAATAAAAAGAATTTCAAACCTAGACTGGAAATGCTGAAGGACCAACAAGGAAGCACATGATCTAATCAGGAGATAAAAAAGGAAAGGTGAAAACAGTATACTGAAAATCTAGACAGAAGAGAAGAAAGGATGACAGACAACTTTTTAGATGAGGCCATGAGGAAGAACTTGTAATTCTAGAAAGCAAAGTGAAACTTGACGTGAAAGTACTGGGCATAAACAAATCACCAGGGGTAGCTGGGATACTGATAGACTGTTTCAAGCCACAGAGACCAAATCATAACAAGGATGTCAACAAATATGGAAAACAAAACAATGACCTACAAACTAGAAACATTTAACATACATACCAATTTGCAAGAAAGGAAATGCCAAGGAGTGCAGTAACTGTAGGGCCATGGCTCTCATTACCCATGCAAGTAAAGTGATGCTACAAACGTAACACCTTATCAGGAGCAACAAATGCTGGATGTTCAAGCTGGACTCAGAAAAGGAAAAGGCACTCAGGAACTAATTGCAAACATTTGTTGAATACTGAATTGCTCTAAATAATTTCAGAAGATGGTTAGTCTATGTTTTATAGACTACAGGAAAGCCTTTGACTTTGTCAGTTATGAAAAACTATGAATTGCTCCGAAAGAAATGGGCATGACTCAGCACTTGATTGTCCAAATGGGTGACCTGTATAATGGACAAGAAGGTACTGTCAGGACAGAATATGGAGAAACAGAACAATTTCCTATAGGCAAAGGTGCATTTTATTTCTCTGTTTGTTTAATCTGTGTTTTCTTAAGAACCCAAATTTAAGACCATTTTAGCTCATGGATGTCCTCACGTTCTGGATTTGGCTAACTGATCTTTTTTTTTTTTTTTTAATTTATTGGGATAACAATTGTTAGTAAAATTACATAGATATCAGGTGTACAATTCTATATTACATCATCTATAAATCCCATTGTGTGTTCACCACCCAGAGTCAGTTCTCCTTCCATCACCATATATCCGATCCCCCTTACCCTCATTTCCCACCCCCCATACCCCTTACCCTCTGGTAACCACTAAACTATTGTCTGTGTCTATGAGTTTTTGTTTCTAATTTCTTTGTCTTGTTCTTTTGTAGTTTTTGGTTTATATACGACATATCAGTGAAATCATATGGTTCTCTGCTTTTTCTGTGTGACTTATTTCGCTTAGCATTATACTCTCAAGATCCATCCATGTTGTCACAAATGTTCCTATATCATCTTTTCTTACTGCCGATTAGTATTCCATTGTGTATATATACCACAACTTCTTTATCCATTCATCTATCAAAGGACATTTTGGTTGTTTCCATATCTTGGCCACCGTAAACAAAGCTGCAATGACCATTGGAGAACCCGTGTCTTTATGTATAAATGTTTTCAGGTTTTTTGGGTAGATACCCAAGAGAGGGATTGCTGGGTCATATGGTAATTCTATTCGTAATTTTTTGAGGAAACTCCACACTGCCTTCCTTAGCAGCTGCACCAGTCTGCATTCCCACCAATAGTGTATGAGGGTTCTTTTTTCTCCACAGCCTCTCCAACACTTGTTACTATTTGTCTTGTTGATGATAGCCATTCTGACTGGGGTGAGGTGATACCTCATTGTGGTTTTTACTTGCATTTCTCTGATGATTAGTGATGTTAACCATTTTTTCATATGTCTATTTGCTACTTGTATGTCCTCTTTGGAGAAATGTCTCTTCAGGTCCTCTACCCATTTTTCAATTGGGTTGTTTGTTTTTTTTGTTGTTGTTGAGTTTCATGAGTTCCTTGTATATTTTGGGTATTAGCCCCTTATCGGAGGCACTATTTGCAAAAATCTTCTCTCATTCAGTTGGTTGCCTCTTTATTTTGTCCATGGTTTCTTTTGCTGTGCAGAAGCTTTTAAGTTTCATATAGTCCCATTCGTTTATTTTAGCTTTTACTTCCATTATCTTTGGAGTCAAATTCATAAAATGTTCTTTGAACCCAAGATCCATAAGTTCAGTACCTATGTTTTCTTCTATGTAGTTGATTTTGTCAGGTCTTATGCTTAAGTCTTTGATCCATTTTGAATGAATTTTGGTACATGGTGACAGATAGAAGTCCAGTTTCATTCTTTTGCACGTGGCTACCCAATTCTCCCAGCACCATTTATTGAAGAGGCTATCTTTCCTCCATTGTATGTTTTTAGCTCCTTTGTCAAAAATTATCTGTCCATATTTATGCGGTTTTATTTCTGGGTTCTCAATTCTATTCCATTGGTCTATGTGTTTATTTTTCTGCCAATACCATGCTGTTTTGATTATTGTAGCCCTGTAGTACAAGTTAAAGTCAGGGAGTGTGATACCTCCAGCATTGTTCTTTTTTCTTAAGATTGCTTTGGCTATTTGGGGTCTTTTGTGGTTCCAAACAAATCTGATGATGTTTTGTTCTATTTCTTGAAAAAAATGCCATTAGGATTTTGATGGAGATTGCATTAAATCTGTATATTGTTTTGGGTAATATGGCCATTTTAACTATGTTGATTCTTCCAATCCATGAGCACGGAATGTCTTTCCATTTCTTTGTGTCTTCTTCAATTTCTTTCAAAAATGTCTTATAGCTTTCAGCATATAGGTTCTTCACATACTTGGTTAAGTTTATTCCTAGGTACTTTATTCTTTTTCCTTCAATTGCAAAAAGAATTGTTTTTTGTATTTCTTTTTCTGAAATTTCATTGTTAGTATATAGGAATGCAAAGGACTTTTGTACGTTGATCTTGTAGCCAGCAACTTTACTGTATTCGATGATTGTTTCTAATAACTTTTTGGTGGAGTCGTTAGGGTTTTCTATATATAGCATCATGTCATCTGCAAAGAGTGATAATTTAACTTCTTCATTCCCAATTTGGATGCCTTTTATTTCTTTCTCTTTCCTGATTGCTCTGGCAAGGACTTCCAACACTATGTTGAAAAGCAGAGGTAATAGGTGACAGCCCTGTTGTGTTCCTGAACGTAGAGCAAAGGGCTTCAGTTTTTCACCATTTATTATGAGATTAGCTGAAGGCTTGTCATATATGGCCTTTATTATGTTAAGGTATTTTCCTTCTATCCCTATTTTATTAAGTGTTTTAATCATAAATGGATGTTGTATCTAGTCAAATGCTTTTTCTTTATCAATTGATATAATCGTATGTTTTTTGTTCTTTATTTTGTTTATGTGATGTATCACATTGATGGATTTGCCGCTGTTGAAACATTTTTACGACCAGGGGATGAACCCCACTTGATGGTGATGAATAATCTATTTAATGCATTGTTGTGTTCTATTGGCTAGAATTTTGTTTAGGATTTTTGCATCTGTATTCATCAGAGATATTGGTCTGCAGTTTTCTTTTTTTGTGTTGTTCTTACCAGGTTTTGGTATCAGGGTAATGTTGGCCTCAAAAATGAGTTGGGGAGTACTGTCTCTTCTTCAATTTTTTGGAAGAGTTTGAGCAGGATTGGTATTAGATCCTCTTTGAAGGTTTGTGGAATTCACAAGTGAAGTCATCTGGTCCCGGACTTTTGCTTTTGGGATGGTTTTGGATGACTGATTCAATTTCATTACTGGTGGTTGGTCTGTTTAGATTTTCCAGTTCTTCATGGTTCAGCCTTGGAAGGCTATATGTTTCTAAGAACTTGTCCATTTCTTCCAGGTTATTGAATTTGGTGGCATACAGTCCTTCATAGTATCCTTGCATGATCCTTTATATTTCTGTGGTGTCCGTGATAACTTCTCCTTTTTCGTTTCTGATTTTGTTAATTAGTGTCTTCTCTCTTTTTATCTTAGTGAATCTAGCCAAGGGATTGTCAATTTTGTTAATCTTTTCAAAGAACCAGCTCTTTGTCAAATTAATTTTTTCTATTGTCTTTTTGTTCTCTATTTCATTTAGTTCTGCTTTGATTTTTGCTATTTCCTTTCTTCTGCTGACCTTGGGTTTCACTTGTTCTTCTTTTTCTAGTTCTTTAAGGTGTAACATGAGGTTACTTATTTGGGATTTTTCTTGTTTCTTGTGATAGGCCTGTAATGATATAAATTTCCCTCTTAAAACTGCTTTCGCTGCATCCCAAAAATTTTGGTAGGATGTATTTTCATTGTCATTTGTTTCTATGTATCTTTTGATCTCTCCTGTAATTTCTCTTTTGACCCAGACGTTCTTTAAAAGTATGTTGTTTAATCTCCATGTATTTGTGATTTTTCCTGCTTTCTTTTTGCAGTTGATATCCAATTTCAAAGCCTTGTGATCAGAGAATATGCTTGGTATGATTTCAATCTTCTTAAATTTGCTGAGGCTGATTTTATGTCCCAATATATGGTCTATCCTTGAGAATGTTCTGTGTACACTAGAAAACAATGTATAGTCTGATGTTTTAAGATGAAGTGCTTTATATATGTCAATTATGTCCATTTCATCTAATGTGTTATTTAGGGCTGCTATTTCATTATTTATTTTCTGTTTGCATGATCTATCCATAGCTGTCAATGATGTATTTAAGTCCCCTAGTATAGTTGTGTTTTGGTTAATTTCTCCCTTTAGTTCTGTTAGTCGTTGCTTGGTATATTTGGTGCTCCCTGATTGGGGGCATAAATATGGATGACTGTTATGTCTTCTTATTGTATAGTCCCCTTTACCATTATGAAATGTCCATCTTTGTCCCTGGTTATCTTTTTCACCCTGAAGTCTGTTTGCTCTGATATCATTATGGCTACACCTGATTTTCTCTGGGTACTATTTGCTTGGAGTGTCAATTTCCACTCTTTCACTTTGAGTCTATGCTTGTCCTTGTAGCTGAGATGTGTCTCTTGGAGACAGCATATAGTTAGGTTTAGTTTTTTGATCCAATCTGCTACTCTGTGCCTTTTTATTGGTGAGTTCAGTCCATTTACATTTAAGGTGATTATTGATATGTGAGGATTTCCTGTCATTCTATCTATAGTTTTCTGGTAAGGCAGTGTCTCCATTGTTTCTTTGCCTTTTTGTTGTCTATTATTTCTGTTTGGTGGTATTCTATGATGTTTCCCTCTGTTTCTTCTTTTATTACAGTATATATTTCAGTTTTGGATTTGTTTTTTTGAGTGGTTCACCTTAAGTTTACGTAAAAGGAAGTTAGATATTTAGAGCATTCCATTTTCTTCAGCACGCTTACTTTTTCCATTCCCATATTCCAGTTCAGGCCTTTAATCTCTCCCTTTTTATGTTTTGTTGCTAAATTGTCCCTGTTGATGGTGGTCGAATAGCCTCCTTCAGTATTTCTTGTAGTGTAGGCCGTGTATTAGAAAATTCCCTCAGCTTCTGTATGTCTGGAAAGGTCTTTATTCCTCCTTCATATCTAAAGGATATCTTTGCTGGATATATTATTCTTGGCTCATAATTTCTTTCTTTCAATAGTTTGAATATTTGGTTCCACTCCCTCCTAGCTTGTAGAGATTTTGCTGAAAAATCTGATGATAATATAATGGGTTTTCCTTTGTAGGTTACCGTCTTCTTTTCCCTGGCTGCCTTGAGGATTTTTTCTTTGTTGTTGATTTTAGACAGCTTCAATACAATGTGCCTTGGAGAAGGCCTGTTGGGATTGAGTTAGTTAGGTGTTCTATTTGTTTCATGGATTCGAGGATCCAGTTCTGTCCACAAGTTTGGAAAATTCTCATCAACAATTTGTTTGAATATATCTTCTGTTTCCTGTTCTCTTTCTTCTCCTTCTGGTATATCCATTATTCTTATATTGCTCTTTCTGATGGAGTCAGAAAGTTCTTGTAGAATTCTTTCATTTCTTTTAAGTCTCAAGTCTCTTTCTTCTTCCATCTGTGTATTTTCCAGGTTTCTATCTTTGATGTCACTGATTCTTTCCTCCAGATCGTCAACTCTACTACCTAAGCTGGTTATTTCATTCTTAATTTCTTCTATTGAGTTCTTAATCTCCACAAATTCTATTTGGTTCTTTTTTAAAGTTTCAATCTCTTCCGTAAAATGCTCATGTTGTTTTTTTATTGTGTTTCTGAGTTCATTAAACTGCTTTTCTGTGTTGTTTTGCATCTCGTTGAGATTTTTCAGAACTGCAATCTTGAATTCTCTGTCATTTAAGTCACATATTTCCATATCTTTAAGTTCCTTTTCTGGAGACTTTTCACTTTCTTTCTGAGCTGTCTTGTTGCCTTGGTTATTCATGGCAATTACTGATTTATTATTTCTCTTCCTAGACATCTACAGGTGTGGCTTCTGCAACAGGTTCATTGGAAGAGGTCTTTCTTTTGTTTTCCAGTACCTGTTGGTAGAATGTTTTATTATCTCTCCAACTGCATCCTCTTTTTTCTCTCTCACATGGTAGTACTATGTTTTCTCTGCACTATTCGAGCTTCTCACACAATGGGGGAATTCTCTGGGATATGGGCTTCTCCTCTGTTAATAGTTCACCTGGGTCACAGGGCACAGTGTCCATGTGGGTATGCAGAGAGCTTTTGAAGTTCCAAAGCTCTCGTGCACCAGATTCATAGCCTGTATGTTTCAGCAGTTCTGTTTACTCCTGCAGGGATCCACCCAGATAGGTGGGGTCAGGGTCAGGGTGAGTTGTGAGAGGAGGCCCAGAGCAATGGTGGCGACCTCCACCATAGCCGGTCCTGCTTCCACAGATCCCTCCCCTTTGCCGGAACTAGTTGGGTTGTGAATCTGTGTCTGTGGTACACAGTTCTCAGAATAGCAAATATTCTATTCTTTTGATCTGACACTGCTACTATTCCACTTCTAGCACCGGGCAGGTGGGGGTGGGGCGAGCTCTGGGAGGGTAGGGAGGGAGCCGCTAGTCTCAGTGCCTAAGGCTTCTGTTTTCTCCTCGGCAGTGAGGGCTTAAACCACCGTTTTCTGCCTTCTTCCCTTAGTCTTTACTCCGAGGTCTCAGCTGTCAGCGTTGGGTTTAGCCCTGTTTTATGCTGCCACCTCAGCCCTGTGGCCCATAAGCGGAGCCCTAGCAGTCCGAGTTCTTCCCTCTCCCGCAGCTGTGGTAGTTCCGGGATGCAGTGAACTCGGAGCACTGAGCTAGATCTGCATCCTGTGCCACCTCGTCTCCGTCTCCGCACTTCTCCCCTTACTTCTCCCTTCCCTCCTCCCCCGCTCACGTGATTCGCCCACCTTTAGGTGAATTCAGTAGTGTGCCTCTTAGTCTTGCCTGTCTGCTGTGCACAGAGTCCTTTGTGGTGTTATTGTTGTTCGATTAGTTGTAAGTTCCAGGGAAGCTTTACAGAGGCTCACCTCACGCCGCCATTTTGATGACGTCCAGTAACTGATTATTCTTTGCATTGTTCAAATTGTTCCTTTATTTTCCATTCACCGTATTATTGAGAGGACAGTGAAAATGAAGTCTACATATTATTGTTTTTTAAAACTAAAAATACATACAGATAGTACTATGTTCTTTGTATTCCATCACATCAGGAAGCAGCTAATGTTAACTTGTTGATTGATTGATATACTTGTATTTGGATATTGTCTGTCTCATCACCCCTTCCTGTTTCACACTGGCCTTGAACAACTACTATCATAGCAACTGTGACATAAATTTACATTTGGTCTTATATGTGTTTTTCATAGACTGAGTAAGTTACTTGTAGTCAAGAATAGCATTATCTTTGTGTTTCTGATTCATTGCCTTAACATACTTGATGAATAATTAAATGTAAAAATGAATTAATTAATGAAAAAAACAAGTCAGTCATGTTAATTTTCTTTTGAGTTGTTTTACACACCAAAGGAATAATAGAAAAAAAAGTCAGGATATGTAAACCTTTACAAAACATAGATAAGAAATTACATTACTAAATCATTCCACAAATCAATAAGAACAGATACTCAAAACAGATAATATATAGACACACACAATCTAAAGCACTATATATATATACTTGTATATATATTTTTGTATATATACAAATATAAATATGCATATATTTGTGAAATTCATAAAAATACTAGTAAATTTAAATTAGCAGCAAATTAGAATAAACCATTGATAAATTATATTGTTCCTAATTATGAAAGAATGTTTCCATTAAAAAATATTGATGTGTAATATCATACCGATTAAATAGAAAAAAAAACCTACTGTATCGTCTTCTATTAGATGTGAAATAAGACATTTGATAAAATTTATTAATACATACCCACAGTATTTAAAAACACTTTAAAGAATAATTGCGTCAATAAATGGTGATGAGGAAACTGGACAGCCACATGCAAAATAATGAAACTGAACCACTATCTTATACCATACACAACAATCAACTCAAAATGAATTAAAGACGTGAACATAAGACCTGAAACCATAAAACTCCTAGAAGAAAACATCGTTAAACTCACTCATTCAAATCAATCATGACAATGACTTTTTGGATTTGACACCAAAAGCAAAGGTAATAAGAGCAAAAATAAACCAGTGGGACTATATCCAACTAAAAGCTTCTGTAAAGCAAAGGAAACTATCAACAATATTAAAAGGCAGCCTATGAAATGGGAGAAAATATTTGCAAATCACATATCTGATAAGGGGTTAATATCCAAAAAATATAATGAACTCATACAACTACAACTCTAACAGCAAAACAAAAAACAAAAACAATCTGATTTAAAAAATGGACAGAGGATCTAAAAAGACATTTTCCCAAAGAAGACATATAAATGGTCAACAGGTAGTAAAAAGGTGCTTAACCTCACTTATCATCAGGGAAATATAGAATCAAAACAACAATGAGATATTACCTTACAGTTGTTAGAATGGCTATTATCAATAAGATAACAAATAACAAGTGATGACCGATGTGGAGAAAAGGGAACCCTACGTACTATTGGTGAGAACATAAATTGATGCAGCCACTATGGAAAATAATATGGAGCTTATTTAAAAAAAATAAAAATAGAATTACCATATAATCCAACAATTTCACCTCTGGGTATTTATCCAAAGGAAACAAAAACACTAACTGAAAAAGATATATGCACCCCTATATTCATTGCAGCATTATTTAAAATAGTCAAGACATGGAAACAACCTAAGTGCCTATCGACGGATGACTGGATAAAGAAGATGTAGTATTTGTACACACACACATACACACACACACACACACACAGGAATATTCAGCCGTAAAAAAGAAGGAAATCCTGCCATTTGTGACAACATGGATAGATGTGGAGGGTATTATGCTAAATGAAATAAGTTAGAAAAAGGCAAATACCATATGATTTCACTTACATGTGGAATCTAAAAACAAAACAAAACGAACACCCAGAACAAAATCAGACCTATAAATGCAGAGAATGCTTTGGTGGTTGCCAGAAAAGAGGGGCCTTAGTGGAGTACATGAATGGGTGAAGGGGATCAAGAGGTACAAACTTCCAGATATAAAATAAATAAGTCATGGGGATGTAATGCACAGCAGGGGAATAGAGTCAATAATAGTGTATTAATTTTGGATGGTGACAGATGGTAACGGAACTTACTGTGGTAATTATTTCACAATGTATACAAATGTCAAATCACTATGTTGTACACCTAACTGAAACTAATATAATATTGCATGTCATGTATACGAAACAAACAAACAAACAAACAAACAAATAAAAAAACTACACTGGAACTGCATTTCTTACCTATCGAATTGGTAAAGATTCTAAATTTGGCAACATACACTGGAGAACCCTGAGTAATGCAATTTTGAAACAAAATTGCGAATAAGTCATTATAACTCAATGTAAGCAAAAACAAATCCTCCAAACTTCTCAAAACTAATTTTCTCCATCTCATTTCTGTCACAACACTTCATTTTGCGTTCCTAGATTTATCCATGCCTTATGCCTGGTACCTTTCTGCACCTTGTAAAATAAATTAATGTGGCCTTTCTGACTTATTTTGTATCCTCTATGTTAAGACAAATTTGTGTAAACAAGAATAAAACAAATTATGCTGTACCATTTCTCTTACATACCAGACAATGTGTCTACTCATTTCTACTACATGAATATCTCAGCAAACGCTTCATTCAGTGTAATTAAGAATCTGATATGTCAAATACAGATTTCATATCAATGTGATTTTTGATGTGGTTTTAGCTTCTTCTATCCAGACCTTCTCTTAAATATAAAAAATAAGTTGCTTTTTCCCTTTCTTTTCTGTTTTTAATCTTCTTGAGGGAATCAGAGTTTTAAACTGTCTAAGGTTGGAAGGACAGAGTTAGAATCTGGGTAATCCACAAACTGGATAATAATTTGCCCAACCTCTCACCCCTCAAATCACAACATTACTAACTGTAAACCAGTTATTTGTTCTCACCAGATATCTGATACCAAGCCTCAAATCCCTACCTAACAGATTTGTGGTTCCTAGGAGGCCTCACCAGCAATCAGGAATGTTTCTCTTCCATCTGCCTAACTTAGCTTTAGAACTCCCGTTGCTGCCAGACAAGATTATTCCAGGCACAATGAGTGCCAGGGCAGAGAGGAGAAATGCCTTAATAGTACCAGAGTAGGTTTTCAACATCAGAGAGAAAAAAGTAAGTCACTAGACATGTTTTTAGGGAAATGATGCAAAGAATTTAATTACTGGTTATGAAGATCTGCTAAGTGGGAGCATAAGTATATTACCTAGAGTTGTTCATTATATGTTTCCTTTTCTGAGCTCAATTTTATTTGGGTATGAAATACTTGTATGTTTACATCCCATTTGTCCTGCTTTTTACCCTGTGCACTGCCTTGACTGAAAAAAATACCCTGAATGATGATGAAAAAAGGTTGAGTTTTGAAAAGGGTGCATGTGAATTAACAGAAAATATTGTATTGCACAGTGGGCAGAAACAAAATAAAAGTTGTTATAATGTTAGAGATTACACGTTTTTATATGGAAGGTGTTTCCTGACGTATAAGGTGGCCCAAGTGCTTTTATTAATAGAATGTATAATAACAAAGGGCAGAAATTAGAGAAATTATAGCCACATATACCTTCTTTACACCTTCCAAGTAGGCAGGACTCTGAATGTAACTGTTTATAGTTTTCTACAGACCCATCTTTTCTTGGAGCTTTCATTACTGCCATCATCTGGGTAGTAAAATAAATATGAAGGAAAACCCTCATTTCCTACGACATAATCCCTAAATTCAGTTATTGATACATCTTGCAAAGCATATATGCCAAGCAAACAGCTCACTGTGGCATAAAAGTAAAACTGTGGTTGGGGTTAACACCTCCTTGCCTCTGTTAACACAAATGTAAAGCAAAAAGAATAACATGGGCCTTCAGAATATGTAGATGAAACAGATAAACCACAGGGCCTGGCAAATAATAAGTCTTAAACAAATGTTAGCAACTGTTCTCTTCTGCTTTTCCTTCTCTTCTCTTACCCTGAATTGTTTTGAGTTGGTGATGGGGTGGGGGGGAAGGGAGGGACTGATGTGTGATGATTCTCTGTTAAATGCAAGTTCTGTGTAAACTTCAACAGAGTGGTACTTTGTCAAAAAGGAAGCCTGAAGTACAGACTGTGTTCAATAAAAATTCACTTTTCTCCATTCACCACCACTGTATATTCAGAGCTCAATCTGGTCATAATATTAAAAATTAATTACTCAATGATGTCTCTGATTAAAAACAAATCAACCAACAGTATTTATTATCGTGATTTGCCTTCTCCCATAAACAAACAAACAAACAAACAAACATATAGTTAACAGATCTGTGTTCATATACCTATTTCTAATCTCCTATTTGGATATTTCTCTCTAAACTCCTATTTAGATATTTCTATGAGTATCTAACTTTTTATAGTTTTTGTTTTACATATATAGCATACTCTTTCTTTTATACTTTATCTGCACCGTTTTTTTCTCCCGTGTATATAAATAATGCCAATAAAAGGAAAATTAGAAAGTTTATGTAGTTTGGAGCTTATTGTTAGTTTAGAAATTGAATTACTTTAATAATTTGCCTTCAAATTTTACTTGGGATAAATTAATATCCAAATACAAAATTTGGCATATGTTTCATTTTATTCATGGGAAAAGTTTTACAAAGAAAACACTTGCTCTCATGATTTTTCTTTTAACATCTTTACCCATAAATGAATTTCAGTGTGGTGAATGAAGAAAGAACTTAACTGAATTTGGACTAAAATTCTATTTCTGAGACCTCCTCTGTTAAAAAAAGGCACAGCTAAAAATGAATAAAACAGCTTTGGTTTAGATTGCCTGGAAATCCTCCCCTCTGCTGCAATTACTGGATAAAATAGACATTAAGCTCAGAGGAGTTCTTCACTCAGTCTCTTTTGCTTCTTGCCTCTGTGAGGGACTGTTTTTCTGATGCCATTATTGGCAAATTGCCACACTGCACCTGCTGATCCACCTGCCTCTAACTGGCATGCAGTATTTAAAATGTTATGCAATTAAAGCAAATGAGTTTAAAGGGCTGGATTTGCAGTACACCTCCTGGGGAGCTGTTGTTCATCCTTAAAAGTGCCTGATGATGGTTGGGGAAGCGCTACTGCTGGCCTGGCCCTGGGGTGCTGAATTGCTCCCCTTAGAAGAACTCTGCGGTGAATCCCTTCGTAAGGATGCTAAATGGTGAGGAGGCATAAAGACAGGCATTTTGTTCCCCAGGAATCCAGTCTTTATAGATTGAAACTAGGCAGCAAAAGAAAGATTGCAAACTAACAAGAACCATCTAAATTTTTTTGATAAAAATATAACTTTATCTCCATCTATTTTAATTTTATTTATAAATTTAGCTTTAATTATTTCCTGAAAAAACTATGTACAAAATGTTAAGCAAAGGCATCTCAAAATGGAAAAGTTATCTGCTTATTATCACACCCTTTAAGGTCTCATCATTTTCCTGGTGGCCACTAATTATTCTCTGGTGCTTATTTGTCTACTAGGTGAAGTGAATTAAAATGAGGTGGTTTAATTTAGTGCATTCTCTTCTTTTTCACAAGAAATTTTAGCGCATCTAGGGACATTGGTTCAGGCCACAAAGCCATGTTTTTAAAGCAAGTTACATTATTTATTCACTGAAAATGCCTTTTGATGCTTGACGTTAGCATATGGAGGATACACACACACACAAAAATTACAGGGTTCCACATCTTAAGGAACTTTATCTGACATTAGTGATTAGGGGTTACAGATAATTGATTCTTTCTCTTTACATACATTTTATGATTTTCCATTTCTTGTAAGATATCAGCCAATTGGCCAGTAGTTACAAGAGGAGCACATACAAAGATACAATCAGGACTTCTGGTATCTGCTCTTGCACATAAGGAGCTTGGAAATCACCGCTCAAGAAATAATTCTCACAAGAAATAAGCGGAACTAGAAATCAACAACTCTTCTTAGATCCACCATACAATTAAGACCATAAAGCAAACCACTGTCCCCAAAATTGGAAAGACAGACAGGCAGATACAGAAACTCAAAACTTAGCAGAGCAGAAACTTCAGAGCAGAAAGCTCCATAGGAACCTGCACTTGCCTAGACATACCCAAAACTGTAATTGACGGATGGCTGGAGTTTCAGTGTGGGCATATTTGAGAAATAAAAATTAGGGGCAGGGAGAGGAGGAACTCAGTCTGAAGGTGGTCTTGCATTGTTATGAGTTTTACCTTCAGGAGCTCTATAGGTTCTCACAGTGACAATCAGAGAAATATCCCCTTATGCTTCCAGTAGGGGCAGATGAAGTAGCTATTATGAAATATTTCCAGAATATTCTATTTTTCTGAACAAGGATTGCCCTCAAGATAAATTATTTTATCACAGGCTAACTGACCTTGGGGAAGAAGGAAAAACAAACAAACAAGCAAACGAACAAAATCAACTCCAGCCACTGCCTGCTCCCAAGTGGAGGAAAGGAGATACTGAACTTTACTCTCCTCCATCCTTCCTGTTTCACCTAAGTGTGTCACGGGTAGGGGGTCAGATTGAGAAGCACTTTTGAAGGTGACAGCCCAGGGGCACAGGCTCACTAAAAGACTGAGACCTGATCCTAGGACTATAGGATGCTTCTCCTCCTCTCACACCTCACCCCCACACAACCAAAAGAACTGCACATCTCAGACTTTATTTAAAACTCACTATGGAAACCCATACACAACAGGGGAGACAAAAACAAGGACATCAGATGAAATTTTAGCTTCTGATACCTACAGCTACAATAAACAGTAAACACAGCCTAACCCCTAGCCAGATATACATAAAACCTCACACTAAAGGCATATTTACCTCAATTTGTTTTACGTAGTACCTGTCTGGCTGTCAATAAAAATTGCAAGGCATACTAAAACACACACACAAACACAGTTTGAAAAGACAGAACAAGCATCAGAACCAGACTCAGATATGACAGATATGTTGAAATGATCATATTAGGAATATAACACAATCATGATTGATATGCTAAGAGATCTAATAGAAAAAGTGGACAGTATGTGAGAACATATGGGCAATATAAGCAGAGAGATGGAAACTCTTAGAAATAAGTTTTAAAACACTGCAATGGAAATGAATACTGCCTTTGATGGGCTCATTAATATACTGAACACAGTCAAGGAAAGAATCAGGGAGCATGAAGAAATGGTACTAGAAAATCCCAAAATACAAATGCAAAGAAAAACTAAAGTGAAAAAGAACAGAATGCACCAAAACTGGGATAATTATGGAAGTTGTAACACACACATAATGGGAATAGCAGAAGGAAAAGAGTGAAAGAAACAGGAGAAAGATTTGAAGCAATAATGACTGAAATTTTTCCAAAATTAATAATTGACACTAAACCACAGACCTAGAAATCTCAGAGAACATCGAGCAGAGAAAAATCCCCCCAAATCTACATATAGGCATATCACATCCAAACTTCAGAAACTTAAAGATGAGAAAATCTTTAAGAAGCTGGGAATGGGGTGTTGGAGAAGGACCTTGTGTATGAAGGTACATGAAGTATGTTCTCAGACCACAGCACCATTAAACTAGAAGTTAATGACAGAAAAATAGATGGAAAACCCCCAAATACTTGGATACTGAAAAACACACTTTTAAATAACATTTAGGTCAAAGAGAAGTATCAAAAAAGATTTTAAAAACTTGCAAAGTAACTGAAACAAAACTTATGGGATGAATAAAAATGCTAAGAGGAAAATTTATAGCAGCAAATACACTGTGTTAGAGAAGGAGAAAGACATGAAATTAATCATTCAAGCTTACACTTTAGGAAACGAGAAACATCAGAGCAAATAAATTCAAAGTAGGCAGAAGAAAATAGTAAAAATCAGAACGGAAATCAATGAAGTTGAAAACAGGAACACAACAGTGAAAACCAATGAAATCAAAAGCTGGTACATGGAAAGATCAATAAAATGGATAAACCTCTATCAAGGTTAACTGTAAAAAGAGAGAAGACACAAATTTATAAAATAAGAAATGAAAGGACAACCATAATTTCTGATACCATGGACATTAAAAGAAAAAAATAGGAATATTACAAACAATTCTATGTCCACAAATTTGATAACCTAGATGAAATGGACCAAGTCCTTGAAAGTCACATTCTACCAAAACGCACACAAGGAAAAATAGAAAGTATAAGTACAGCTAAATCTACTAAAGCAATTGAATAATTAATAACCTTTCAAAACAGAAAGCACCAAGCCTAGATAGGTTCACTGGTGAATGCTACTAAACATTTAAGGAAGAATTTACCTAATCTCTATTGAAAAATTTACAATATTTTCCAGAAAATTGAAGCAGAGGAAATATTTCTAACTCTTTCTATGCAGCCAGAATTACCTTATTACCAAAAACAGACAAAGATGTTATAAGAAAAATATAGACTATGATCTCATGAACACAGATGCAAAAATTATCAACAGAATATTAGTAAGTTGCATCCAACATGTACAAAAGTAATTATACACCAAACCAAGTGGTATTTATTCCAGGTATGTAAGGTTGGTTCAACATTCCAAATTCAATTAATGTAATCCATCACACCAACAGAATAAATAAGAAAAATCATATGATAGTATCAACAGATACAAAAACAAAATCATTGAAAAAAATCCAACATCCATTTATAATAAAAACTCTCAGTAAATTAAGAATAGAGGGGGACTTCCTCAGTTTATTAAATTAAATCTACAAAAAAAAATCTAAGCAAATATCAAACTTAGTAGTGAGAAATTAGATGTTATCCTGTTAAGATCAGGAACAAGTTAAAGATATTTACTTCTCTCACCACTCCTTTTTAATATTGTACTAGAAGTTTGGGAAATGCAATAAAAACAATAAAATAAAAAGAAGGAAGAAATAAAACTGTTTTTTTAGCAGATGACATGATTGTGAAGAAATTCCATAGATTCAATCAAAAAAATCTACCTGACGTAATTAACAATTGTAGCAAAGTTGAAATGTTTAGGTATAAGCCTAACAAAATAAGCACACAATCCTATGAGAAAATTTACAAAAAAACTCTGATGAAAGAAAACAAGGAATATTTAAAGAAATGGAAGCTATTCCATGTATATCAGTTCTCCCCATTTGGTCTAAAGATTTGATGCAATCTCAATCTAAATCACAGCAAGTTAATTTTGATATTGACAAACTGATTCTAAAGTTTTATGTAAAGGCAAAAGATCCAGAAAAGATGAAACGATATTGAAGGGGAACAAAGCTGGAGAACTAACGATACCCAACTTCAATATATAGTTTAAAACTACATTATTCAAGACAATGTGGTATTGGTGAAAGAATAGACAGATTAAAGAAAAATAAAATGAGCCCAGAAATAGACCCACACAAACACAGTCTTTGACAAAGAGCAAAGGCAATTCAAAGGAGAAAGGATAATCTTCAACAAATAATGCTATTAGGATGGTGCAAAAGTAATTGCAGTTTAAAAGGTTAAAAATAATTGCAAAAAACGCAATTACTTTTGCACCAACCTAATAGAACAACTGGACATCCACATGTAAAAAACATAAATCTACATTTAGACCTTAAACCTTAACAAATATTATTCAAAATGGATCCTAGATCTAATTGTAAAATGCAAAACCGTTAAACTCCTAGAAGATAACAGGAGAAAATACAAATGGCCGTGGATATGGCAGTGATTTGTTAAGTAGAACACCTAAAGCACGATCTATGAAAAAAAAAAATTACTTATTAAAAATAAAAATTTCAGTTCTGTAAAAGTCACAATTAAAGGAATGAAAAGGCAGGCCACAGACTGGGAGAAAAATCTTTGATAAACCTGTATCTGATAAAGGACCAGTAACTGAAATATATGAAGAACACTTAATACTCACCAATAATAAAACAATCAATACAATTAAAAATTAGGCAAAATATCTGAAGAAACACCTCACTAAAGAAGATACCCAGATAGTAATTAAGCATCTGCCAAGATGCTCCTCATCTATAACATTTGGGAATTACAAATTGAAACTATAATGAGAACACAATACATCTATGAGAATAGTTAAAATAAAAACACTGGCAAGTACTGGTGAAGATGTGGATCAATGGGAATTCTCACTGATTGTTGATGAAAATGCAAATGGCACAGCCACTTTGGAAGACTTTGACAATTTCTTACAAAATTTATACCATCAGACCTGTATCTATATTCCTTGGTATTTAGTAAAGTGAGTTGAAAACTCATGCCCACACAAAAACTTGTGCAGAAATTCATAATTGCCAAAACTTGCAAGCAACAGAATGTCCTTCACTAGATGAATGGATACACAAATTGTGGTACTTCTGTAGATGTGAATGTTATTAGCCAATAAACAGAAATGAGCTATTAAACCATGAAAAGACATGAAACAAACTTGAATACATATTGCTAAATGAAAGAAGCCAATCACAAAAGGCAATATATTATGATTCCAAATATACTCGTATGACATTGTAGGAAAAGGTTACTATAGATACAGTGAAAAGATCACTGGTTGCCAGGGTCTTATGTGGAGGTAAGGAAGTAGGGAGGGATGAATAGGGCATATTTAGGGCAATAAACTTATCCTGTATTATCCCATGGATACACACTTGTCAAAACCCACAGAATGTACAACACAAAGAGTGAACCTAATGTAACCACAGACAATACTGGTAACGTATCAATATTGGCTTATCAATTGTAGCAGATTACTACACTAATGAAAGATATTAATAATAAGGAAAATGGGAGGGAGGGTGAGATGGTGTGTGAGAACACTGTACTTTCCACTCAATTTTTTGGAAACGTAAAACTTCTCAATAAATGGAGTATATTGATTAAAAAGAGATGTATGCACTATATTCTGTATAGTAAAATCCTGGCAACATATACAGGACATTAAGAAAGCAGAGGAAAAAGCAAGCACAGGTAAGACAGACATTAGCAAATGTCTCCAGAGGTCATAGTACCTGCATTTATTCACAACAATTAAATGAGTTTACCCATGGGGAGGAAATTTCAGGTGGAAAGAACAATATGAGCAAAGATACAAACATGAGATCATATCAGTGGCTGGTCTTCCTGTGGTGTGGTATGATACAGAGAGGAGGGGAACTGCAATTGTAGATGTTGGCAAAGACCACTTTCCTCAGAACCTTACTTGTGTTGTAAAGATGGCTGGGTATCCAGTAGATAATGGAGGCAATATCTGATTTTGTTCAGGGACATGGCATGGTATATTGTAGGCATTCAAGTTATGTGGCTCTCTACCAGGATTCCTGGAGATTACTTGGTTAATACTTTTTTAGAAGAAAGCATAGTTATAGGGACCAGATTGATGAGGGAAGGAGTTTCTAGAGATTTGTACTACCACACAGAATAGAATCTTTTGAAGGCCATCATACTGGGTTCTGTTTAATGCATTTCTGCACTGCTTTTGGTTTTAAGCATTTTAAAGAAGTGTTGTAAATGATACTCTAAAATCACCAGAGTTTTCATAAACCAAAGTTTCTAGTAGAAATAATAGATATCTGGAGAAAGACACTGTCTAAGACTCTTATGAACAGTAGCATGAATGTTTATATATGTTGACAAACATGTGGCTATACAGGTTACATATACACATCTATTACATAGAAAAAAAATGTATCTACATATAGCCATTAGAGTTTACCCCCTCCTGGATTTTGTTACTCTAAGCTAGTTGTCTAATATATAATGCACAATTTATTTCACAGCTTGTAGAACAACAGAACAAATATCAATTAGCATTTTACTCTTTATTCTTCCAGTAAAAATAATATAGCTTGTTTAAAATTTCCTCCTGGGTTTGTTTGTATGCATTCCAATGAGCTGGCACAAAAAAACTTTGAACTAATATTAGAAAAATGCATACCATACACATACATTATTACTCTTGGGGGTGAAAATAAATATATTTTTAGCTGATTAAAAAGTATTAAAGAAATATGTCAAATACAAAATCTACATAGTATCAAATTTTAAGTTAACATTTTATTTTAGTGTCAGTTTAAAAATTGATTTATTTTTGAGCTCTAATATATTTGAATAGAGTCATAAAAATGGCAGAGTGAGGTGAGCCTCTTGAAATCTCCCCTGGAATTTACAACAAATTGAACAACTATAATTCCACAAAGGACTCCCTATGTAGCAGACAGGCAAGACTAAGAGGTGTAAAACTGAAATCATCTAAAGGTGGGCAAATTGGGAGAGCATGGGAGGAGGGAAGTGGAAGTGGGGAGACGTGGGCCACCCGGGCACAGGAGCCGACCTAGCTCGGAGCTCCAAGCTCCCTGCATTCCAGAGCTACCACAGCTGCAGGAGAGGAAAGAACTTGGACTGCTAGTGCTCCACTTATGGTCCACAGTCCCGCCTGAAGGATCAGCATATAACATAGCTGAACCCAACACTCACAGCGAGATCTCAGAGCAAAGACTGAGGGAAAAAGGGTGAAAACGATGGTTTAAGCCCTCATTGCTGAGCAGAGAATGGCAGGCTTAGGCACTGAGCCTAGCCACCCCCTCCCAACCCTCCAAGAGCTCACCCCAACCCCACATGCCCAGTGCTAGAAGTAGAACAGTAGCAGTGTCAGATCAAAAGAACAGAATGTTTGCAGTTCTGAGAACTGCAGACTGCAGCCATGGACTCACAGCACAACTAGTTCCAGCGAAAGGGAGGGAGCCTTGGATACAGGACTGTCTCTGGTGGTGGTTGAGGCTATTGCTCTGGGCCATCTCTCACAAGCCACCCCGACGCTGTCCTATCTGAGCGAATCCTTGCAGGAATAAACAGAGCTGCTGAAACACACAGGCTCTGAAACTGGTGCAGGAAGAGCTTTGGAATTTCAGAAGCACTCCATATCCCCCCACGGAGGCAGTGCATTGTGACCTAGGTGAACTGTACACAGAAGAGAAGCCCACCTACCAAGGAATCTCCCCATTGTGTGAGAAGCTGGAACAGTGCAGAGAAAATATAACACTACAGCATGAGAGAGAATAAAAGGCTGCAGTCAGAGAGAAAGTAAAACATTCTATCAACACCTACTGGAAAACAAAAGAAAGAACTCTTCCTATCAACCTGTTACAGAACCCACTCTTGTATATGCCTAGGAAGAGAAATAACAATTCATCAATTGCCATGAATAACCAAGGTAACAAGGCAGCTCAGAGAGAAAATGAAAAGTCTCCAGAAAATGAACTTAAAGACATGGAAATATGGACTTTAAATGACAGAGAATTCAAGATTGCAGTTCTTAAAAAACTCAAAAAGATGCAAGAAAACACAGGCAGGCTGTTTAATGAACTCAGAAACAAAATCAAAAAACAAAATGAATATTTTACCTAAGAGATTTAAATTTTAAAAAAGAACATATCAAATTTTTGGAGATTAAGAACTCAATAAAAGAAACAAGAATGAAATAGTCAGTTTTGGTAATAGAGTTGACCAGATGGAGGAAAGAATCAGTGACATCCAAGATAGAAATCTGGAAATGACACAGATGGAAGAAGACAGAGACTTGAGACTTAAAAGAAATGAAAAAACTCTACAAGAACTTTCTGACTCCATCATATAAGAATAATGGGTATATCAGAAGAAGAAGAAAGGGAGACTAGAACAGAGAGTATATTCAAACAAATAGTTGATGAGAACCTCCCAAACTTGTGGAAAGAACTGGATCCTCGAATCCAAGAAACAAATAGAACACCTAATTACCTTAACCTCAACAGGTCTTCTCCAAAGCACATTGTATTGAAGCTGTCAAGAATTAATGACAAAGACAGAATTCTCAAAGCAGCATGGGAAAGAAGATGGTAACCTACAAAGGAAAGTCCATTAGATTATCATCAGATTTTTCAGCAGAATCTCTACAAGCCAGGAGGGAGTGGAACCAAATATTCAAACCACTGAAAGAGATAAATTATGAGCCAACAATGATATATCCAATAAAGATATCCTTTAGATAAGGAGGAATAAAGACCTTTACAGAAATACAGAAGCTGAAGGAAGTTTCTAACACACAACCTGCACTACAAGAAATACTGAAGGAGGTTATTCGACCTAAAACAATAAAGCAAATGAATACAAAACCATGAGTAGTATTACGAACAGACAGAATCAGGAAATGGCAACCCCTAAACCAAATAGGACACTATACACTTAAACATAACATATAGGGTAAAGAAGGAAAACAAGCAAACAAACAAACAAACCACTTAAAGACAACTTGCTACTGCAGTGCAGAAATCAACTCATAGCATAAACGGGGATAATTTGTGACAATAAAAACATAAAAGGGGAGAGAATAAAGGTCTGAACTGGCACAAGGGAATGGAGAAAGTAAGCATACTGAAGAAAATGGAATATTCTAAATATGAAACTTTCTTTTACATAAACTTAATGTTAACCACTCCAAAAAAAAAAAAATCAAAAAGAAATCAAGAACTGAAATACATAACATAAAAAAAGAAGAAATAGAGGGAAAAATCATAGAACACAACCACACTGAAATAATAGACAGCAACAAAAAGGCAAAGAAACAATGGAGACACAGTCTTAACAGAAAAACAAAGATAGAATGACAGAAAATCCTCACATATCAATAATCACCCTAAATGTAAATGGACTGAACTCACCAATAAAAAGGCACAGTGTAGCAGATTGGATCAAAAAACTAAACCCAACCATATGCTGCCTCCAAGAAGCACACCTCAGCAACAAGGACAAATATAGACTCAAAATAAAAGGGTGGAAACTGACACTCCAAGCAAATGGTATTCAGAGAAAAGTAGGGGTAGCTATACTGATATCAGATGAAACAGACTTCAGGATAAAAAAGGTAACAAGAGACAAAGATGGACATTTCATAATGATAAAGGGGACTATACAACAAGAAGACATAACAGTCATCAATATTTATGCCCCCAATCAGGGAGCACTGAAATATACTAAGCAACTACCAACAGAATTAAAGGGAGAAATTGACCAAAACACAATTATACTAGGGGACCTAAATACATCATTGACAGCTATGGATAGATCATCCAAACAGAAAGTAAATAATGAAATAGCAGCCCTAAATGACACATTTTTGAAATGGACATAATTGACATTTATAGAGCACTTCATCCTAGAACATCAGACTATATATTCTTTCATAGTGTACATGGGACATTCTCAAGGATAGACCATATTTTGGGACATAAAACTAGCCTCAGCAAATTTAAGAAGATTGAAATCATCCCAAGCGTATTCTCTGATCACAGGGCTTTGAAATTGGATATCAACTGCAAAAAGAAAGCATGAAAAACCACAAATATGTGGACATTAAACAGCATACTTTTAAAAAACGACTGGGTCAAAGAAGAAAGGAAAGATCAAAAGATACATAGAAACAAATGAGAATGAAAAACATCCTACCAAAATTTTTGGGATGCAGTTAAAGCAGTTTTAAGCGGGAAATTTATATCATTACAGTCCTATCTCAAGAAAGAAGAAAGAAATCACAGATAAATAACCTCACATTACACCTTAAAGAACGAGAAAAAGAAGAACAAACGAAACCCAAAATCAGCAGAAGGAAGGAAATAATGAAAATCAGAGCAGAACTAAATGGAATAGAGAACAGAAAGACAATAGAAAAAAATTAATGTGACAAAGAGCTGGTTCTTTAAAATGATTAATAAAACTGAGAAACCCTTTGCTAGACTCAATAAGATAAACAAAGAGAAAAGACACAAATAAACAAATTCTGAAATGAAAGAGGGGAAGTTACCACGGATGCCACAGAAATACAAAGGATCATCCAAGAATACTATGAAGGATTATATGCCACCAAATTCAATAACCTAGAAGAAATGGACAAGTTCTTAGAAACATATAGCTTTCCTAGGCTGAATCATGAAGAATTGGAAAACCTAAATAGACTGATCAACAGTAAGGAAATTGAATCAGTCATCTGAAGCCTTCCCGAAAGCAAAAGACAGGATCAGAGGGCTTCACTAGTGAATTCTACCAAACCTTCAAAAAGGATCTAATACCTGTCCTACTCAAATTCTTCCAAAAAATTGAAGAAGAGATGATACTCCCTAACTCATTTTATGAGGCCAACGTTACCATGGTAAAGATAACACTAAAAAAGAAAATTACAGACCAATATCTCTGATGTATACAGATGCAAAAATCCTAAACAAAATTCAAGCAAATCGAATGAAACAATGCACTAAAAGATTATACATCACGACCAAGTGGGGTTCATCCCAGGGGCACAAGGATGGTTCAACATACACAAATCGATCAATGTGATACACTACATAAACAAAAGAAAAGACAAAAACTATATGATTATATCAAGAGATGCAGAAAAAGTGTTTGACAAGATACAACATCCATTTATGTTTAAAACACCCTAATAAAATGGGTATAGAAGGAAAATACCTCAACATAATAAAGACCATATATAACAAACCCTCAGCTACTATCACAATTAATGATGAAAAACTGAAGCCCTTTGCTCTACATTCAGGAACATGACAGGGCTGTCCCTTATCACCTCTGCTTTTCAACGTAGTGTTGGAAGTCCTCGTCAGCACAATCAGGCAAGAGAAAGAAATAAAAGGCATCGGAATTGGGAATGAAGAAGTTAAATTTTTGCAGATGACATGATGTTGTACATAGAAAACCCACAAGAATTCACCAAAATTTATTAGAAAAAATAAACAAATACAGTAAAGTTTCTAGCTACAAATGTCCATTGCATTCCTATATACTAACAACAAAATCCCAGAAAAATGAAGAAAACAATTCCTTTCGCAGTTTCAACAACAAGAAAAATAAATAAAATACCTAGGAATAAACTTAACCAAAGATGTGAAAGACTTATATACTGAAAACTATAAGACATTTTAAAAAGAAATTGAGGAAGACACAAAGAAATGGAAAGATATTTTGTGTTCATGGATTGGAAGAATCAATATAGTTAAAATAACCATATTATCCAAAGAAATACACAGAATGAATGTAATCCCCATCAAAATCCCAATGGCATTTTTTAAAGAAATAGACAAAAAATCATCAGATTTGTATGGAACCCCAAAAGACCCCCAAATAGCCAAAGCAATCCTAAGAAAAAAGAACAATGCTGGAGGTATCACACTATCTGACTTCAGCTTGTACTACAGGGAAATAATAATCAAAACAGTATGGTATTGGCAGAAAAAACAGACACACAGACCAATGGAACAGAATATAGAACCCAGAAATAAACCCACATATGGATATATAATTTTCGACAAAAAAGCCAAAAACATACAATGGAGAAAAGACAGCCTCTTCAACAAACGGTGCTGGCAGAAATGGAAAGCCACATGCAAAAGAATGAAACTGGACTGTTATCTGTCACATGTACCAAAATTAACTCAAAATGGATCAAAGACCTAAACCTAAGACCCAAAACAATAAACTGCAAAGAAGAAAACATAGGTACTAAACTTATGGACCTTGGGTTAAAAGAGCATGTTATGAATTTGACTCCAAAGTCAAGGGACATAAAAGCTAAAATAAATGAATGGGACTATATCAAACTAAAAAACTTCTGCATGGCAAAAGAAACCATTGACAAAATAAAGAGCAACCAACCAAATGGGAGAAGATTTTTGCAAACAATGAGTCCAATAAGATGCTAATATCCCAAAGAAGGAACTAATAGAACTCAACAACAAAAAGACAAACAATCCAATTTAAAAATGGGCAGAGAACCTGAATAGACGTTTCTGCAAAGAAGACATACAAATGGCCAATAAACATATGAAAAAATGTTCAATATCACTAATCATCAGAGTAATGCAAATAAAAACCACGAGATATCACCTCACACTGGGTAGAATGGCTATCATCAGGACAGATAATAACAAGTATTGGAGAGGCTATGGAGAAAAAGGAACCTTCATGCACTGTTAGTAGAAATGCAGATTGGTGCAGCCGCTATGGAAGGCAGTGGGGAGGTTCCTCAAAAAATGTAAAATAGAATTATCACATGACCCAAAAAACCTGAAAACATTTATACATAAAGACAAGTGTGCTCCAATGTTCATTGCAGCTAGATTTACTGTGGCTAAGACATGGAAACAACCAAAGTGTCCTTCGATAGGTTATTAGATAAAGAAGTTGTGGTATATATACACAATGGAATACTATTGTTCCCTAAGAAAAGATGAAATAGTACCATTTGTGACAACATGGATGGATCTTTAGACTATTAGGCTGAGAGAATTAATTTAGACAGAAAAAGTCGAGAACCTATGATTTCACTGATATGTGGTATACAAAACTGAAAACAAGAAAAGAACAAGACAAACAAATGAAGAAACAAAAACTCATAGACACAGAAAATAGTTTAGTGGTCACCAGAGGATAAGGGGGGAGGGGGATGGTAGATGATGGTAAAGGGGATCAAATATATGGTGATGGAAAGACAACTGACTCTTGGTGATGAATTACAATGTGATATATAGATCATGCATAACAGAGTTGTACATATGAAATCTATGTAACTTTACTAACAATTGTCACCCAATTAACTTTAATTAAAAAAAATGAACAAAAATGATCTAAAATCAATAACAAGTTTTTACCGCAGGAAACACAAGAAAGAAAAGCAAATTAAATTTAGAGCAAGGAGAAAACAAATAATAAAAGTTAGAGCAGAAATCAATAAAATTAGAAATGAGAATAGAGAAAAATTAATAAAACCAAAATCTGATTCTTTAATAGGATGAATAAAATTGGTAAGAAACATCAGACAATCTTCAGTTGAGGGACATGATAAAAAATACTTGACAAGTACTTCTCAAAACTGTCAAAGTTGTCAAAAATAAGGAAATTCTGAGAAACTATCACAGCTAGTAAAAAGCCTAAGAAGACATGATGACTAAACCTAATATGGTATCCTGGAATATATAAAGAACATTAGGTAAAAACTAAGGAAATCTGGAAAAAGTATGAACTATAGATAATGAAATATCAATACTGGTTCAATAATTGTGACAAATATACCATACTAATGGAAGATACTAATGATAGAGGAAACTGTATGTAGTATATGTATATAGAAAATCTTTGTACTATCATCACAACTTTTCTGTAGATCTAAAACTTTTGTAAAATAAAAAATTATTACATAAATTATATATATATATATATATATATATATATATATATATGAATAGAAAAGGCTTCAATAAGAAAAATTCTGTATCTTCGCCTGCTTTTCAAATTACGCACATTTAGTAAAATATTAAATGATCATGTGCATAATAGTTGATGAATACAAATTCTATTGACTTGAAATTGGTTTTAATTCAGAGGACACTGGGAAAATAATATTTACCTATTTTTATAAAAAACAAGCTTATTGTTGATCTGGGTATTTATTTTGGGGTAAATATTTATCTTGTATATAAAACCTGTTTTTTTCCATGCACTTGAATATAAATTTAAATGCACTGTAATATTTCTGCCAATTGTGCTATGTACTAACTTAAAATTATTATTTCCAAATTATTAAATACAGTTTGGGGGTATAGTATATAGCAAACTTTTGTTATTATTCTGAATAATTACATGGACACTAAAGTAATATAATTCTATGGACACTTAAGTAATATAACTTCATTTTAAAAAGTATTTTTGTAGGTTTTTACAATTCAAATCAGTCTTATTTCAGTTAAACTACTTTGGAAATAATTTGTAATATTAAATTATCGTATATACAACCATGTTACAAAAATATACACTTTGCTTTCTAGCAACAATTTCAGTATTTTAGAATTTTTTTTCTTAAAGTTCACTGAAATTTTGTTTGCCAATATATTGACAAACAATTAGATATACATATATTGTATTAATTGCCTTCATAAATCATCTCTAAAAATCCCCAATTTAATATCAGAGAGTATATTGCAGCTATTAATCCTGAATCTTTCAGAGACTTGTTCAAGGTATGTGATTTCTTTCCACCAACATACAAGGAAAGACTAAAATTATTATTTGGTTCGGAGACTAAATCTGTCCAGTGCTTGATGAGGTGTATCTCTTCATTCACCCTCTCAGAAGATTAAGGAAATGGTTAGCTGAAGGGAAAAGACTTTCCAAAGATTAAATTTGCCTCATGACTTCAGATAAATCATTAATCCTCTGAGTAAATGACAAGGAAGAAATTATTGTTAACTTTTCCTGAAACTTTTTTATTAAGATGTTCCTATGAGAGATACTCTTTCTACAGAATTCTCACTTCTATCCATAATCTTTGGATAGAGATTCAGATCCACATTCCCAAATGCTTTTGGGTTCAGGTCCATATTCCCAAATGTTTTTGTAAAAACTTAAAATTTTTCTGAATCTATACTCCCTTCTTTCAACATTCTGTATACTAGTTCCAATAATACTGTGTGTGTGTGTGTGCAAAATTGTTTAAAATTATTCACCATATTATATCTGCTCCTTTGCAGTGAATGTTAACACTCAATAGTCAGTTACCCAGTTGCTAAACTAAAAAACCAACAGGGTATTCTTGATGATTTCTTCTCCCTCACCCTCCATCCAAATCATTGAACTCTGTTGATTTACCTAACACATCCATGACAGTTTATCTACTACAGAAGGTGCAAAAAAAAAAAAAAATGTATACACATTTTAAGAAAGGAGAAAACTGTATTACAATTGTAATAAAATGAATGACGTTAGCATTCATCTGACTAACGCCATCTTTTAAGCGAACGTTATACTACACAATGCTACAGGAATTCAATTAAACTTCGAAAAATAATACATAGATAATATATCTTAAAATTTGTACATTTTTTGGCACCCTGGTATTTTTATTATGTTGTCAGGGCTCTTGACCACCCCACTTCATCTTTCTTCAGGACTATAGTGTTGGCCTTCAAGTTGACTTCATTTCCATACTTTCACTCTTTGATCAATTCTTTATTTAATACATAGAATAAGTTGCTTAGAATGTAAATAAGATGTCAGTGCCTTCCTTAATACTCTCCAATTCTTTCCTATTGCACTTAAAGCATGACCCCCAATTTTATCATGCCTATAACCCTGCCTGATGTCACACTTGATTTTCTATCCAAATCTTTGTTATGCTCCCAACTCCTCACTCTTCCTTGGTTATGTTACTATGTTTTGTCACTAAACACTTTCAAACTCTTTTCTTTGGCTGTATATTTGTGGATCAGACCCTTCATTCTTCAAAGCAACCCATTCATAATTCCTCTGTAACATTTAAGGAAGTGATATATTGTACACCATTAATTTAGTCACATTCTCAAGTTAATAAATGAACCCAGGCATTTTATTCCAGTAAAGAAAAAGGTCCTTTTTGTTTGTTTGTTCCCTGGTAACATACATAATTAGATCACATAGCAGCAACCTCAGAGAGACCTGACTTATTCGCTTCTCTTTATGCCATCCTTATTCAGACCCCATACTCTTTCTTCATCTGTAGTACTCAGTCAACCTTGCATCTCATCTGTGCTTATTTAAATCTTTTTTTTAAACCTGGTTATTTTTTATTTCTTTCTCTTTAGGCTCTTTCATGTATCATTGATCTCCATTTCTATAACCTTTATTTCCTCCTCTAATCAGGTCTATGCAAAGTAGCATTTAAATCTATTAGCTTGCTTTCTCCAAATAAGTTATTTGATAGCAGTGATTTATTTTCATCTCTACCCAATCTAAGAAACCTATTCATCCATCATTTGCCAAATCTAAATATCAATTCTTAACACATATATACATTTCCAAATGCTTTACAACTATTTTGTCTTCTTCATTTCTTCTAATTAATAACATCAATCATAGATTGTTATAATTTATTTTTGCATCCATTCTCTCATCTTTCTTCAATATTTAATATACTATTCTAAAACTGTTTTTTGATCTTTCTCAAACAAAGAGTTATTACTTTTTAAACTTATAATCGTAAACTTGCTTATTATATAAAACTTGAGAGATATGGAAAAATAGATTGAACGAAATTATCATGTATGCTTTCATCATCTAGAGAAAAAAACATAATGTGACTTTTCAGTGATTAATAGTGAAGGAAAACAAAATTTTGCTACCCTGAAGCTGCCTTTTGGGATATTGACTTTTAAGCTGTTTATTAAGAAACAAGCCTCAGAAAGAACCTTTGGCCCTGCCCCCTTTCTTGCCCAAAAGACTCAGACAGAGGAACCTGTTTCAGGAAGGAACTCTTAGAATGATGCCTTAGCCTAATTTGAATTAAGTTTGATAAGTAAGAGGACATCAGGCAGTGCCAGTTAGCTAGAATCCCCGTGTCCCACTGTTTCTGAGTTGCCCAGCAAGATTTTGCCTGCAATGTATGTTTTCACTACACCTCAAGTACCTTTAAATCACCCATTCTCACTTCTGAAATCTAATACCCTTCCCTCCTCACCTTTTTCCTGTGTCTGAATATGTTTTATATACCCAGTGTTGCCTCACTGTCTTTGGAATTTTCATGCCTCTGTGAATTCCCCATGTGCATGTATTAAAATTTTGATTTTCTCCTGTTAATTTGTCTCTGTAATTTTGATTATTAGCCTAGCTAGAAGAACTTAGAAGATGGGAGGAAAAGTATTCTTTTTCATGATGCAAAGTATCATGCAAAATATTAATTGCATTATACAATTAGATATACATCATGCAACTAATACTTTGCATTTTGCAAGATGCAAAGCATTAATTGCATGATGTATATCTAATTGTATAAGGATATTTAGGTATTAATCTGAAAGTGTCACACCCAATCCTAAACACTTTGATAGCCTCATTTATTTTACAAATAAATAAAGTGTAAAGTATTTGACTGGAAATTCAAGACTATAAATGAGTTGGCTGAAAACTATTCTAGTCCTGATGCTCACTACAATTTTTCATGTAACCTTCAGGTTAGTCAAATGTTTCTCAAAGTACAACCCTTGAGACAGTCTATGAAAAAAAAGTTCTGTGGTCAAATTGGTTCAAATTAGTTCTTGGATTTTCAAAAAGTCTTAATCATTTTTGATGTAATTTAGTAAATACAGTCGTGCAATAGAGTAGAACTTAGCATTTCTCAAGTGTATTTATTCATTTGACCTTTTTATCATGTTATATTCAAGAAACAAATTTATAAAAAAAAATTTCTCCTACTTTTCCATATCTATGTGATAAAACTGTAAAATAAATATATTATTAAAATAATGCTCAGCTAGTTCAAGCATGCCTACTTTTTTGAATTAAGGTTGGTAAAATCATATCCAAACAGGAACCACAGTAAGATTGGGAGGTAAGAAGGTAGTCATTGTTTAGTGAATCTGTCATTTTACATGGTTAGTCCTTAAAACACTGATCAGAAACCTGATGTCCTATTGATCTAATCTGAAGGTAACTTCCAATGGTATATAGCCATAACTCTTGATCATGGGAGTACTTTATAAAAACAGAAGTCTAATTTATTAATGGGAATTTTCTGTGATAGTTCTGTGTACCAGAATGTGTGTGTGTGTGTGTGTGTGTGTGTGTGTGTGTGTGTCTATGTGTAATCATAGTAAGCATATCCCCTGCCTTAGGTAGACCCACTCAGAAAATCAATGCAGAAGTAAAATAGTTTAATAATTTACAAAGATATATACAACATTGAAAATGTTTTTTAAGAATATAAATGACCAATCTTCACATATTTATAAGGAAATCCATGCTATAATAGGAAGAGGGAATAAACGTTCCCTTTCCTATTAGAAAGGGAAAAAGATGAATTAAATTGAATATCTCATAATATTATGTTGGCGAATTCACCCTAGAATGGAAATATTTTTTGAAAGTTTTTATGTTGCAAATTAAAACAGTCTCTATCTAGTTTACGTATTTTTATAGTTGTATTTTAAAGAATGCATTGGCTCATGTAAATTAAAAATCTAAGGGATAACACCAGTTTTCAAAAATAGCTTGATCCAGAAATTCAAACAATTTTGTCAAGCTGAGATCATACAACTCAATTTAACACAACTTGTCAGTGGGAAAAATGAGAGTCACCTGCAGGTAGTTAGACTTTTTGCCTTGTCCTTTCTTTTCAATATTTCAATATTTCCCTGTGTTCTATTTTTGAGGGACTTCACACAAATGAAAGCATATTCATTTTAATAGGACATGATTTTAATAGGACAACAAAATATTCAGCCCACTGAAATGGTAATTATAGTATTTTTATAATCTTTATCTTTTATTTATAGAATACCAGATACCAGGAAGCTATTTTATCCATTTCTCCATAGCAGAAATGCCAATAAATTTGCAGACATTATTTTAAGAGGATGAAGTTGAGATTTCTGGCATCACAAAATTTGTAACTTTTTATATCTCTGAACTGTCAAAAACAAAGTTGTCTCCAGTCCTATATCAGGAGTCATGAATTACTGACCAGAGAGTACAAACAGCGCTGTCAAAATAAAGGTGTGGGGGTCTCAAAAAAAACTCAAAACCAATTAATATGTGTAATGCTTTTTCTGTATTGCCCACATTTAAGACAGACAAAATATCGATTGGTCTGTATACATACAACGTCTTTCCTAAGCATCATTTTTTTTTTCTTTCATGAGATAAATGTATTATGATTTGGAGCAGGGGGAAAAGGAACACAGTCAACATTCTTAGAACTCCGTTTAACCTGTCAAGTATACTTCCTTCCATTTGTATGATATTTTGTGTCCAGTGGCACCAAACAAAATGTAGCAAGATAAATCCACGTTGAAAGAATTCTGACCTCCATACCCAAAATCCTTTTAAGAAAAACTTATTGTCTTTTATCATTTGTTCTGGTTTTTTGAGTAAATGACACATAAATTACAATCCATGCTACAAAGAGAAAAAATCTCAGTGCTGATTTGAATTTCAGTAAACACACCAGCTTATGCTTTCAGGTGGCAAAAGCTCCAGGGTTCCCTGGCTTCTTTTGTGTTCCTAGGCTTGTAGAGTGCTAGGAGCTGACAGATGCTTATCAAACATTCATGTAAACACCGCTATCAAAGCTGTGCTCTCCGGTTCTGCCTTCACACGAGAGGGTCAGCATGGAACATCATTAACGCTGGGCCCAAGATAGAAATGTCATGCCATAAGGTTTGTAATGTGAGAAAATGCCTACACTGCTGTTCGAAGATACAGCACCCAAATTGTTAAATCTGCTGATGCCAAAGATGAATACAGAGGCAATGCTTAAAACATTGCTGGGTGTTTATTTAAACATGAAATCTGTTCGGCATTTTCATCTTTGTTTTCTCTAGTTAAAATAGAGTTTAGGGCTTTTGTTTGTTTGTTTGTTTTTATCTGCAAGTATGTGGAAATGTGATTTAAATCTGAGGACTATATCATAATGCTTTTATAAACAAGGAAAAGATCACAGTGACTTAACTACTTTGGTAGCAATAATACAAGAAGCATAAAGTTGAAATCTCTATGTCCAGGATTACTTACCGCATCTTGAAGGACTGTTTTCCTTCTTCAATTGCTACAGGCCTCCAGGACTGTAGCCTTTTTCATGTGTGGGGATCACACTACTTTGGGGGATGACTCCTTACCAAGTGAAAGAAAGGTCATAAAGTCAGTCTGGAAAATAACCTCACCTTTCCACCACCGGCCTGCGGAGGAGGTGGGTTTCCTCCCTTTCTAGTTCAGGTCCTAATCTTCACCAGAGAAAAATTGTTACTTAGCCCAACTGCTTACCAGCTTCACATCCTTAATAGCTTCCTCTTTGGCTTAATAGAGTGAATCACATGTTCTGCTAATTGCCTATAATTACATTAGAATTGCAGTTTCCAAAGTGCGGTGCCTAGGGCAGCAGCATGAGCATCATCTGGGTATCAGGTAGAACTGGAAAATTTGGGCCTATCAAAGACAAAAAATAAAATATACAAGTAAGGAGATTGATTTTATTCAGCCTATTGTAATTGTGCAAGCACCAAAACGTGAAGATCAGAGTGCCTCGGCAGCGTTCTTTTGTAACCGGGAACAACGATTTTCCTCCATGCTTATTCCTCTTCAAAGAAAGAATTCAGTCAAGAGACAGGAGTCAAGCAAGGGGCAGACAGCAAAGTTTATTTGCAAAGCGAGTACACTCTGAGCAAGGCGAGGGCTGACCGGAAGGTGGAGAGCAGGCCAAGGTCTCTAGGACCCTGGCCTTATATCCTATAGATGGGATTATCCTCCTTTCCTGCTCCTGCTTTTCTCCTCGTTCTGCATGTCTCCTTCATCCTACTATGTTTGCATTAGCCCAAGTCTCTCTGTTCTGGCTACACACTTCAGTGGGCCTGTCACAGGATGCTGATGACACCACTGGGTACCTGTGGGGGCCTCCTCATTCTTCCTCCTCCTGCTCTGCTCATGTCCACTTTGCTACTCATTCTGTCATTCCCCCTGCAAGAGTTTGAGACCCTGAAACTTTTTAGGAGAGGAGCCCTGGGTCTCTTCTATATCTACTTCTGGCTGAAAAGGGGTGGAATTATCGTCCGGGTCTCTTGCTCTTGCTCTCAGTCAGGATGGAGGAGGTGTTGCTCCATATGTATGGAAAGGAAGAGGTGAAACCTGTGAGCCATAGTGTCAAGGGGAGACTGGTACATCTCTAGGGTCTCTGTGTCCACGGGGGCAGGTTGAAGTCCCTGAAGAACCATCTTCTTGATATAAACTGTTATAATCTAGAAGAGACAAATTTGATAAGAAGGTTAAAAAAGACAGAGGCCAAAAATCAGCAACAGGATTATAGTGACTAAGGAACCAAGCAAAGAAAGAAACCAGGTCCGGGACGGTAATGGTTTTTACAGCCTGCTAGAGCAAATCTGTCGTGGGACTGTCCTTCACAAAATTAGAAGCCATTCTGTCTGATTTTAAATCTTCTGGTTGTCTTCCTCTACCTGATTAGTGGCATTGATTTAAGTACAGTAAGTCTTATTGGCCACACCTACCCTCCCTTGTTCTGCCAAAAATTAGTCAATGGCAACTTCTGTTGTCGAGGACATAGCTAGTGAGTCAAGAGATCGTTGAAGATTTTGGAGGGCATCTCCAATATCCTGGGCTAAGTCGGCTAAGGACTTTGTTAAATTGGTTAGCATGGCATCACGGTAGGCAAACCCTAACCAGGCGGCCACCAGGCCAATGGCTGCCCCTATACCAGCTGGTATTAATCCAGTGGCCTGTTTAGGGTGGGGCAGAGGGATGTTATAAACAGGAACTGAAATGTCCTGTGGACCAAGAAGGCCAAGGGTACATTGACCTTAAAATTGAGAGTTGTCAATGCAGGGATAGGCTAAGACTATAGGTGGTTGGTGGTATATTCTATAACACAACTCTTTGCTGGGTAGTTCGTTTTGAAAAGGGGCGCCTAAATATACATATCCGGGGTGGGGTGGAGTACAAGCTCAGTGCAGATAGGAGTTGTTAAACCAGATAATTAGACCCAAGCCCCAAGGAGAGGTGGCATTACATTGGGGAGATAAAAGGCCTCCCCTTAGTTCAGCATTCCTGGGTCCCATTGGTACTGTTTCCATTCTGGGAGGTAAATAGTCAAGTTTCCGGGATATGCTTTCAAGTCTCTCTCAATATGTGCATGTATTTCTGGGATTTATGTCTTGGTTGCAGTCGTGGACCTGTGGCAAGCTGGATACCAAAAGGTAGTATTTGGGATGCATTTTCTGTTAAAGGTCATGGAGTAATAGGAGAATCAGACAGATGAGATGTAATCTTTATTCTGAAGTATGCAAATGTGACAAGGGCTGGCGGAGGATGTGCAATTAAGGATCTGGACCTCACTTGTACTGGACTGATTGAATATTAAGATCAGATGAATGCAGCCCAAGTTTGTTGCTGAGGGGTCTAGCTTGACAAGTAAAGGGGAGTTCCTGGGGAACTCCTTGGGGACCCCTGAAAGACAGGTAAGGCTGAGATTAGAGTGGGTCGGTTGAAATTTGAGAGGAGGAGTGTTTCCAGGTAATCTATGGCATATCTAGCAGTCAGGGAGGTCATTGCCTTTTTCAGTTTTGTTGGAAAAGTTAAGAAGAGTGTTACAGTCCCCTTTCCCCCAACGAAGCTGGGAGTGTAGTAAAACTAAAAAAAATCAGTATCATATTAATAAGTTAGCCTGACTGTGTAAGAAACAATTATGTAGCAAGGTATCAGGAGGGGCACAGTGTAAAGAAAAATTAAAGCTATGCTAAATAGTAAGCAAAACTGGCAAGGAATATGTCTAGTAGTCAGGGTTAATTACTAGCCCTTCTTTGGCACCTTCCCCAACAGTTAGTGGAGGTCCTCTAATGGTTCACAGGAGTACTGAGATCCAGTTGGCACATCTTCTCCTCCATTGCCCTTCTAGGGTTTTATCCGGGGGTGAGGGATTGAGCGAGGGATTCCTGGCACCTTGACAGATCAGACAGATGAGATGTAATCTTCAGATGTAGGGGTAGGAAGTAACACAGTGAAGGGGCCCTTCCAATTAGGGCTTAGTTGGGATGTGGGGGTGCCATCCTTCTAAGACTTCATGAGTGTTTTGCTATCAGGTGGATACTGGGGTGCTGATTGTGAGTCATGTTCCATGGGCGAAGGCAGAACCTTGTGCCCATATGCCCTGGGGGTTTCCTGGAATTGTAATAGGGAGGTGACATATTGAAGGAGGTCCCTAGCCTCTGTGTCTAAGAGCATGTCAGATGAAAGGAAGGCTCTGCCATACAAAGAATCACAGGGGCTTAGTTGTGAAAAAGCCTAAGCGGGTTTAGAACCCACAGTAGAATTACAGGCAGGGGGTCAAGCCATGATTGTGAGGTTTCTTCACAAACCGTTCTTGAGGATTTGATTTGTTCCTTCTAACTTGTCAGAACTCTGGGGTCTCCAAAAGGAATGTAAAAAGTATCTTATTCCAAGGGCTTTGGCTACCTATTGGGTGATGTGGGAGGCAAAAGAAGGTCCATTGTCACTCTTTAAGGACCGGGGTAGGCCAAACCTAGGGATGATTTCCTTTAATAATTGTTTAGCCACCTCCGGGGCCCTTTCTGTCCAGGTGGGGAGTGCCTCCATCCATCGGTGAAAGTATCAACAAAGATCAAGAGGTACTTAAATCCCCTACATGGGGATAACTGAGTAAAGTCTAGTTGCTAATCCTTTCATGGATAACTAGCTTCCTTGATGTTGGATTGGTTATATAAGCAGGGATGGCCTACTTTCTTGAGGATTATTATAGGTACAAAGTGAACAGGCATGACATAACTGTTCGACTGCTTTGTATACTTCCTTTCCAGCAAATATCTTTTTGCAAATTTGGCACATCCTATTATCTCATCCAAAATGACAAGACTCATGGAGCCCTTGTCATTGTGTATTGGGGCTCCCTCCTCCAGACAAGGTAATAGAGTAGCAGGGTTAAGGGTGGTACACCTTTGGATGGTAATATCAGGATTTTCTAACAGCGGGACCTGATATTTTAATATCCTGCTTTCTGTCATCCAATGAGGGCCATCAAGGGCTAGTAAGATAGACATCTGGTGAGAAGTAAAAACCTCCAAGGCCTGCCCTAGAGTAATTTTAGAAGCCTCTTCTGTTAGAAGGTCCATAGCTGCCACCTACTGTAGAAAACTTGGCCAGCCCTGTGCCACCAAGCCTAATCTCTTAGATAAATATCCAAGTGGGCATTGAGTGGGGCCTAATTTTGGGGTTAATCCCTATGGCTGTACCCTATTTATCGGTAACATATAGCCAGTAGGGTTTTTTGTGTCGGGACAGCCCTAAGGCCAGGGCCCGAGTAAGGTCCTTTATCAACAGCTCAAAGGCTTGTTCCAGATTAGCCATAACCCCATATAAGGGGGCCTTGTTCCTTGCTCTCTTTGAGGGCTTCACATAGAGGCTGGAGCTTGAGCCCATATTATTAGCCAGAGTCTACAGTACCCTGAATATCCAAGGAAAGTCCTAAGTTGTTTTTTTTTTGTTGTAGGAGAGGGCAGTTTAGTAATCACCGGACCCTCTCAGGAGATAACTTTCACTCTCCTGGTGTTAGAATTAATCCTAAATATTGGACTTGCTGTCTCACTAACTGGGCCTAGAGACCTTGTAACCTTGTTTTGCCAGGAAGTAAATATCTGTATTGTGTGGTGTTGTGGAAATTCTTGGATGGGGGAACAAATGAGTAAATTATCCACATATTGAATATGAGCATCCCCTGCTCAAGGGACAGGTTGGCCAGGTCTCTTGCCAAAGCTAGACCAAAAAGGTATGGACTATCCTGGAATCCTTGTGGGAGGACAGTCCAAGTGAGGTGCTGACAGTGCTCATTCCCATCGTATTCAAAGGCAAATAGAAATTGAGAAGAGGGGTCAAGGGGTATACAAAAGAAGGTGTCCTTTAGATATAAGACTGTGAACCATTCTGTCTCTGGAGATATCTCCCTGAGAATTGTATATGGGTTTGGAAATACAGGGTGGAGGGTTATTATTGTCTTATTAATGATTCTTAGATCTTGGACCAATCTATAGTCTCCCAAACTTTTACCAGGATAATTGGGGTATTGAAGGGAGACAAGCAGGATTTTAATAGGTCATATTTAAGAAATTGGTTAATAACGGGTAGCCTTGCCTTTGCTTCAGGTTTCAATGGATATTGTTGCTGATGGGGGTAGTGAGAGGGATCCTTAAGTTGAACTTTAACTGGGACGGTATTTTTAACTCTTCTTGGGACTCTTGTTGCCCAAATTTCTGGGTTCACTGAATCTAGCTATTTGGGTTCCACTGAGATATGGGTCTCTCTTTCAGAAAGGAATGCAAGTATATTAGGGAAGGGATTTCCAAATATTAGATGTGTTCCTAGCTTCTAGAGAATGTTTCTGCCCAGGAGGGGACTGGGGCATTCTGGCATAACCAAGGAGTGTGCAAATAGTTTCCCCCCATTAACAATATAAGGGTGGCGTAAACCTCCATGTCGTGGGCTGTTCTTCAACTCGAACTATTTCACATATGTTAGGAGAGAGAGAGTGCCAGAGAAAAAATTCAGCAAGGAATAAGCAGCTCCTGTATCAAGTAAGGAATGTATGGTCCTACTGGCCATGTCCAAGGTCACCCTGGGCTCCATCCTCTTGATGATAATGCTAGTTTTGGGAGCTGGAGGGAGCATCAGGCCCCTTCAGTTCAAGACCAGGATGGGTTGGGGTTCCGACCAGAGGGTCCTTCGGCTCTCCAGCCAGTGTTTTCCCCAATGGCCAAACTCATCACATTTGAGGCATGGTGTCCATGGCTTCTTCTTCTCCGGATATTTACATTCCCAGTGTCTAGTCTTTCTACAGTTGTAGCATCATCCTGAGGTTTTATTGCCGGGGCAACCAGGAATTTGCTGTCAGACTTATAGAGCAGCCAATAATTGAAACTGTCTCTTAATCCTCTGCCTTTCTTTCTCCCATTCCCTCTCCCTGGCCTTTTCCTCTTCTTCCTGGTCCCAACAGTAAAAGACCAAGGTGACTATCTTAACAAGTAACCCCACTCCGGCATTAGGTCCTAATGCTAGTTTCTGTAACTTCCTCCAGATATCTGGGGTAGGGTGTGAAGGGTGTGAATGAACTAGTCCTTAAGCATTAGCTCCCCTTCCAGAGGGTTGGAGTCTATATTTGTGTGTTTAATGAGGGCTTCCTGAAACTACTCAAGAAGGCCATTATGTTCTCAGAGGGGCCCTGATCTATGGTGGCTAATTTATGGTAGTTAGTTGGCTTAATATTGCTTTGTTTCATACCCTCAGTTAAGCATATGACCAAGTAATTTTATTGCCAGGTGCCCTCTCAGGTGTTATTGTCCCAATTGAGATCAGACTCCAATTGGATAACTAGGGTCTGTCACATAGAGGCCATCTGCATAGAAGTGGCAGCCTCCATGATTGTCTCCCTTTCTGCTTAGGAGAGAGTCTGCCCTATGATGACATAAATTTCTTTCTAAGTAATATCAAAAGTAAGGGTGAGGCTCCAAAATCCATCAATATACTTCTCAGAGGTGTCTGAGTATTTCCTCAGATCTGCCTTTCTATAAAGAACATCCTGCATTGAAAAAGGAACATGCACCCTCCAAAGGTTGCCCACTAGGAATCAATGACATCTTGGAGTGGGCAAATGTTTGGGGCTAGCAGGGACCAAGTATGGAGGCAAAGGGCCTGGAGGAGTAGAAGAAGGGCAGCTAGGAGGGGCTGAGTACCCCAGTCTCTCAGAAAGAGGGGATTGGAGGATATCTGCAGGTGAGTGGGTTATTAAGTTCCCTGGGTGGGTAGGCTACCAGAAGCAAAACTGAGGGGTTATTTTACAAGAGTGGCAGAAATCTGGATAATCTCTAAGGGCCATAAAGACCTGGACATAGGGTACCTCAGTCCATTTTCCCATCCTGCAGCAAAATAAATCTAGCTGTAGACTAGTGTAATTTTCACTGCCATTTCCTGGCCAGCTTTCTCCATCATCTAACTTGTATTGGGGTCGGGCCATGTTACAAAAGAAGATGAGATTCTTCTTCAGTGCCCGGGGGCTCAAATTGGTTACAGTTGGACAGGATGCATCCAAGGGGAGAATCCTGAGGGATGGAGACTTGGCTACCTATCTAGGAGGCAAAGAAGGACAGTGTAGGGCTGGGGGAAAGGGCATCCCCTTTGGAGCCCTCTCCCTTATAGTTTACCCCGGGGAGGAACACCCCTTATACCTTAGGGCTACAGTCTACGTGCACTTTACTGTGTGCCCCTGCCCTGTCCCTTAGGCAATGGCCTTATGCACTCCTTATTGCAGTCTTTCAGGACCAGGACCTCTGTCCCTCTTTTAGCTTGTGTACCTCTTACTTCTTCTTCTCCTTTTTCTTGCCCCTCTTGACTGCTTCTGCCTGCATATGCAAAGCCACAGATACTTCGCAAAGCAGTTGCTACTTTGGTTCTGGGGACTAGCCCAGTATCTACTAACCAGCTGGTAACCTTCCCATCTTCGATCATCTGTCCATACCCCCATCAGCATTTGGTCTAGTAATGCCCTCATTGTTAATCCTTGATGAGTTGAACTGAATATTCCCTGGTAACCTTAAGGAGGAAATATAAAGCTCTTTCCTTGCCATCAAAATTTGCAGATTCAGATTTGGCCACGTGGGATGAGGGCTTAACACAGGGACAATGGCGACTCTTCCTCCAGCCCTCTCCCTGAAGTCACACAACTCAGTCTCTCATTGATGTCTCTGGTGCCTCACGAGCCACTGTCCCTCTGTGGAAGACCAAGGTAAGTGTCTGGGAATGAAGTCTGTGCAGGCCCTTTAAGCAGATGCCTGGGTTTCTAGAAGCCTTCTGTCTCACTGGGATAGATGGAAACTCTGTTGATTTTCACAGTGAGACGTTGTGGGGACTCCTTTTACCGGCACTGGTGCTCTGATCTGGGGAGCCCAGTGTGGGACTGCGACCCCTCACTCTTAAGAGGGGGAACCTCTGAAGCCGATTTCCCTCCTGATTCTCAACCACCACACATGGGTGTGGGACCACCCTGTTCGCATCTCCAAGCCTCCTACAGGTTTCAACGTGGCTTCTGTTCAGCTAGACTTCCAATGGTTCTCCAGGTTCATTCCTCCAAAAAGGTATTTAATCTGGTGCACCTACAATGCAGTAAAGAGTTGACTATGGAAGCAGAGTGTATTGAAGACATTTACTCCAAAAAGGGGCACAAAGTAATGATATATGTTAACTTGCTAAACTGCTAACATTCGGAGAATCTTTAAAGTCCTGAGTCATTGCTAAGATACTTAGAAAAAAGGAAGTGTGTGCTTGCTGACATTTGTAAACTATTCTAACATCCCTTCTTAGCACCATCACATATGCTGTATGATGACAGACGACAGCATAAAGAGGCAGTATTCCTAAGAAGGAACTCCATCTCTTCCTTATTTTGAAGAAGAATGGATTGTTCCTTTTAACATTCATGCCCTGTCCACAGGGCTTATAGCTTTGTAAGGTAGAATAACTGTATTTGTATTGAAGGATGAAAGTCATAATACGTTAAGTGCTGAAACATTGAAATACATTATTTTTTCATCTTACAAGCAGAATTGAATTGGGAACTAATAAAAAATGCCATCAATAAAATTATGGGCAACAAGGCTCACATGACATGGGAAACTATTCTTAATTTAGGCATATCAAGTTTCACATTTTCCATATGCAAAGGAGTTGTTACTTTTTTTCTTAAAAAATGAAATTATTTATTATTTTGTGGGTTAGAAAAAATCACTCATTTGCCATCAAGATTCTGTAAAGTTTACCAGCTGCTACTTGCATAGTAAAATAGTAAGACATCTGCCCCGTAAAGGTTGTTTGTTCTTGCCAAGGCTCTGTAAGAATAATATATTGTTATTCTTAATTTGCAGTGCCAATTAAATGTTTTGCTTTAGTTTTAATATATACATTTCTAGACTTCTGTAGAGTGTTACAAACCATATTTCACAATATTAGTATTTCCATAATTATTTCTTATGTTGCCTTTCTTTTTCCTAAAAGTGTCTGGGTTTCACAGGAATCATAACCAAACCTTTGCTTTCCAATAAAAGCTACTTTGCACATACTTGTGCAACTATAAAACTTGTATTTGGTAGGAAGAATTGTCTAACAGGCCAAGTAGCCTGAGATCTGTTCTTAGGAAATATGTAAAATAAGAATATCTTATGTCCTCTTTCCCTAAAATTATTTTCCTTTCCATACTAGCTCCTCCCAAGGAAAGAGGCATTTTGGAGGTGGGCTTAGTATTCTCTTTTTTCCCAAGCCCTACCATCAAATGTAGGTTTTATAGGCAAAGTTGGCTCTACAAATCTGTCCAATGTGTAGTCCAAAAGATGGAAGTTGAAATCTCTTCTAAAGTCTGTGACATTCTTAAATTCTGCTTCCCGCCCACCCCCAGCAAACTGAACAGAATAGCAGAAGCAAGTTTTATTAGAAAAAAAAAGTTGATTAAATTAAGCATCAGGCCAAAGGAAATTAATAAAAGATACAATAGAGTATAAAAGAAAACACTATTTGTCTCCTTATTTATTCACACATTCAACACATATTGCTTTGGTATTACTGTGTATTAGGCATCGTGTGAGGTGATAGATAAAAGAAACAGATATGATCCCTGCCTTCGACGTGCTTACAGTGTTGTGACTGAGACAGAAAACAGAGAGATAAACAGTAAATAAATAAAAAATAACAAACTTACAGATACAGGGGTAAAAAGTTAAAATCTGTATTAGCTTTATTTTCATATTTTTTTTTTCTATTGTTGATATGCTAACATTTAGGAGCTTGCTTACTGCCTCTCCCAGGGTCAGCTAATTACTAGACATAGTAAATGGCTTGCCTGGGAGTATGCCTTTAATATGTAAACCAATAAACCAAATAATCCAGAGTCCTTACCCCAAACAGGGCCAGGTACCCGTCATTTAGGGACTGCTCCTACATCCCAGAGCCCACCAAAATTATTCACCTTATCCAATCGTAAATCTACTTAGCTGTATTACCTTGCCTCACCCATTCCTTCCTATGAAAACAGCAATAAAGGCACCAGCCAGCAGTTTCTCTGTCTTTTCTGCCTGCTCATCCCACCTCTCTGCTTCCCCGTATAGCTCTGCATTGTGAGTATGCTATGCCTCCTGTATCTAGGGGACTGACCGCATAATGGAAACTTCCATGTCGGTGTGTATTACCATACCTGATTAAAATAAATCTTGGCTATCATTAAAACAAAATCACAAGCAAATATTTAAAATAAATATGATCTATTTTATCTAAGGAGATAATTTCCTAGAAAAAATTTAAAATAATGCTTAACAAGAAATGGAAAACCAGAGGAGACTCGTGAGACCCAGATAGAAAACAACCAGTAGTCAAAATTTGGTGCCCCTCTTTTATCATCATTTCCACATGCTTTTACAAGTTCTTTTTACCAAACTTGGATGAAAAATAACCTATGCAGAATAAGAAGATAGAAAAAGAGCCTCAACTAATTTTATGAGGTTTATGTAGAAATTCATACAAGAACTGTTTAAGAAAGAAAAATATCACCAAATAATGTGGATATAAAAATACTAAGTTAAATAACAGCAAATATAATTTAGCTATGTATATACTTCTTAGTAAGTTTTCTAGATATACACCAGCTGTATGAAAATCAGAAACCGTAAAATTATAACATGCATAAATAATAGCAAAAATTATGTTACTTATGATAAATCTTTAGATATATGAAATTATATAAAGAAAACCTTAACATTGAATCAACAAACGGCATAAAAGGACACCTAAGTCAATCAAAATAATACATTCGTTTTTTTAATTAAAGTTTATTGGGGTGACAATTGTTAGTAAAGTTACATAGATTTCATAGGTGTACAATTCTGTATTACATCATCTATAAATCCCATTGTGTGTTCACCACCCAGAGTCCATTCTTCTTCCATCACCATATATTTGATCCCCTTTACCCTCATCCACCACCCCTCTCCGCCCTTACCCTCTGGTAACCACTAAACTAATGTCTGTGTCTATGAGTTTTTGTTTCTCATTTGTTTGTCTAGAGCTTTTGTTATTTTTGGTTTATATACCACATATCAGTGAAATCATATGGTTCTCTGCTTTTTCTGTCTGACTTATTTCACTTAGCATTATACTCTCAAGATCCATCCATATTGTCACAAATGGTCCTATTTCATCTTTTCTTATCACCGAATAGTATTCCATTGTGTATATATACCACAACTTCTTTACCATTCATCTATCAAAGGACATTTTGGTTGTTTCCATATCTTGGCCACCGTACATAAAGCTGCAATGAATGTTGGAGCACCCATGTCTTTATGCATAAATGTTTTCAGATTTTTGGGGTAGATACCCAGGAGAGGGATTGCTGGGTCATATGGTAATTCTACTCGTAATTTTTTGAGGAACCTCCACACTGCCTTCCATAGCGGCTGCACAGGTCTGCATTCCCACCAACAGTGTATGAGGGTTCCTTTTTCTCCACAGCCTCTCCAACACTTGTTACTATTTGTCTTGTTGATGATAGCCATTCTGACTGGGGTGAGGTGATATCTCATTGTGGTTTTGATTTGCATTTCTCTGATGATTAGTGATGTTGAGCATTTTTTCATATGTCTATTTGCCATTTGTATGTCCTCTTTGGAGAAATGTCTCATCAGGTCCTCTGCCCATTTTTCAATTGGGTTGTTTATTTTTTTGTTGTTGAGTTGCATGAGTTCCTTGTATATTTTGGATATTAGCCCCTTATTGGAGGCACTGTTTGCAAAAAACTTCTCCCATTCAGTTGGTGGCCTCTTTATTTTGTTGATGGTTTTTTTGTTGTGCAGAAGCTTTTAAGTTTGATATAGTCCCATTCATTTATTTTAGCTTTTACTTCCTTTGCCTTTGGAGTCAAATTCAGAAAATGCTCTTTGAACCCGAGGTCCATAAATTTAGTACCTATGTTTTCTTCTATGCAGTTTATTGTGTCAGGTCTTATGCTTAAGTCTTTGATCCATTTTGAATTAATTTTGGTACATGGTGACACATAGCAGTCCAGTTTCATTCTTTTTCATGTGTCTTTCAATTTCTCTCAGCACCATTTATTGAAGAGGCTGTCTTTTCTCCATTGTATGTTTTTTGTTTCTTTGCCAAAAATTATCTGTCCATATATATGTGTGGTTTTATTTCTGAGTTCTCAATTCTATTCCATTGGTCTATGTGTATGTTTTTCTTTTCTTTCTTTTTTTTTTTTTTTTGCCAATACCATGCTGTTTTGATTATTGTTGCCCTGTAGTATAAGCTAAGCTAAAGTCAGGGAGTGTGATACCTCCAGCATTGTTCTTTTTTCTTAAGATTGCTTTGTCTATTCGGGGAATACATTCTTTAACAATATAAAAATGGAAATTCACCCCAAATTAATCTATAAATACCTTGAAATTCCATGAAATTTGACTAACTGACCCTAAACTTTATATGTAAAAGGAAAGGATAAGAATGATCAAGAAAATTTTCAATAATAATTTCAGGCCAATATTATCCTTACCAGGTAGAAACATTGAATAAAAGATTATGAAGGGGAAAGTGAAAATATAACATTTAGTATAAGATAAAGTATCAGAACTTTTTTTCCTGCCTTGACCATCCATCACTAAATAAGGAGAATAAATTTAACTCCATTAAGTTTCTAAAGATCCATATTCCCAAAATAACTATGATTAAAGCCAGATGAAAAGCAACAGATATTTGAGACCCATATAACTGGCAAAGATTTATTGTCCAGGCTATATTAAAAACATTCCACAAAAATATTATGAAATAAGGACTCAAATTGGAAAACTTGTGGGTAAATCATTTGAAAAGGTAAATCACAAAAAAAGAACCCCAAATGGACATCCACATTTATTAGCAATCAAGGAAATGCAGATTAAAACAACCATGAAATTTTATTTCACATCCACCAGAGTGGCAACAGAATAAATGTCTAATAGTCCTATATAGTGGACAAAATGTAAGAAATGGGACCTGTTATGAGAATCTAAATTGCTACAATCACCTCATAGAATAATTGGTAAAACCTTTTAAAGTTGAAAAAGTGATCCAACACTTGGTCAATTATATATTTAGCTTTCAGTTCACAGAAATGCTTGCACAATGCAAAGGGAGTCACCTGCACATCTGTAAGGTTCTTCACTCCTAAGCTATGGGAAGGGGAAATGACCTAGATTAAGTAGGTAAATAGATAAATGTTCTTTCCCACAAAGAAATTTTATACAATAGTTAAAATTGGTCTACATATATAAATGTCGCTAATTTTTAAACACATAACGTAAAGTGAAAAAAGAAAGGTGCATACATATGCCATATGCCAAAACAATAGTATATTTTTATGAATAAACATCGGAGTCACAATAGAGTTTTCACATAGGGAGATAGAAAAGACAAGGAGATGTAGACTTTATCACTGAGGAGAAGCTAGACTATTCTGTAAAGTAAAACAATTCCCAACTTTGATTGTCTTTTAACAACAAAGGCTTCTTTTTCATATATTCTACTACCCACTGTGGATCAGGATTGAGGAAGAAATGGTTCTGCTCATGCTTCTCATTCAGGGACTCAAGCTGAATTGAGCAGCTACTGTCTCAATTTTCACTGCTTACTGTGCCAGAGGGAAAGAGAAATTTCATGCACAATTAAATTCTCAGGTCCAGAAATAAATTTTAAATGTTTAATACTAAATTTTAATATAAATACTTAATATATGTGATAAGTACTATAAAAGGAGGTTCAGGATATTGTGAAATATGAGGTCTGCCAATTACGTTTGTGAACTGATCCTAGAAAAAGTGCTACATACCTCATTGCTGAGTATCACTACGATCATCTTCGAAGTACTCCCCTTGGGAAGCTATGCACTGACACCAGCACCTAGTCCACCCTTCAAAGCAATTTTGGAACTCTTTTTCTGGAATAGCCATCAGAGCTCTCATCATATTACCCTTGATGTCCTGAATGTCATCAAAATGTCTTCCTTTCAATATTTCCTTTATCTTTGGGTAAAGAAAGAAGCCATTGGGGGCCAGATCAGGTGAGTAGGGAGGGTGTTCCAATACAGTTATTTGTTTACTGCCAAAAGACTCCCTCACAGTGTAAGCTGGTGCTTTGTATTGATGCAAGGGCCATGAATTGTTGACGAAAAGTTCAAGTCGTTTCATTTAACTTTTCATGCAGCCTTTTCAGCACTTCCAAATAGTAAACTTGGTTAACTGTTTGTCCAGGTGGTACAAATTCATAATGAATAATCCCTCTGATATCAAAAAAAGATTAGCAACATCCTTGCAACAAGTTTGCGAACTTAGTTGTCAGATATTCTATAATGCTGCTTTACAGTCTTTATTTGCTAAGTCCTATGTGTGTCATTAAAACAATTTTTAACGACTTCCTGTTTCTTTGCATAGTTCACGACTTTTGTTGAAAATTGGACACTTTAACATATTTGACAATATATTTTAGCAACTTTGGATTCTGGCTTTTTTGCATGATATTTGCTATTGATGTTATTTTGTTTATTATTTAGTGATATTCCCATAAAAAATCTGTAAAATCAATCTATACAGCCATATGTAGCTATTCATGTCTCTGCTGAGTTTTATCTATGTATCTTTTTTTTTTAATCTGGTATTTTAGGGTTCACTCTTTAATTTATATTGCTTTGTTGTCAGGCAATGATTCGTCAGAAGCTGTGCTCAAGCTGGCTGGAAATTGCCTTCAAATATCTAGCCTTTCTCATATCTGCTAGGCTTCTTTTCTGGGCCCTTCTGAATCTCTGCATATGTGAGCAGTCACCTGGTCATCCAGGAAAGTGTTTATATTGGATTTTCTCTATTCTACTGCATATATGCATGCAGAAGGTGGTCAGAAATGTGTGGAGACCTTATAAAAAGCCTGTTTCATTGTCTGGATTTCTTTGTTAAACTTCTTAATTCACTGATCCCTTGTTTGCTCTAACCAGAATTGCAACCTCAGGCTGTTAGAGCTTCTGATCTCCATTCACTGACCATTGAGAGTGCAACTCTTACCAATAACTTGAGTGTAAAATGTTATGCCTTCCACTCCTAACTGACTCAGCACTGGCACTGAAACTGAGGGTTTTGGGGTCTTTTTCTATCCTGGTAGAACTAGAGCCCTACTGGGTGGAATGGATGGGAGTAGCCTTAAGGAAATACGCTACAGATGCCTATTGTTCTTACTCAAACTCCAACAATTTTTCAAGAATGCATTTGTTTACATTTGGTCAGTTCCTACAGCACTTAAAGTCTGTTTTTGACAATTTTGTCCAGTTTAATAGTTGGTTTTTGGGAAGGGGATTTGCCAATCTCTTTACATCACAACATCGGATATCCTACCTTTCACATACTTTTTAAGTCAGATCAAACAACTAAAGAGATATCTAAAAATAAGTGTTATAATAATAATAATAATAAATAATAATAAAAACGTGAAATTTTTGTAGATTTTTAAAAACTGAATTAAAATAGTACTGTGAGGTATTTTCTTTTATATTTTAAAAAATTTCATAAGTAATATAAATTGCTGACTAGGAAGTGGGCCAAAGTATATATAAAAGTTCATCTCTATCCAACACAACATCTGGAGTCAGAGTATGGATGTAGAATTCTTAGCCCACTAATCTTACATTAAGCATAAAGCTATTTTGCTGAAATTTGAACTATCCCAGTAGAATTGGGCATTCGATAATTTAATTAGTGGGCAATACAGTAGTGCTATATTTCCTAGTAAAAGCAGATGAAAATCTTGAAGTATAGCTCTTAAGGTTTATCTTTAGTTTTGAGATGTCATCAAGAATAATTTCTGTTTACTCTATTGACAAGAAACTCCATTCAATAGCCCGATAAATGTGTACTTCCCCAGGTCAGAGTACTGGTTATCTGATCCTATTAAATAGGTCCAAGCACAGCTTAAGATTTAATTTCTATTGTATATAATTTTGATGGTAGATTTTCAACATTTTCCCATATAAATATTAATAACAGATTTCTTTATTAATGGTATATTATTCTTAGTGATCCTTTGTATTTTAAAAAATACAACAGAGATGTAAAGATAGTCAATTTCAGAAGCAAAAATTTTATTTTAATAAAACGAGTTTATGTGTCAATAAGTGTAAGCAAGTTATAATCAAACGTCTGGGGACCAAAAATAAGTTCACAATTTTGCCCAAATTGTTAGAAGTTTAAATAAATAGTAGAAACTTTTGCTTTGCAGTATATTTATGTAAACTTGTTTCTAGAGTTTCCATGATTAAGAAGAAAAAAACTAATTCAGTTTATTTAATCTAAACTCTTTGTGATTCATCCACAAATGATCAAATTTATGAAAAGAGAAAAGCAACATTTGAATGGTATTGAATTAGGACCATTAACTAATAATTTAAAATGTAAACTAAACACATATAAAAAGATACGAAAGGCGTATTTTTCCACCTACTGATAATTATACATAAACATATGATGCTGATAATGGCTTTTGCAAAATGTCTTAACAGTGTAGGAGTACATAACAATTTGCTGACATGGTCAAACTAAAAATTTACTAATTTTTGTATTAATTATCCATCCAAAGTCCTTTTGTTTTCTGTCTGTCATAAACATATATTTTAACATAAGACACAACTGATTAAAAATGTACAGAAATGCAATTTATCCTAAATGCAGCCCAGCTGTAATAAGTTTCCACATCCCAAAAAATCAATAAAATATTATTTATCTCCTCTAAATAACCTTATAAGGAAAGATACTTTCACTTTTATCTATGTAAGCAGAGTTAGATAAGGAGTTAAATAACTGTGATCAAAGAAATTTATCTGTTTAAGGGTGGCAGTTCCTTTTTTATTTTTTAAATGGGATAGTGCATGAAAAGGTCTTTCTGGGGTGCTTCAATCAATAATACCTTAACAAAACCTGTCTTTAAAAGATATCAATTGATCATATACAGAAGTAGACATTATACTATAGTAAATACATTTTTTCAAATTGACAATATAATAATATAATAGCAAACACTGAAAGAGTACTCTACTAAGTGTCTACTTCTATGAACTCATTTAAGCCTTTCATTAACCTGTAATATCGTAATATAGCAGTTGTTATTTTTTTCCATATTTTAAAGATGACAAAATGGAAGGGTCACACAACTAGCAACCAACAGAAATAGGATTCAAACCCAAGCAATTTACTTCCAATATCTATGCTCCATTACAGTGTGGAGTATTATTTATATAAATTTTATTATCTTCTCAAATAATAAAATAAATCATGTTATCAAGAAATGAATTTCTATTAATAGTGCCCAATTTCTTTCTATTTCTCTTGGGATTGATATCAGAAGAGCCCATTTCACAGTTGAAGTTCCTGGGGAAATACGTGCAGAGAAGGGGGACAAGGGAAATATTAATTAATTTTTGATTCCATGGAATTAAATGATAAATGCTTACATTAAATTCTCTATGCTGTGAGGTTGAGGAGCAAGACGAAGATGGGAGTAATTAAAGTTTTTTTACTGGCAGGTAAATTGGCTCCTCTCTCCCTATCTTATATCAAATAATTAAGTCGTGCATATAAAAAAAAAAAAAAAAGTAAGACTAAAATTCATGGAGAAAGACCAAAAAGGGAGAAACATTTTCTCATAAAAATATAATAGGACATCTATGATCTCTTATTCCAATATATATTGGATAGTGTCTTTCTCAATAAAGAAATGTGTCTTGATGTTTGACACATAAGACAATTCCCTGGGTTCAAAAATAATCATTTTTTTCCCTTAAGTACTTGATAAAGACAAATAATGTTTAATTATAATTGCAAGAAATCCTTTGTGGGTTTGCTTTGAAGCAGAACACAGGAGTAGATGAATATCATCATAAAGAGCAAGAAATAGTCCAAACTTTTTTTATTTTGACCACTTAAGAAATTATAAAACTTCTAATGCATGCACTTCTGAATGTCAATACTTACACATTCTCCTCTAGAAAGCTGTAAAATTGATGTTTATAAAGATTTATTAAGAAAAATCAATGGATCTAATGTCAAAGAGAATTAAATTTTAATATATGAGACCTTTCATCTTTTTAACAGAATTGGCCCTAACAATGTCTACTAACACAAAAATTCTGTGATTAATGAAGAATATTTGCAATGTCAGATGATCTTCCATTAAATAGAATAAAAATATTAAAATCAGAGTGAAAATTAGATACTTAAAAAATGAAACTAGATTAGAAATGTTATTTATTATACTGATCTCTCATTTGTGCAGAGTTTAAACTATTGATGATGTTTCTAAAGAATGAACACTGTTAATCTTACCAGTTTCTGTTTCCTATAACCCTGGATGTGTAAGCGAACTTTGGGTTTACATATCTCACTTCCTTTTGCCCTCCCTCCCTTCTTTTCTTCCTTTCCTTCTTTCTTTCCTTCCTTTTTTCCTTCCTTCCTTCATGCATCTATCTATCTGCAAGGGTTAATTTTCTGTCTCAACTTGCCTGAGTCATGAGAATGTGTTTTTGGGTGAGTTTAACATTTAAATTAGTAAACTGACTAGTGAGTAAATTATTTAGTAAAGCAAGTTCCCCTCCATAATGTGGGTGGAAATAGAACAAAAGTCTGATCCCCTACTGCATAAAAGGAAATTACTCCTGCCTAACTGCTTTCTATCTGGACCAAAGGTTTTTGTTTTGTTCCTCCCCACGCCTACCCCTTGCATTCAGATTCAAACTGACCAATTGGCTCTTCATGGGGCTCAAGCTTGCTGGCCATTGGACTGGAACTTATAACACCAGCACTTCTGGTTCTCTAGTTTGTGAACTGTAGATCTTGGGACTGTCAGCCTCCATAATTGCATGAGTACATATCTACATATTAAGCCAGGGTTCATTGAAAATCCTGACTAATCTCCCTCCCCTACATCTATCTGTAAATACACATATATATGTGAATGTATATGTGTCCGTTTGTGTGTGTTGGTCAAATATGAATCACTGAAATACACAGCATTATTTAGAGAGACTAACCTTTCTTGGACATTTTTAGTACAACTGAAAATAGGAGTGTGAAGCTATTCAAGAAAACTGCCTTTACCTAGAATAAACTTCCATTTGGCCCACAATATGTTGACTAATTTCATTTTTTTATTTCTGTTCAGGAGATTTGGATCCAGCCATCTTGGTTAAAAGCATTATTTCTAAAATCTGAAAAATGCAGTTTTCAATTCAAGTATGGAAATTCAGGTCCTAACACTTATATCCTTGGGCAAATCATTCTCCCCATTAAGACTCAGTTTTCTAACCTATGAAATAATTGCAAAAAGTCATCAACTTCTAAGGTGTTGGATACAGTATCTTACATATGATAATAGCTCAAGAAATGGTATTTTCATTTGTAAATTATCTCTATCTTATGCATACGTGGTTATTTTATATAAGTCAAAAAATCATAATTAAAAGTATTTTGTTAGACATTTTACACGGTGGGTTGTCAGATAACCTATTGAATTACATTTTTGCTCCTAATTCTCTATTTTAATTGTATAAGATTTACATTATAATTTTATTCTTTTAAACAACCACAATTTTTAAACAATGACTTAACATGCCATAAAAAACTGAATAGTAACGGCAATCCTGAGAAATAAGAACAAAGCTAGAGGTATCACACTAACTGATATTAAAATATACTACAAAGCCATAGTAATCAAAACAGCATGGTGTTAGCATAAAAACAGCCATATAGCTCAATGGAATAGAATAGAGAGTCCAGAAATAAATCCATGCCCATATGGTCATTTAATCTATGACAAAGGAAGCAAGAATATATATTGGGATAAAGACAGTCTATTCAATAAATGGTGCTAGGCAAACTGGACAGATTCATGAAAAAAAAAAAAAAAAAAAGGAAACTAGGCCATCTTCTTACTCCATATAAAACAATACACTCATAACGGGCTAAAGACTTAAATGTGAGACCTGAAACCATAAAACTCCTAGAAGAAAACACAGGCAGTAAACTCTTGACATTACCTTTAGTAATATTTTGACTGATATATCTTCTTCATCAAGGGAAACAAAAGAAAAAATAAACAAATGGGACTACATCAAACTAAAAAGGTTTTTTCATAGCAAAAGAAACCATCAACAAAACAAAAACACATCCTATTGAATAGGAGAAAATATTTGCCAATAATATATCTGGTAAGGGTTTCATATCCAAAATTTATAAAGAACTCATACAACTCAACACCAAAAAAGAAACAATGCAATTAAAAAATAAACAGAGGACCTGAATAAACATATCTCCAAAGAAGACATACAGATGGCCAATAGATACGAGGTCTGACAATTAAGTTCAAGAACTTGTTGCAATGCTGTTGCTAAACTTTTTGATATCAGAGGGATTACTCATTATGAATTTGTACCAACTAGATAGTTAACCAAGTTTACTATTTGGAAATACTGAAAAGGCTGCATGAAAAGGTTAGATGACCTGAACTTTTCACCAAAAATTCATGGCTCTTGCATCATGACAATGCACCAGCTCACACAGCACTGTCTGTGAGGGAATTTTTAGCCAGTAAATAAATAACAATATAGGAACCCCCACCCTACTCATCTGATCTAACCCCCAATGACTTCTTTCTTTACCTGAAGATAAAAGAAATATTGAAAGGAAGACATTTGAATGACATTCAGGACATTAAGGGGTAATACAACGGTAGTTCTGATGTCCACTCCAGAAAGAGTTCCAAAATTGCTTTGAAGGGTGGACTATGTGCTGGCATTCATGCATAGCTTCCCAAGGGGAGTACTTCAAAGGTGATTATAGTGATATTCATTAATGAGATATGTAGCACTTTTTCTAGGATGAGTTTGGGAACATAATTGAGAGACTTATATAAAAAATGCTTAAAGTCACTAATCAGCAGATAAATGTAAATAAAAACCATGATAAGACACCACCTCACACCTGTCAGAATGACCATCATCAATAAATCAACACATAACAAGTGCTGGTGAGGATGTGGAAAAAAGGGCACCCTTTTGCACTGTTGGTGGGATTGCAAATTGATGTAGCCACTATGGAAAACAGTATGAAAATTCATCAAAAAATTAAAAATAGAGCTATCTTATGAGCCACCAATTCCACATCTGGGTATATATCCAAAGAAATCCAGAACACTAGTTTGAAAAGATATATGCACCCCTATGTTCACTGTAGTTACAATAGCTAAGATATGGAAACAACTGAAATGTCCATCAATAGATGATTGGCTAAAGAAGATGTGGTACACATATCCAATGGACTATTATTCTGCCATAAAAAAGAATGAATCTTACCATTTGCGACAACATGGATGGACCTGGAATATATTATGCTAAGTGAAATAAGTCAGACAAAGACAAATACCATATGATCTCACTTATGTGTGGAATCTAAAGAACAACATAAATGAACAAAAACTGGAACTTGACCCATAGATACAGAGAACAAACTGATGTTTACTAGATGGGAGGTCTGGGTGAAAAAAGTGAATGAATTAAGGACAAATTGATAGTTATAGGAGAGTCATAGGGATGTAAAGTATAGTATAAGGAATACAGTCAATAGTATTGTCAAAACTATGTATACCAGACTTATTAGGGGGATCACTTCATAAATTATATAAATGTCTAATCACTACACTGTGCACCTGAAACTAATATAAAATAATTTTGAATGTCAACTGTAATTAAAAAAAAATAATAGTCATGGGGATGAGTAGTGTGGCATGGGAAATACAGTCAATAATGTTCTAATAACTATACAGTGTCAAGTGGGTAGTAGACTTGTTGAGGTTATCACTTTGTGAGTTATGTAAATGTCTGATCACTATGTTGTTCTGTACACCTGACACTAATAAAAATAAAATGATTTAACATGTACCTAAGTGACAATATATGACAAGCGTACCTATATATTGGGGAAGAGAGTGCTATGTTCTTCCTTTGTGTTCAAAATCCACACGTGATTTGAGAAATTGACACACAAATTTCTCCCTAGATAAGTCATCTTTCTTGGATGTCTCTAAGCTCTTCTTTCCAGTAGCACTAACAAAAGCCAAAACAGGTTAGTCTCTAAGTAGTGCCATATCCCTGGAGTTGGAGATACATCTCCTGAAGTCATAATGGGTCATTGCTGTTGGCTTCTGCCCCAGAGACCTAGATAACTCTTTGACAGACCAACTGGTGTTCACTGGTGCTGACTGTAGAGCTCTCAAATATCGTATGCTTCCCAAGTGTCCCATCTGATCATACAATAATTGGTAAACAGAGATTGATCTAACTTTAAATTAGCATCATATCACGATGTGTTTGATCTTACATTTTTGGCTTTAGTTTGTCTTGATCTTTCCTTTCCAGAGAAGAGCACAGCCAATTTAACACATTCTATTTGTATAATATACACTAAAGAAGTATTCTTTATTTAAAAAGAAAAAGAAAAACAAACTGAGGCAACATGAGTGTTTTTAGCAAATTGTCATTGCTTACTATATTTTTCTTTGTTTTTTCACAAGAAAAAGTCATGTTATAAATAAAGGACACCCTTCCTGTGCATATTTTATGGTTCTCCTGACATAGCTTGGCATTGAAAGTGCTGATGGGCGATAAAGACAAAGTATTCCATATGTAAAATTTACCTTTTCATCCCTTGGAGACCTGGGGGGATACACTTTACCAAACTCAAATGTCAGAGCTCTACTCTGCGTCCCAGCATGATGGCTCAGCAGACTGCAGTTGCACTCTTCAGCAGAAATGTATGCCTGGCCAGATTAATGGTCAGACTAATGGTATCTGTTTATTTAAAATAAATCTATCTTCAGGCAATGTCGCAACATGTTTGCCTAGCTAATACACTAGGCTCCCTGCAGGGCCCTAGGATAAGCATAAAAGAAATAAAGGATTTTTTAAAAAGGTAATTATCTCTAGTTAGTAATAAGTAGATTGATTGGAGAAATAAAAAATCATGTCTTGTACTTTTTTTGAAACCTGAAAAAGTTAAGATAATGTTACTTTCTACTTGTTTTTCAGCTCATAAGCTTTTGGAATGCTTAACAATATTCAGACATGATGTTGTGATGAATGATAAAATATGTCCTTCTAGCTAGTAATTATAGATAACAATAAGGAGCTCTGTGGATCTTTAACTCTTTCATTACTGTTTGAACCCATATTTAAGGATACTACACCAAATTCACCTCTGTAAATTGCTAATCAACTCAGAAGTGTGATTTCAGTTCCTTTTGGAAAGGTTATTAGTTGGTTCTGAAATGATAAGTATACTTATATCTTTGATTCTCTTCCTATTTTCCTTCTCTGCAGGTGTGACAGAGTTGAACATTTTCTTCTACAGACTTTCTGCCTATTGAGTTTTTTAGATATACTGGGCATTCTTCATCTCAGGCTTTTTTTTTTGTTGTTGTTGTTTTTTGAAGGGGGAGGATTAGAGAGGGAAGAAAAGTAACTAAAACTGATTGATCATCTTTTATGTGCCAAGTGGTTCACATGTATAATCCTATTTAATCAGCGTGTCAGCTCTATGCTTTAGGAGGTATATTAGTTTGCAATAGTTGCCATAACAAAATAGCACAGACTGAGTGGCTTAAACAATAGAAGTTAATTTTCTTATAGTTCTGGAGACTAGATGCCTAAGATCAAGGTGTTGGCAAGGGTTGTTTTCTCTAAAGGCCCCTCTCTTTGGCTTGTAGATGGCTGTATTCTTCTTGTGTCTTCACATGGTCTTGTTCTATGTGTGTTTGTGTCCTCACCTCCTCTTCTTAAAAGGACAACAGTTATACTGGATTATGGTCCAACTCATATAACCTAATTTTACACAAATTACCTCTTTCAAAACCCTATCTCTAAAATCCCTAGTTTACCATAAGTACCGCTTTAAAATCCCTATTTCCCAAAACAGTCACATTTTGGGGTACTAGGGGGTTAAGATTTTTAAGATGTGAATTATGGAGGGGACATAATTCAGGTCATAACAGGAGGGTTATGTAGGGGGGAACTGCGGCTCACTGAGTTTAAGGATGAGTCATCTGTTATGAAGTGGTCATTTCAGATATTTTCTGACTACGATGTCAATAATGTTGCCTCCCATATTCTGTCTCCCACCTGGGTCTTATCTGGCCTTGATCATTAATTTCTGAATGACTTTGAGAAAGTTCTTAAACCATCTTTTGTTTGTTTTGTTCCTATTCATTGTGCAAAATGAAGAGGCCAAGTTCTATGGTATTTAAGAAATCTTGCAATGTTAACATTCTTTGATGAATGTTAGGTTTTTGCCATCAATACCGACTCCCCAATTACACTGTAGAATCCTTTCGGGTGAAACCAAATGTCGCTTTTTCACTCCATCAATAATTATAGCAATACTGAGCTTATAATTAACTAATCAAATTCAGGCTTTTTAGTTTTCTATTACAAAGGAGAAACAAAAAGTTTTCGTTTCAAAATATGTATTGTATGCTGATTTTGTAAAAGCATCTAATGATTTGAGTTTAAATTAGTAATGAAGAAGTTGCTACAAAGGTAGAGAATTATGAAAAATTACTGTGAACTGAAGAATTGTCATGTGATTCCAATCATTCAAATGCTTTCAATTTCTTTGTTGGACATAACATATAACTTGTTTTTGTAGTTTTAATGATGCCACGTATTAGTAAGTGGACAACATATAGCAAGCATGGCATAGAGGGCCTACAACTGATTTATTAAACAGATTTAGTTTTCAAGTAATGGAATACAATTATCCTAGTTGGAACAGACCCAATTTAAATTTCACTGTCATGTCATCTGTGAATTCTTGAAGTTGGGAAAATTTGAGCATATTGTTATAACGCTATACATATGTTATATATCTGTGTAAGTATTGGCTTCTTGAATTTCAATTATTTTAAAATAATAAATAATTAATTTACTTGAAGATATTTAATTAAAGGTTTTCTTTAGGTTAAATGACAAGTATATATTCAAATATTTTCTACCTTCATATTTCACACTTAGAATTTATATTGATAATAGATACATCAAATCAGTCACTTTTTGCATATTCTATTTCCTTTACTAGTGATACAACTTAAGTTTTCGTTATTACTCTGGTAGGAAAACATAAACATATTCTAAAACAAAAATGAATCAGGGTTTTAGGCTTTGACTCTTTAAAAAAAAAAAAAATGTGTCATTCATATATTGAAGTCCTAACCCCCAAAGAGGATGGGATTAGGAGGTCAGGCCTTTGGGAGGTGCTTCAGCCATGAGGGTGAACCCTCATAAATGGCATCAGTGCTCTTAGAGATCTCTCATCCTTTCCACCAGGTGAAGACACAGGGAGAAGGTGCTGGCTATGAACCAGGAAGAGGACCCTCACCAGAAGGTGGTCATGTTGGCGCCTTGATCTTGGACTTTCCAGCTTTCAGAACAGTGAGCAATAAATGTGTGTTGCTTCTTAGCTACCCAGTCTGTAGTATTTTGTTATAGCAGCCCCAACTAATTACAACCCTCTTATCATTAATTCATTATTCAAATCAGCTACATAAGTCTCAACAATTGTTTTGCATTGAGTTAAGCCTGTAATATTGCTCAACAAAAAAACCCTTTTTGTCAATGTTATATAAAGCAGATAGACACAGTTTCTTTATCTGCTTGAGTATTAGGCTTTTTAAGACTGACAACAGAACTATTTTATGATTCTGTAAAGGAATATATTACTTTTTAAAATTTATTGGGGTGACAATGGTTAGTCAAATTACATAGGTTTCAAGTGTACAATTCTATAGTACATCATCTACATATTACGTTGTGTGCTCATCACCCAGAGTCAATGCGATTACAAGAACACATCAATGAAAGTGTGATTCTACTAAAATTTATTTTGTAGTTGGATGGATTTCTCTTTTTTTTTTCATAAGGCAACGGTGTGTCCCTAATATTTGGATTTCTTTTCTTTGTTTAAAGTGTATTCTAGACAAAATATATGATTGCTTCATAGATATCCCATAGTTTAAGAGCAAATAAATATATTAAAACATTTGAGAACAGATGTTATGTCAATTTTAAGACATACTTAAAAGTTTCCAAAACATTGACATGTAATTTTCACATGGACTGTCCTAACAAGATGAACACTAGCCATTGCCAATATTTGTGCTTGCCTAAAATATAATTTATCTTTGTTTTTGCCTGATTCTTAACATTTGAAAGTATGAGAATCATGGTTCTTTTCACAGATAACATAATAATTGTATATGAAACTACTTAGCATTACAATCAGGAAAAATGATCGGAAATTTAAAATTATGTGCCTTTTCTCTTGCTGTTTATTCTGCCTGACCTATAATTTGCTTCTCTGAATACATGATGCATCACAATCTCTAACTATCTCAGAATAAACAAATCTCTTATACAATAAAAATGTTTTAAAAACATCAACATGACAGTGTTCTATACTGAGCACTTTCTTTGTTAACTACTAATAAATGGGATTTTCTGCCAGAGTCAGCTTGCTTCATTTTTTCCTTGTTGATGGTTATTGCCATTGTTGTTTGTTTTCTCTTTGAAGAATGTCTTAAAATTCTTCCTTCTACTAGACTAAAATCCATCTCATTAATTCTATACATTTTTTTCTTTCTTTACTTTGAATAAAGGGCAAGTATAATTCTCTTCCACGTATCTTCAAATAGCTGTTATGAAATTATGAGATATTTATTCTAGAGAATAATTGTTTTCAGTTTTTTTGACTATTCGTCCCTCACTCCTCCCAAAATATGTCAGAATATCTTTCATTGAATCTCAGTCTGGGATATTTTTATACCCCTCAGAATGGGGTACTCAGAAATGGCCAGAATGGCTCTGAAATGTATAAGAATAAGGATATGGTAGCTTTTATTCTTTAAAGATCATGTATTACTAGGAATTGATTTTTTTTCTAAAGTAGCATCTGTATTTTAGTTTTTAATTTGTTTATTCGTAACTAAAACTTTGTGTGTTTGGTTTGTTAGTTGATTACTTGTCCAGTTCATTGAGAACTTGAAGAGTTGATTTTTGGGACCTGAATATAGAACATTTGTATCCCTCTTGAATTTTATATCCTGAAACCCAGCTTATCTCTAGCTTGTGAAAATCCTTTCAGAACGTATAAATGTCATTCATTATCTTTTCGAGTTTCATGCTATTATGGCAATCATTAGGAATATTAACAAGTATTCTAGTTCATCTTTTTTCTTGGTTCATGATAGAATTACACTTCTTCTGTCCTGGAAGATAAGTGCATTTTTGTGATTTGCTTTGTCCAGTAAAATTTAGCCTATATGTCCTGTGTCATTTCTGGGGATAAAAACATAAGAACCAGTTGTTTTACCCTCTGTTAGTGTGACTGGCAACATTAAATATGATGGCTGTTCATATTTTAATCAGTCTGAGTCCTGGAGTGGGGAATGACACAAAGCAGACACATCCTCACGAACCTGAGATTAATATGATGTAAAATAACAATAAATAATCCTGTCTTGCTTTAAACCACAGAAGACTGTGTGGGTGGGGGGTGTGCATGTGGGCACATGTGTCACAAGCTTTTATTGTTTTTATGTACTAATTAGGATAGTCAGGTTTCACAACAAAATGTTCATTAATAGCACAAAATGTAATTTCTCATACAATTTGTCTAATGTGGGTTTTGTTCATTATAACCAGTCAGAGATCCAGGTTGATAGAGGTCCATCTTGACACGTGCTTTCATCATCTCATGCCAGTTAAGTGAGTATGGGGAAAGCTTGGAGTTATATGTTTCCCAGAAGTGACACAATACTCTTCATATTTCATTGGTCAAAAGAAATCACGCAGCTACATCTAACTTCAAATTGGTGGGACGTCTGAATTATCTGTTAGCAATTCAGTATAATCACCATATCCTTTTAAAATCACTAGGTAATAGCAGAGAAGCTTGGAACTCTACGTCTTCGAATCCTCTTTCAGAACACAGAAGAAAAGCAGGGGTCATTATTCCCTGGAAGTGGTTACAAGCACACAGTGAACAGATGTGAGAGTCACAGCTGCTTCTTGGTGAGAATTGAGAACAACCACTACACTACTGCCAACTGAGATAAGTGGAGGGAGATTTCCTAGAAATTTCTTTCAAAAGGCAATCATTTCCAGCTAGCATTTGACAAACACTTTCTTCAATATAACCTGCTGAGGTGTTCAGCTCTGCTTCCCTAAACTTATGGTGGCAGCTTCTCTGCCTTTTCACAAGGACTTCCCCCTCTCCTTCACATTCATAAGAAACCTTAATTCCTCTTTTATGTTATATTCAGAACAGTTATCTGTTTTCCTGACAAAACATCTGTCAGAAACATGCAGACTTACCAGATCTCAGAAGGATAATCAGACTATTTATGATCAACTCTAATGACTATCGCATATACTATTTTCCCACAGATAAACTATATTCTTTTATTTTAAATACTAATAACCAAAGGTTTTTGACAAGGGTATCAAGACCATTCGATGGGGAAAGGACAGTTTTATCAACAAATCTAGGTGGGAAAATTAGATAGCCAGCCACATGCACAAGAATGAAGACCGATGCTTACCTAACACCATATACAAAAACTATCTCAAAATAGACCAAAAACCTAAATGTAACATCTAATAACTATAAAATTCTTAGAGAAAACCTGGGACAAAAGCTTTATGACATTGGATTTGGCAATGCTTTTTGGATATGACACCAAAGGCAGAGGAAACAAAAGGAAAAATTGGACAATTTGGGTTTTTGAAAAATTTTTTAAATTTAAAAATTCAAAAATTGTGCATCAAAAGACAATATCAACAGAGTAAAAAGGTGAGCCACAGAATGGGAGAAAACATTTGCAATTCTCATATCTGATAAAGGTTTCATATGCAGAACATGTGGAGAAATACAAATCAACAATAAAAAAACAAACAACCTGATTCTACAATGACCAAATGTCTTAAATAGACATTTCTCAAAAGAAGAAATACAAATGACCAATAAGTACATGAAAAGATTACTAATCATTAGACAAATGTAATTCAACACTATAAAGACATATCATCTCTTACCCATTAGGATGGCTACTACCAAACACACACACACACAAACACATACACATTCACACAAAACAGAAAATAACAAGTGTTGGTGAGGATGTAATTGGAACTCTTGTTCACTGTTGGTGGAAATGTAAATAGTACAGCTGCTGGGGAAAATAGTGTAGTGGTTCCTCAAAAATTAAAAATAGAATTTATCATATGGTCCAGCAATTCCACTTCTGGGTATACACCTAAAATAATTGAAAGCAGAGTCTTAGAGATATATTTGTATATTCATGTTCATAGCAGCATTGTTCACAATAGATAAAATGTAAAAGCAGCCCAAGTATCTATGACAACATCAACAGAAGATGGGTAAGCAAAATGTGGTATATACACGCAATGAGAAATTACTTAGACTTAAAAAGGAAGGATATTCTGACATATGCTGCAACATGGATAAAACTTGAGGACATTATGCTAAGTGAAATAAGCCAGTCCAAAAAAACAAAAAAAAGAAAGAAAGAAAGAAAAGAGAAATACTACATGATTCTACTTGTATGAGGTGCTAGAGTAGTCAAAATCATAAAAACAGAAAGTAGGACGGTGGTGGCCAGGGGTTGGACAAATGAGAAGTACTGTTTAACGGGTACAGAGTTTCAGTTTTACAAGGTAAAAAGAGTTCTGGAGATGGACTGTAACAGAACATTATGAATGTAATTAATACCACTGAACTGTACACTTAAAAACAGTTAAGACTGTAAATTTTATGATATGTGTATTTTCATTAAAAAATGATAAAACCAACAAACAGCAAGCCCCATGAATTCAAATTACAAGTTCACAGATTGGTTCTTTGAGTGAACAACAGCATCTCGAACCAGGGATGAATAATTCAGGTATTTTTATATCAGATCCAGGTGTGCCTAATCTTGACGTATATTTCTATGCATTGAAAAATGAAATAAAAGCAAATATAAAACACCCCCCCACACACACACACATACACATAGAACTATATATAATTGTGGGATAGGGGCAGGCATACCATGACTTTAATTCCTATCATCTCAGCCCATTGACCATGTGTTCATATAATTTCCACTGACAATAAAATGTTAAAACTTCTTTTAGGCAAAAGTTTTAAGAGACAATGAATAAATCATCATGCTTTCTTTTCCTTTGCCATGGTAACTTATAATGTTCTATACTCTCATATGTACATTCTTATTGCAAGCCATAATGTTTGTACAGGGTTCTATATTACTGCAGCATAACAAAAAGTATCTTGTCATATACAATTGTAAATAGGTCAGGAGGATGGAATCCTCATGAGTAGGATTAGTGGTCTCATAAGAAAAGGCTAGCTAGCTGTTTTTCGAACACATGAGGATGCGGTAAGAAATCAGCCATCTGTCAACCAGGGACCTCACCAAGAACCCAAACAAGCTGGTCCCTGACTTGGCCTCTAGAACTGTGGGAAGTAAAGCTTTGTTGTTGAAGCCACTCAGTCTATGGTAATTTGTTATAGTAGCCCAAATGGAAATTGATACTGAGGAATTGCAGATTGCTATAAAAAAACCCTAAAACTGTGGAAACAGTTTTGGAACTGAGTAACGGATAGAGGTTGGAATTCAGGCTAGAAGTGGAGATTGTTGTAAAGGGTCTTTCTGGGAGAGCTCAGAAAGGAAAGAGGAAAGCTTCCATCTTCTCAGAGAATACATAAACATTTATAGAATGTGCGTAGAAATATGGACAGTAAAGGCCATTATGATTAGGTCTTAGATCAAAATGAGGAACAGATCACTGGACAATGGAGGAAAGGCAATCCTTGTAATAAAGTGGTGAATAACTTGGATGACTTGTGTTTATGATGTAGTCTTTTGTGAAAAGTATAACTTGCAAACGATGGAACTGGGTGTTTACTAGACCTTTTGAACATAGCTAAAATTAAGACTTCAGTAAACACATTTAGTTTGACAATACTGTTTTTGGGATTTACAACATCTGTAGAAATACATTTTATGACAGTAATAGTACAAAAGGAAAGAGTGGGGAAGAAGTTTGTAAACTATTTTAAGGTTTTATGCAGTGTCTGAAAGTGGTAATAGTTATAATTTAAGTTGGACTCTAATGCAAGTTACAAATTCTAGAAAAACCGTTGAAATTATTATTATTTTTTTAAAAAACAGACCTGTAAATTAAAGATATAAAGCCATTGGGAGACACTATGTTCATGAATAGAAGCTTCAAATTTACTAAGATGAAAAATTTCCCCCAAATTTATCTATAGATTTAATATAATTTCAATCAAAATCCCAGTAGCTATTTAATGAAAACTGACCAGCTGATTCTAAAATATATATGGCAATGGAAAGGCAAAAAAAAGAAAAAAAGACACATTTGAGGGGGAAAAAAACCCTGCAGATCACACACCACCAAACATCAAGACTTATTTTAAAACAAATGAAATAGTGAGATATTAGAGCAAGAAGGAGCAAATAGACTGATCCAACAGAATAGAGAGTCCAGACACAGACCCATGCATATACAGTCACTAGAATGATGATAAATGTATTACTTCAGTACAGGGAGAAAGGATACTCTATTCAATAAGCTTACCAGATTAATGGGTTCTCCATACAAACAAAAAAAGTTTGACTTTATGTAACATCATACACACCAAAAAAATAAATAAATAAATTTATATGTATTATAAAATTAATTTGAAGAGTAAGACACTTAAGTTTCTAGAATATAGATGTAATACTTTCCTAACATTGGGCTAGGTAAAGGTTTTTAAACAGGTTACAAAAACATTAAAAACATTCATCATTAAAAAACTGAATGATAAATTATACTTTTTAAAAATAAACTTTCTGTTTCTCAAAGACACCATTAAGAAAGTGAGAATGCAAAGCAGAACACGGGGGAAGCTATTTTCAACATTTAAGAAACATTGAGAAAATGAACTCATATCCAGAGTATATATAAGCAACTCCTATTACTTAGTAAAAAACATCAACCTAATTTTTGAAATGGACAGAAAGCTTAAATAGGCACTTAGTAAAGGAGGATATCCAATGAACATATGAAATGGTGTTCAATGTCATCAGTAGACATAATAATGCTTATTTTAAATGTAGGTATTTATTTATTTATCTGCATAATCTGCCCATATATAAAGTATGACATAAACCTTAAAAATTCAATACAAATAAAAATATATAAAATGAACCAATACATTTTAATTGTAGCTCTTTAAATATTTTGTTATAATTTTCGTATTTTAAAATTTTGTGACTATATTCTTGAACTCTTTCAAATATTTGAAATAGGAATGAATTATTTCTCTAAAGTTATGGCCTACCTATTAAAGTTCATAGTACATTTGCTAGTTAAGAGCTAATTATCTGGAAAGTTTAAAAAAGAACTATTTTCATTAGCGTGACTTTGGCAAATATGTTTTGTTTTCAGGTATCTCCTGAATGTATTTTGAATTACCATCCCTGTTACAGTTCAAAATGAACAAGTGGAGACAATTTTGGGCTTTTACTTTAAAAACATGTATTAAGATTATAGAAGAAACGCTATTTCAAATATTAAAATTGTACTTAGACAACTGACTCCAGGTGGTGAACACACAATGTTATATATAGATGATATATGCGTATTACAGAATTGTACACTTGAAACCTACGTAACTTGACTAACCCTTGTCACTCCAACAAACTTTAACTTAAAAAAAATTATACTTATGTCTAGGACTTCTTAATATTTTTAAAACAAGGAAAATGCCTACAGTATCAAAATAGCCAGTTCCACACAGGTTTTATTTAACCTTAACAATGATGCAATGTAGGTAAAGGAAGTACTAAGGGAATATGTAGTAAGACATATCTTTTATGTTAAAAAATTTTAAACAATAATAAAAGCAATTAAAAGACAGTCTACTTGACAATTTTCAACAATGTCATTGATAAAACGCTGCTCCTTTGCATGATGGCACATCACTTGCACACTGCCTCTCCCTTGGGATGCCATTGGTGGGTGCAATCCATTGTGCAGGGAAAAGTGGGACAGTAAATTTATGAACCCACACCAATTAAACTATCGGAACTAAACTAAATTATTTGTTGTCTTTCTATGAAACAATAAAAGCAGTTACTTTAAAAAGGCTACTGTAACTCTGATTTGATTATGTTTCTCCTTAATCAGAATCACATTCATCATAAATACACACCTTCCCACTAAAATGATCAAAATCCATGAGGACACAGCTGAGTAACTAAAAATTCCATTTAGAATTATTTCATAGTGGTTTATTAGCCTGTTTTCTCTTCAGTGGAAACATTTTTAACTCTGAGACGACATCATGAGAATGCACTGAACGCATAGTGATTTAGGACAGATTTATATTTATTTATGCTCAAAGTGTTTTCAAGCTTAAAGTCCACCCACCCCATTAGAAGAAAAGTTAAACTTGAAAGAATTGTTGTGAAAATATAATTCATCAATCATATATGCATAGGCATTAATCTGACAAATTCATAATATTACTCAGCCTTCTGAAACTTTAATAATGAAAAATCCTAAAACTTTGAATGCATGAATTGCAAATGCATATGAGTGGGTTTATTGTATGCTGAAAGATATGACTTGAAGACCTGATACTGCAAATAATTTTAGTGATCTATTAGAAATGTACTTAATAATAAAACTCAGGTGTTAATACATTATGAAGAGGTTAAATTCTACTTATGTGTCATTAGTATTCACTGCTGAGTTATTCATAATCCTTGTTAATATTTTGCCTAATGATGAAAAACGCATTTTATATCAGGTCAGTATATAAACCCATAAGGAATTTATATATCTTATTCAGAAACTACTTCCTGAGGCTTCAACTTTTTTAAAAAACTGTTATGCTGCCAAGTAGTATACTAAATTACAATACTAGTGAAGTATAATCAATTCACTAGACAATTTCATAAGAAATCAGTTTTATCTCAGCAACTTTTTTTTAAATATGAAATTTCGGTTTTAATTTAATTGAGGAAGCATACTTGCTTCACGAGGGCAACAGTTAAGGTAATTGAATAATTTATTTGTAAACATTATGATATGACACTTGCAAATGATTTTATATCAGTTGACCTATATCTTTAATGTTGCCTTTTTATTTTTTGGCCTTTTTATTGTTTTGTTCACTGAAGTAAAGGTCAACAATGTTATTACTTAAACTTATTAACATGGAAATAATTATATATTTCCCACCAGTGGAAATGCCAGGACTATCATATCCTATAATTCATTTTTAGATTCTGAAAGATACAGTTATACTGGAGATAGGTTCAATATCTCCATCATATAGAAAGTTCTCCAGTTGAGTTTATAGGAATGATTACATTATGTTGATATATAGTCCAGATCTTGAAAATAAACAATTAAAAATATATCAACCCAGAAATTTCAAGGGACAGAAGCATTTACAACCCAAGAGACTGAAGAATCAACTACAAAAAACTACTTTTACCACTCCCTGGCACAAATTTAAAAGTAACAAAACGCGAATTGGGGGGAAAAAAAAAAGCAAAGGCAAACAAAGACTATAAAATTTAAAGAATTGGGAATGGAAAGTCTATTGTCAGCATAGATTATCTACTAGTTATTGTATAAGAGGTGCTGTTTTAACTAAGAATAGATCAGAGTATTATCAAAATTCATTTCAAAGATTCATGTTTAAACATGAAAATCTAACGTTGGTAGAAGATGAAAAATATGAGCTACAGAGTGATGGATCCAAGGATCTTTAACAAGACAAGACCAAAAAGAGAAACTCGGTACCAAATTCACTTAATTTTTTCCATTTATATGTTTGTTTGTTTTTTCTAAACATGTTACGTCTGTATTTAAAACCTTACATTTAGTATTTAACTGATTTTTTTTCCAGAAAAGTTTTGCTTTATTAAGTCTTTACAGTCTCTTTTAGGTGACTTCCATTTTTCCATTCTGATCATCAATCGCTTCCCCTGTCCCTGGAAATGTTCCAACTGTAATCAATGTCTGTTAGAGACGCTGTTGAAGAAACTCATGACTCAGAGGAACAATTGGTTTCTCAGGTGCCCCAAAACTCTGACATTCTATGAAATACAGATTATAGTATGTCTATTATAGTGATTTTCTTGGGGGAAGTGTTTACTAAAAATAGATGTAAGTGCTGACTTTAGGTAAATTAAGGTGCCAAAAACAGCACATAACCAAAGGAAGGAAACTTATTGATGGATAAGAAAATCACAATCTCTTGGAGGGTATAAATCGGATCATTTGTACTATAAAGTTTACAGAATAAAATCTTCATATGAAGAAATATATTTGCAGTGCCCCAGTCTTCAGCAAAACCAGGACAAAAGTAAGCCTTCTGTTTCATCATCAAATTAATTTACATTTTTCTGGGAAAAGTTCTTGAACAGTAAGCAGCAATTAGAAATAAAGTCATCACAAAGAAAGAGACTCTTGAAGTGGGTCAGTGACGCCTATGACCAAAATTCAAAATGTAAGTAAAAACCCACTTGTGGATCAATTTAATGAAGTTTTCAACAATTAAAATAATCATAGACTAAAACAGTATAGAAGAATTGAATTACATATAATTAAAGTAAGATACTGCTCTGTGAAACCTGTTTTGCATGTGTATATATTTCAGTAACATACAAGTATATACCATCACAATGTAAAAAGCCTTCTGGTGAGTAATAGTCCCCACATTTGAAAGCTACTGTGTTAATCTATGTATAATAACTTTGACAGCAATGTAGTTCAACAGATGATAAATAAAATTAAGAATTATTTTAATGGAAATATTTATAGTCGAGTAAAATGGTAAAGTCAACCTGGTAGGTGCTGTCAGTGTATAAGCACCAAAGAAAATAGATAATAACTTAAACAAAAGTTATTTTAAGGCGGGAAGGAGCAGTTTTGAGAAAAACTAGAGGAAAGAAAGGATAAAATGAAATAAACTCTTTAGTCAAATCCAGAAGAACTGAAAATATGACAATGGTACTAAGGATCCTAAGGATATTTGAAAGTGCTGCTATTGTAATGAAAAAGCAAATTCTCAAAACGTGTTTTTGTAAAGTGTAGCAGAATCATATAAGGAGTGACAATCAAAATGCAAAGTCTGGGGCGTCCTGCTAAAGTATTTAATCTGACTCTTTAGAGGTACAGCCGGGGAATATACATTTTTAATAGGCACCTCAGAGGATCTTTATGCACACCAAAATTTAGGAACAGCTTCTTAATATTCTAATCTAAAAATATCTTTTTATCAACACTTTGAAAATTTTCACCAAGAGCATAGTTTAACGATGAGACAGCTCACAATTTTCTCACAAAGCCCTTTATGTCTTTAGCATTGGAAGAGAAAAAATAAAAGGGCATAAAATGCATTCGGATGAAATTCTGAAGATTATAATGAGAGTAATTCATATCAAATGTATCTAGTATCAGAATTTTTATGAGTACATAGGATAACATTATGTTCCTGCATTCTAATGCCATAGAGTAATAACAGAATATTATAGAAAATTAATTCCAGCAATTGTCAATCTCATGCTTCTTCTAAAGTACATACTTTGATGCTTACTTATTGGGATGCAAGAAGAACTATGGAAGCATTGAGAGCCACTTGGTATTTCAAAAGAGAATTAAACATCATCTAGTTAAAAGTTCCAGCTGATTATTTGTAGGCAATGCACTGCAATTAGTATTTAAATAATTCAATGTTAGAAGCCATTTTCTCTGAGATTAACAATGATTCATTCTTACATGCTGTGTTTTTAATCAAAGGGGTGAAAGGTATAGAGCCTGGGACAGGAACAAAGATGTCTAGTTACAAACTCACTCTTGCAGTTTGCTACTAATGTGCTTGCCTGCATGTTTAAAAGCAGCTCAGATGTGGTGTGCTGCCTATTCAGAGAATGTAAATAAGAATGTAAATGAAGGATTATTGGTTCCACCGGCCGATGATATTTCTTTAGAAATAGTGCCTGAACTGTATAATTTCCCAACTTCCAAAAAATCTGTACAATAATGCACCTCATTAATGATATTGTCATTGTCATTTAGGAAACATGTGGAGACCTGCAAAGTCATTATTAATTATAGCCACGTGTATCAAAGCAGAAACATTCAAATTCATCACTGAATTTGTTAATTATCTCAAAAATCAGTCCCATTTTATCAGTATTTCCCTGAAAATAACCCCATTTTTTTTATTAAAGATTGAATTAGTTGTTTGTTTTCAAAATGGGCACTGATCAGAAGAATCGTTTGTGTTACACTTTGTAACACAAACTACCCAATCTATTCCAGCCCCAATTGTCTAATACAAATAACGTGGTAAATACCACAATAGCTAGGAAGGTTTTTTTTTTTTTTTTTTTCCCCCATTCTGCTTCCATTAAAATGCTCTGATTGCCCCTTGTCCATTTCTAAATGATAGATAATATCCTTTTCTCTTTTGCTTTTCTTGTCTATTATGTCCTTTATAGAAAACCTAAAATGAGGCATTTCCTGCAAGCCTGCAGAGAGAACACTGAATAGGAAGCTGAAAGGGAGTATAGAGACCAGGATAAAAGGCAGTTATTAAATTTGTGAACTCTATCAGAAGACAAGAAAATAAACTGTACCACTGGCTGGAAGGGTAGTGAAGTATGACATTTCATTTTTATGCAGGTCTCAGCATGACAGAAGTAACACATTGAAGAACACTGTAAAAAAGCAGTTAGTGCATTCATTGAATGCCAGCACGGCTCCTCTGCTGTTCTTTGGTTGATCCTTTTCTGTGTCTTTGTGGAACAGTCGTTCAAAGATTCATATATCTGAGATCAGACCCACCATCAACCCTTTGTGAATTTTCATGATGAGAGGCTGAGAGCTCATGCTATGTCACTCCATGGGACTCAGGTCCAGGTGTGCTGTATATCCATCTACATTTCTTCTCCTTTAATGTATGAGTGCATTTCCATGAAGCCTTTCTCTCTCTCACACACACACACAGCCTCATACAATGTTCTTATGCTGAAAATTCTTAGACATTATAGCGGGTTTTTAATGTTTTACTTTAGCTCGTGAAAATCATATTTAAAACCAAGTCTTTCTCATTCTCTTTGGCTCTTTTAGACATTACACACATAGATATGAGACAGATAAGCAAATGTGGTGTCTTTTTTAATCTACATATTTATAACGTGTTATACAGATTTTCAAATGAGCTAAGCTAAATAGTGGACATCATACCATTTAATTTTTTTCCCTTTCTTTTTCACAAATCTGATTTCTAGTCCTATGTCTACCAAACTTGGATGAAATATTGAGCAGGACCAACTGCTTTTCAGATACTATTCAGTCACAAAAATAGCCTCAGGTTAACAAATGGAAAGTGCTGTCCTGTGTCATTTTAATGCTGTTCTCCAAACACATGAAAATTAACTTTTTCCCTTCTGAAGCTCAAACCTAACCTAAGCTTGTAAACCTAAAGTGGGGAGAGGGGCTTTTTTTATAAGCTTAACTCCATTCCAGCAAGGATGGAGGATCTTGGCCTTTCTTGTATGGATTAGGAAAGGAGCAGGAAAGGTCTTTCAGTCTAGGTGTTGATGCCATATATGTGCCAGATGTTCAGTTGCTGAATCTTTCTGGGCATTTGCATGAGTGGATTCTTCTGACTGAGACTTGCAACTGGAGTTCTTTCATACTTGCTCTAGCTAACTGCTTTGCAGAACTCTCTTAGTCCAGAACATGTCGCAGTTCACCATTTCAGCAAGATCGTGACTTCCAACTGATCCTCCTGGAGAGAATTCATTTTAGTTTCTTTGGGTAGATCCACATCTGGTCCTTGGTAAACGGGCAGGTCTATTATCGACTGGAGAAACACTGACTCCTAGCAGTGACTTACTTTCCTTTGTCTTCCTTCCCTCCCTCGTTTTTTTCCTTCCTTCCTTCCTTCCTTCCTCCCTCCCTCCCTTCCTTCCTCCCTCCCTCCCTCCCTCCCTTCCTTCCTCCCTCCCTCCCTCCTTTCCTTTCTTCTTCCCTCCCTCCCTCCCTTTCTTCTTTCCTTTTGGCCACTTTAAGCCTTCATAGTCATTTATACTTAGACTTGTCCCTGCAGAGTCTAAAATCAGTCCCTATGTCCCATAAACTGCAACCAACACAGGCTATCATCTCCTAATTTTGCCTTAAAGATCACTTGATTTGGTTTGAGAAGAAGGGGCACCTATATTTCTTTTCTCTCCACTTCTAAGGAAAGTGTTACACATATCACTAATTCATCCTAAGATTCTTACTCTTTAATTTTCCCTCACTATATGGAATTCTCAATTCTTTTAAACAGCCCTAAGGAGAATAAAGTGTTCAGGTTTAAAAAAACTGATTTTGTGTGGTATATATACACAATGGAATACTATTCTGCCATAAGAAAAGATGAAATAGAACCATTTGCGACAACATGGATGGATCTTGAGATTATTATGCTAAGTGAATAAGTCAGACAGAAAAGTAGAGAACCATATGATTTCACTGATATGTGGTATATAAAACTGAAAACAAGAAAAGAACAAGAAAAACAAATGAAGAAACAAAACTCATAGACACAGACAATAGTTTAGTGGTTACAAGAGAATAAGGAGGGAGAAGAGTGGTAGACGAGGGTAAAGGGGATCCAATATGTGGTGATGGAAGGAGAGCTGACTCTGGGTGGGAACACACATGTGATATATAGATGATGTATAACAGAATTGTACACCTTAAATCTATGTAACTTTACTAACAATCGTCACCCCAATAAACTTTAATAAAAAAAACAAACAAAAAAAAACTGATTTTGGGTCAGTTACTTCATAGATGCAAAAAAGAACTTTTTTGGAAGCTCTTGCTTGTTACCGGCTTCAAGTACCTTTCAAAAAAAAAAGTCCAACAGAAAGAGTCCTATTTAATATTTATAATAGCAAAGAAAGTGATCCACAGACGTGTCAGACTTGTTTGTGGCACTGTAACCTGGGCCACCTTGTTGTCCCTTAGCACTGGTTCTTCACTCTGCCTGCACAGTTCAAGTACTCGGGAACTCCTAACTCCTAAAATACTTACAATCAGGTCCCACCTCTAGAGATACTGATGCAGCTGGTTGTTTTATTGTTTGATTTGTTTGTTTTGTAGAATTCAACAGTTTATTTATTTTTAACCTATCTTCATGAAAACTTTCAAACATGCACCCTGTGAGTGAAAGAGAATAGTACAATAACCCCGAAAACTCTTCTCCAACAGCCGCTAACATATGGCCTGACTAATTTCATCTTTATCTCTTCCTTTTTTCTCCAATACCCCCTTTCCCTGTCATACGCACATACTTACTTTAATTTTAAAGCAAATCTTAAAATTTATATCATGTTATATATAATTTGATACATATTTCTAAATAAAAACAGTTTAAAAATGTTACTATAACAGTATCAGACTTAAATTTCAACAATAATGTTTTAAAAGCATCAAATATCCTGTCAAAGTCATAAAGGTTTGATTTCCTTAGAAATGCAATTTACAAGTTTTTTTCAAATAATGAGTCAAACATGTTTCAAACATCACATGCATTTTAAATCTCTTTTATAATAGATTTGCTTAATTTTTATTTTTTTCTATTTGTCTTTTAGAACACGCCATATTCAGATGCTCCTGATTCCACACCTCTGGTCTCCTGTAACATTTTCTTCTACATGGTTTCTATAAACTGATTTATTTAGAAACAGTTAATATTTTCTTTTTTGGCAAAAATAGTCCATAGTTTTATGGTCTTCATATTACAATACTATGGCTAGTGGAAGACTCTTCACATTGGCATCTGTCTCCTTAAGGCAACTAGTAATGGTTAAAGGCTCCTCGATTTCTAGTTTAACAAGAACATCCAGTCACATATTTCACATGCCCTAGTATTTCTCTAAGAAGCCTTGTTTCACTGGATAAAGAAATGGTTAATTAAAGACCAGAATTTAAGCATTAAAGTTGTTCAATGCTAAAAGGTCAGTCATTGCCTCTAGGCCTTTAAAAGGAGCAGAGATAAGAATTACACATTTTTTTTGAAAGAGAAAAATACTGCATGAATGCATTCTAATATGTCCAAATCAAATTTCAGATTACAGTGTTATGCTCAAACAATTACACATTTATCAAATTTTATTTTTAAAAATCTTGGTTTTGACAATATTAGCCGAATTACTATGTGCTTTATGAACATGAAACACATATGTATTATATATATACATATATGAATGTATATATACGTGTGTATATATATATGCATGTATACAGATATATACATATGTATATGTATAGATATGTAATTTGTCAGGGTTATCCACAGAAGCAGAACCACAAGGATATAAATAGACATACATAAGAGGAGATTTATTATAGGAATTGGCTTACATAGTAACGGAGACTGAGAAGCCCCACAATCTGCTATCTGCAAACTGGAGAGTGGAGAACCAGGAAAGCCAGTGGTATAATTCAGCCTTAGTCCAAAGATCTGACATTTATGAGGCTAATGGTGAGACCAAAAGCACAAGAGCCAGAAGTACTGATGCTGAAGGGCCGAAGATAGATGTGTCAGCTCAAGCAAAGAGAGAAAATTCACCCTTCCACGTTTTTTTCCCTTCTACTGTTTCCCCGAAAATAAGATTGGGTCTTATATTAATTTTTGCTCCAAAAGACGCATTAGGGCTTATGTTCAGGGGATGTCATCCTGAAAAATCATGCTAGGGCTTATTTTCTGCTTAGGTCTTATTTTTCGGAGAAAAAACGGCATTTAGGCACTCAGCATATTGGATGATGCCCAACCAAGCACATTGGTGGGGACCATCAACTGCACTCAGTTCACTAATTCAAATGCTAATCTCTTCCTTCATTTCCCACTCATTTATTTGCTGCCATTTGATATGCAAGATGTTTAAATGAACTTTAATATGTTTTAGACTTTTCTATTATTTTACATTTTATCTGTCAATTAATGAATCTGTGTATACAATTTTGATTAAAGGGACTTTAGAAATATTTGATTATCTCTTATATCTATCCTTCGAACAGCATAGGCTTTTTCACTTTTCAAGTCTAGTTTTGTGTCTTTCAGGAGTGTTTTGCAGTTTTTCCTCTTTTATATTATGGGCATTTCTTGTTAAGTTTGTCATGCATAAATATTTTTAAATGCTTTCTGGGTGAATCTGATCTTACAGCCCAAGTAAAGACCCATTCACCCACTAGTCTACAGTATTTCTGCTGAGTTTGTGATTAACGTTTAGGTACTTAATAAATATTAAAGTCCAGTGTGAGTTAAAAGTATAAAATTTATGGAATTGTTAGACTGCAAATACAAAGTAGCATAAAATTTTAATAAAGCAAAAAATTAAGGGAATCATGAAATGAGACTTTTGCTTTTGGCAACATGATAAACTACAAGTTCAGAGAACAATGAAAAGTCTGATAGCACCCACTAGATTACAAACATTATGAAGGCAGACTTAGGTCTTATTCGTTGGTACAGTAATTGGCACAAATAGCCATTCAATAAAATTTTTTAAAAGCCTTGTACAAATACACAGATATTGTGCCTACCTGACCAACATAAACCATTCAGAAAGAAGGAAAACTGATTGATAAAGTTGAGGAGGAGGAGACCAATTTTTTTAGTGTATAACTATAAAGAAAGTCTTAAATTCCTGGGCCTGTAAGCCTTATGGTGATTAAATAAAAGGCCAGAATAGAAACCCCAAGCATCATGAAAATTACACCATATTTGTTATAAGGTAAGGGTGGTTCTGTATGTTTTGTGAAATTAAAAAGAGAAATAAAGAGCTTGAAATTGCCATTGATCGTAGAACTCTTTTTCTATAACACAAAAAATCATATGGCAACGTGTTTCTGTACTAACTTCCTACATCACTGTTATATTTTCCTACAATTAGGCTTAGATGCTACTTTAAATAAACAAAAGCTGAGTTTAGTGTAGCATTAATTTGAACTAATAAGATTTTTCTTATCATGTGATACAGCACAAAGAGGCAATGATTTAGCAAATAATTATTTACAAATACTTATGCAAGGCTTTGGGGGTCCAAAGATGAATAAAGGGAAAATCTCCTATGAAGATTACAACCTAGTGCCAAGGCAGACACGTTTTTTTTTCTGTAGATTTATTTTTAATAACATGAAACACTTCTATCCCCATAGCCCCAATAAATTCACTAAAAGGAAAGCTGTCTTCATTAAAAACATCAATGTTTACATAATTCCTCATTAATGCTTTGCAAATAATGGAGAGAATTAATGGTGTGTTTGTCTGCATATTTCAATTGTGAATGATAATCATACAAAACAAAGCAAACCAAAATAAACAAAGGCAGCCAGTATGAAAAATACCGATGAAATCAATTCACAGTTTGATAGCATGAGTTTTCCTTGCAGTCTTTTTGCATGTACTATAATATATTTATGGAAAGCACTTGTGATAACGCCAGCAAAATTTTTCCATCTTGCTGCATGCTTAATTTCATCTAACTTGTTTTATGGCAGTGTACTGAAACACAGAGTGAAGTTCTGTTTAAACCATTTGTCTCTGTTTTCTCTTTGCAGAATGCCAACAGATTTGTTTAAACCAAAACAAAATGCATAAACAATCACATCTTCTTTAAGCTAACTATACAACAACCTAAATTCCAGAACTTATTTTTACAATATGCTAAAATTTAGTAAATCAAATTCTGATTCTGGTGCTAGCAATTCCTTTTTTGGTTCCTTTTTTTCTCAAGGTGAAGAATGTTTACTTATTTACTATTGCTTAGGTTCCTGTGCTGCATATTGTTTTGGTTTTAGAAATTACACTATGCAAACACCCACTTTTGAAAACAGAGTAATTTCAGGTCAATAGTCAATTAAATGTAGTGTTTTTTAACTTTTTTTTTTTTTTTGGAGTATCAGACCTCAAATGTGGTCTATGATATAGTTTTCAATATTGAGAGCACCTATAAAATTCTTATTGCTCAGGTAGCTAACATCAAATTATTCCCCACAACATTTAGTCGAGTCTAATCCCTTTCAAGAGTGAGTTGCAGACAAGCAGTATCAGTATTACAGTATAAGAAATGCAGAATCTCAGACGCCCCCACCTGCAACTACTGAATCAGATCCTAAAGTGAATATGAACGTGAAAGTATGAGAAGCATGGTCTTACTGAGAACCAGGAGATGAAGAAGATATTGTACAAGGAATGTTTTTTCCTATATTAGGTATTAGCGTCAGTGGATGTGGATGGAAAGGATTGGGTAATTGTTGGTTTTGCTTAAGAGGAAGAGTTCCTACAGTCCTAATATATGAGCTTAAAAAGACCTGAGATTTTATATAATTGGTAATCCTATTTTTACATGAGGAAACTGAAGATATGTTGTTTTATCACTTTAGTATTTTAAGAGAGCAGCTAAAGATGTGTATGGATTCATGTCAGAATTGTAAAAAGACATATTTCTATATTGATGCTATAATTTGTTCCAGGAAGCTTTTAAAGGATTTATAATGATATGTCAAATTTAACATGATAAAATTAAAATAAATGAAACAAACAACGAACAAGAGTGTAATGACATAGAAGTATGGAGAAAATATGGCTAAAAAAAAATAAATGTCAAATTTAGCTTTAAGATTTTTTGCTTTGAAGAAACTAAAGGAACCTGGTTAGTCAGATAAATTTCCTGCAAAAAAAAAACAAACCATTTGTTACTGAGAAGTATATTATTTTTGTACAAATTGCAGACAGAAATTTCTCTGCTGTGTAATAAACAACATCTTCAAATTATTCTTAAAAGTGACACAGGTAGAATGCGTTTCATGAGACTATTTTTTTCTTATAATGGCACTTAATATCCACCGGCAATATCATGTAAAATTACATTTTGGATAAACAGCTCTCTTAGTGGGCCAGTGAGATCTGAATAATTAGCTTTTGATGATCTGACTGTAACCAATGAGTAAACAAATTTCAACTATAGAATGTGTTTTGGAAAACACTTTCTCTGAATGTTGTTTGACTATTACTATTGTTTTTTGTCATCCCAAGTCCACATAAAAGTTTTGTTTACACACTTGCTCACTTAATTTCTGAATGTTACAGAGAAAGATAGATACTCCTACAACAAATCTTGGTACACACCCTAAAAGAGATAAACCAAATATAAGATACTTATTCTCTGTGGTGATCTAAACCACAAAAACATTTGATCATCTATTTTTTTTAACCCCTCCATACCACAGTATAAGTGAAAGATCACATTCTTTACCTGTAAAGGCAGAATCAGTCCTGTATCAGCATAATAGACAGTAAGTTTCATTATATATGTATTATGCTTATTTAAAATATTGATTAAAGATTTGCTGGACACTTAGTGAAGCCTGGAGTTACATGGAATATATGTCTTCAATTTTTGCAGTAGTATAAAAAAAAAAAAAAAAAAAAAGAAAAAGAAAAGAAATAGAAACATTATCCTATTGGTTTATTAAACAAAGTTATTTCTTGCTCATATTATCGGAGAGCTTCTCATTCATCTAGTTCCACTGGAATCCACCAGGATCCATGTGCCTTCTTACTTGGGACCCAGAGTGAAAGAGCTACTGCTCTTTAGGTCACACCAGACTGGAGGTAGAGGACAGGAGCACGAGAGAGGAAGAGGAGACCACACAGTCATATTTAAAGTATCTGCTACGATGGGGCTAGTGGTGTTCTATGCTCCTCTTATGGGCAAAAGCATGTCTTCTGGACAAACTGAAAGTCAATGAGACAAGAACTCACACACCGTGTTTCCCCCAAAATAAGACCTCTCTGGACCATCAGCTCTAATGCGTCTTTTGGAGCAAAAATTAATATAAGACTTGATCTTATTTTAATATAATATACGACTGGGTATAATATAATATATTATACTATAATATAATAAAAATAATAGATATCTTTCCATTTTTCAGTATTTGATTTCTTTCAACACCAATAAAAATTGTCAAAATTTAAGTACTTCTTTTAGTGACTTATATAAGGTAAAATTATATTAAAGATTTCGGTGCTCACACTACTGATTTTCCTAGTGGGATATTACGTTTTAGAACATTATGTTTTTTAAAAATCTAATTTGGAGGACCACTTTAAAATCATGTTAAGTGATTATAGCTCTTTATTAAAAATAGCAAGATATAAAAAATTCAATTTTTTCATAGGTAAATGCTCTTGGTTCAGAACTGTTGTTGAAGAAACTTCCAAACTGATATATTGCTACTTGGAGAACTGTTACAACATAATATTTAAGATTAACCTTGTGGTGCTTTTAAAATAAAAGGATTAAATGGCAGTAAATCACATGTCAGATACTTGAAATGAATATTTTAATTACATTTTACAGAATTTTAGATCCCCAAACTCAATCAAGACACAGTGACTTACAAATAATTTTTCAGGTACCATACTCTTTTTGGAAACAAGGCAAACATGACCCATATAATTTAAATCGTTCCACTAATAGAGGGAAAAAAGGGAATTGACAATCACACTTATCTACTGTTTGCAATATTAAAGTTATTTTGTAACATTATCTTACATTTATTGTTACTAAAATCTGAAAATTTTACAATTAGGGCTGCCAGATTTAGTAAATATACATATATGAGGCCTAGTTAAATTTGAATTTCACGTAAACAAGAAATAATTTTTTAGATAAGAATGCCCTAAATATTTTGTGGGACAAACTTATATTAAAAAACATGTACAATATAAATATCTGAAATTCAAGCATAACTGGTTGTTCTGTATATTATCTGGCAATCCTAAATACAGTCTATGTCTAAACTATGCTCTAACACAGACTTGATTAGTAATTGAATAATAGATTAAAAAAACCTCAGTTGAATTCAAGATTATTCTTTAATAACACACTCTGACCTTCATTTATTGATTTCAAGACACATGAAAAGAGTCCGTGAACTTCTACAGACCAAGATTTTATCCACATAGTTCCTTTAGAAAAAATGTTCTACATGAAAAACTATAAAGTCATTTTCAATTCAAAAATGTGTCAATGCTTCGCATCAGATTGCCAAATGCAATCTGATGCCTTACAAGACACACAGTTTCTGAGTTAATTCTAGTCAATCTTCACAATTTACTTATCTTCATTCAAATGAGGAATATGGGCATTTTCCCCCCATTAAAACAGTTGAGGTAACTGAAATTTAGATAATTGCTTAAGGTTTTATAGTTGGTAATACTACAATTAAATGCCGATCTGTTTTATTCTAAGTCCTATATTCTTCCTATACATACTTTTTATGCTTTCAGATGTTTGCACATTGATAACTATGTTATCCAAATGAGGTAACTATTCACCATTTACTTCACTTTATGCATGCTCACCTGAACTTTAAGATATTAAATACCTAGAATACATAAATAAATAAACAAAACAAAAAACTAAAAAAAACTAAAATACACTGATTAACATTAAAGCTTTTTATTATACATATTTTATAATTCACTGATAATGATTTATTCAATTTTATTATGCAGGAAGAACAGTGAAGAATGAAATTACCTTGTCTATTATCTTAACCCTTCTAGAGACATTTTGAAAGAGAGAATTTCATTATTTATCTTGTTATATGCAGTCATTCCTTGACATAAAAACATTTTAAATGTTGCCAGATCACTAATTAAAGTAGGCCCTTGTATATTATTGTATTTAGTATGTTGAAGCCTTTATGCTCCTCAAAGTAAAGAAACATTTATATTCCAGAGTTTATAGGCTCCCAGCTCTTTGGTATATAGCGAAGCAAAATGTAAGTGCTGCTTATCATTTACTGGATATAGGGTTAAGTTTCAGTAAGATGACACAAACTGCTTTTCTAACATGATTCCCCTGCAGTGATTTAACCAACAAAAAATATCAATAAATCATAAATGAAATTTTGCTTTAGGCTAAATCTAGTTTAATCGTATTTTTGCCTGAAAAAAATAACCTTACTTATAAGATTCAGAGTTATCTACTATGCATATATTCTTGAAAAGCATCACCTACTAACCTTCATGAATCTATGATACATTTTGAAAATGTCAACATGGAAAATGAAGGCTTTTATTATCTCTTTAAGAAATTAGCAGGTAACCAACATGTACATAGATACATTGTACATAGAATAACTACAATAATCTATAATAATCTAGGCTTCTAGTAATTTATATTCCAAAATTTCAATACTTGCTATCTTTTTTTTGTTTTCTTTTTCTCAAAATCTAGCAGTCTCAGCCCCAGGTCTAGCCAAAGGCAAAGCTGTGAGATGTTTGAAATTTGCCTTTACAATTTTCTGCCTCCTTCTTTGATGCTCTTCTCCAGAGCAGCATATCTTCATTCTGTTCCATCATATGTCCCCAGGCCATTAAGCTCTTAAGACACTTTATATACTATTTTCAGTTCTTCTACTACACTTTTTAGAATTATTTATGATTTGTCATCTGCCTTTTCAGTACTTCAACATAAATTGAGTGTCTACTGTGCACACACCACTGATACTAAGAACTGGGAACTAAAGCTCCATTAAGGAGCTCAGAACCTACTGGCGAGGTAGAAACAAAGACAAACAAGAAACAGTAGCTACTAAAGAGCAAAACAAACACCATATTTTTACTTAGCCCATAAGGTGTCATGCCCTCCTGGTTTTATTGCTACCTCTCTAGGAAGAGATTCTCAGAGCCTGTGCTATTGCTTCTTGTCTTTCAACAATTTGGGGAATCCAGGGACCCATCATGAGCTTTTTCTCATCTCTATCTACACCAACTCCTTGGTGATCTCCTACTGTCCAATTGGTTTAAGTAAAGTGATGGTTCTCCATACTATTATCTCCGGCATGATCTTCCCCATGAGCTCCAGACTAACGTCTCTAACCTCCTGCTTGGCGTCTTCCCTAACGCTTAACAAAGATCTTACATGTGGACAGGAAGCCTCTGTTATCACAAATATGGAGATACAGAATGGTTTCCTACAGGCAATGGTGTCCAACAAGGGTGTATGTTATTTTCCCATTTGTTTAAACTGTATGCAGAACACATATGAGAAACTGGGCCACACTTAGAAGAAGGAGGAGTGAAAATTAGTGGATGGAATATCAATAACCTAAGATATGCAGATGATACATCTTACTGGCAGAAATTAGCAATGATTTTGATGCAACTTCTGATAAAAGTGAAAGATGAAAGTGCCAAAGCAGGGCAGCATTTGAACATCAAAAAGAAAAAAAAAATATCATGACTACAGAAGAAAATTCACAGCTTTACAATAGACAATGAAAATATCAAAATTGTAAGAGATTTTGCTTATCCTGGTTCAGTCGTCAGTTCCAAAGGAGACTAGATGGCAGCCAAGAAATCAAGAGTAGGCCGAGACTCAGAAGGGCAGCAATGGAAGAATTAGGAAAGATCACCAAGAGCAAAGATGTGTCACTAGAGACCAAGGTTAAGATCACCCATATTACTTTACTCATATTCCCAATTACTATGTACAGATGCTAAAGTTGGACAGTGAAGAAGGCTGTTAGGAAAAAAAAAAAAAAAAGATTCACTTGAAATGTGGTGTTGGAGGAAAGTTCTATGGATACCCTGGACCACCAGAAAGATGAACAAGTGGATCCTAGAGCAAATTAATCCTGAAACATCCCTGAAGGCAAAACTGACAAAACTGAGGTTGTCCTACTTTGGACACCTCATGAAAAGGCAGGATTCTTTGGAAAAGGCAATAATGCTGGGAAAAGTATAAAGCAGCAGGAAAAAAAGAAAGACCGAATAGACTGATTCCATAAAAAAGCCATAAGCATCAGTCTACCAGAGCTGAGGGGGCTGTTGAGGACAGGGCATTGTGGACATCACTCATTTGTCGGGTTACCAAGAGTCAGAACTAACTCCACAGTAACACACACACACTTCTTCCTTTGCCTCCTCAAATCGGCTCTGTACAAGGCTTTCCCCCAAAATGTGTTGTCCTTGCCTTTGTCCCAGACAGTCACGGCAACAAGCTGTTTATGTCCAATTTTTCAACCAACCCTTCAGCAAATATTATCAAACTATACTTTAATTCTATCAAATTACTTACATTTCTGATTTTTTTTTCTAAGACACAATGAATCTTTTCCGTGGACTGTCGTCTGAGGAGTACAGATTTTGGTAAAGAATCACCTCATATGACACACAGCTTTTTCATTAAATCTAATAGTAAACATGCTATTTACAGCCACTACTTCCTTTTAAGCTAAATGGGTCCTGTTAAATGGGTGCCTCTTTCATTTTCCTGACACCTGGAAGGGTGTGGGTATTGCAATTTCGGGAAGGGATCTAAACCAGAGAATTTCAAATTGTGAGTAATACAGAAAGAAAATATGAAGATTTTCCAGGCATTTTGGGGGAAGGGGTGGTTTTCAAGGAGTTGCCTATGAAAAACACATGCAGCTATATATTGAATTCTGTACATCTTACTACATGTAAATCTTATGTCATTTTAGAAAGAAATGCTTTAAATTTAAAGATTGTAAATACCTTTATGGAAACAAATATGTAAAAATCATTTTAGAAAAATAATCACTTTGACACAAACACATAAAGAGGTAGGAGATTCAATTAGTTCTATAATTACTGAGTAATTGAAATATTAATTTAAAATCTTCCTTAGTGAAACTTTGGGGGTCATATATCTTCATCAGTGAATTTTACCACAATAATAAAGAAATGATCTAAATCATTGTTTAGATCATGTTATTTTTATATCAAAAATGTAAAAGAGACCTATGTTATTTTTATATCAAAAATGTAAAAGTAAATCACATGGGATATTATACACATTCTAAGTAGAGATCCCTTAGGATTATACACAAAAAGGAAAAAAAATCAGGACAAAGACTTTTGAAATATGGCATTTAATATGAAATACCGAGATTTAGAAAATCATTATTCAAGTTCTACATTAATATTTTTAAAAATGACTTTGAAGTTGGATGTTGATTTATGAATTCCTGCTGAGAGAGAAAGAGAGGGAGGAAGGGCGAGAGACAGAAAGAGACTTTGGGTTTTGTAATTTTCTTCGCTAAGTGGTTTAACCATGAAAATATCTAGTTTGTGCCTTTATATTTTAACTACATACACACACATTCACAAATATGCACACACATTCACATACAGCACACAATATAATATGCTTTAGGTGATTTTCAATTTTTATCAATTTCTATAAATATAATGAGCTATGATATTTGTCTTTTCTCACAGTTCATATAAATGGAAACATACTGCAATGTGCCTAGCAATTTTGCTCAAATAATTTAAAAATTCATATTGTGTTTATCACTGGTACAGTTTATATTACAGTGTTTGATCCCATTTCATGAATATACCACAGTTTATGTATTGATTTTTTTCACTAGATGAAAATTTGAGTTGTTTCTAATTTTGGGCTACCATGAATAAAACAGCTATGAACATTTTTTTATGTATTGTTTATGAAAACATGCACTCCTTTCCTTTGAGTTTATATCTAAAATTATAATTGCTGTATATTAGCTTTAGATATTATTGAATAGCTCTCCAAAGTGAATGTAGAAATTCACTCCTGGCAATTATTCATGAGATTTTCAGTTGTTCTATAATCTTACCAACAATCTAGTATATCCAGTCTTTTTTAAACTAATTATTAAGAATTAAGGTGAGCATTGAGATAGTGGCATCTCCTTGAGGGTTTAATTTGAATTTCTCTTTATACTACTGATGTTAAAAACCATTTAATATTTTTCTTGATCATTTGGATATACTATATTGTGAAGTTACTCTCCACTACTTTTCCTTACTTTTCCATATATCTTTGTTTTTCTTCATTAGTGATCAGAAGCTGTTCTCTTTTATCATCTATGTAAGGCCTTTAGGAGATTTATGTGTAGCAAATATCTTATTCCAGTAATTGGTTTGACTTTTTAATTTCCTGAATGATTTACTTTGATCAACAGAAGTTCTATATTTTAATGAAGTTCAATTAATCAATCTCTTATTTTATGTTTTTCCTATTTATCAAATAAATGTTTATCCTAAATTCATGAGACCATCTTGTACCATTTTCTGTCTAGAAACTTAATCTCTCACAAGTTAATTTTTGAGCATAGTGGTAAGTGTCAAGGTTCGTATTTTCGATACAACTATCTTATTTATTCAGCACAGTGTGTTGAAAAAAATCATTTCCCCAGTGATCTACAGTTACGTTTTATCATGTCAAGTGATATACCATATCACTTATTATATCATGTGTGTATATGATTCTGTTTCCATACTGTTTTGTTCATTGTCTTTTGTGCATCTTTCTGTCAATAACAGCCTGTTTAATTATTGTAGTTTTGTATTAAGCCTTAACTTTTGATACTGTAGTTCCTCCCTCATTTTTCTTTTACAATATTATTTCTGGCTTATGTAAGTGTCCTATATTTTCACCAAAAAAAAAAAAAAAAAGGAAGGAAAGAAAGTAAAAAAGAAGAGACAAAAATACAAAAGAGAGAGAGAGAGAATCTTCTGAGATTTTGAATGGTATTGCTTTAAATTTATACATCTATTTGGGTAGAATTGACACCTCCAAATATTGAGTCTTCCAATGTAAGAACATGAAATTTACCTCCATTTATTTGGGAGTTATATAATCTCTCTCAGTAATATTTTACAGTTTTCAGTGTAGAGATTTTTTACATTTATTTCTAGGTTTCTATTTATGTCACTGTAAATTAAATTTTTAAAAATCACCTGTGTCATTTTATCACTTGACTAATGGAAATATACATAAATCAGTAACTTTTCTCTACATAAATAAAAAATATAAGGAATTATTAATAGTCATATTACTCCGTTTTTTTCACCCATTATAGCACTGAACTGTCAATCAGTTTTTATTCAATTTTTCTCCTCCATTTTTTTCCTTGTTACCCATTTCCCAAAATGCCTAGAAAATCTTCATATTTTCTTTCTGTATTCCTCACAATTTGAAATTCTCTGGTTTAGATCCCTTCCCCAAACTGCGATAACCACACCCTTCCAGGTACCAGGAGGATGAAAGAGGCACCTATTTAACAGGATCCATTTAGCTTAAAAGGAAGTTGTAGCTGTAAATAGTATGTTTTCTATTAGATTTAATGAAAATGCTGTGTGTCATGTGAGGTGATTCTTTACTAAAATCTGTACCCCTCAGACGATATCTGTATCATGGTATTTCACTCCATTCCTGTTGCAGTATTTTAAAGGACCTACTGATAGAGAAGCAATACCAAAATAAAGATTTTAGAGGTGGTTTGGTATAAGCAATGCTTTTAAGGAACAAAAACCAGTAAGAAAGAAGACAAAAGGAGAAAAGATTTCAAGGATTTTGTAGAGAAAGTTATCTTATTGGGAGAAAGATAGATAAAATGAGTAAGGGCCAAACTAATTCTAAGATTCAAGTTTTCACATATCAGACTTCTGTTCATTTGGTTGCTTTTCCTTGTCATTTGTTAGATGAATTTAATACACAGAGAAAATAATCTTAAGTTTGCCACGACACCAAATTTTCTTAAATTTCAAATTAGTGCAATATGAATCCAAAGAGATTTATTATATCTTAAGTGAGAAATCTTTTCTTGAGAGCAATCTATTCAGTGGTTGAAAAGGATTACCTATACTATAAAGAGATCAGTGTGTTATTTGATGAAACTAAATGCATGTTAAATGCACTGCTAATTGTCATGAAAATATTTTTCTCCAAGAATGAACAATATGTTTCATATTTCAGATAATGACTTTTGTATGTAGATGATATTGTGGAAAATTTTCTTAGGTTAAAGTGGCACATGGGTACTTCTATATTTTTAAATTGTATTGCACAAGTAAGTCATTTTAATAACTGATGTCAGAATTGCTGTTTTTGTTATAATATTGTGTGTAGAATCTGATTGTGGATGATTTCGCTAGTTCCCTTCATCTTTATATTGGCACACGCTTAGGCATCTGGAAATATTGCCTTTATATATATACATGTTCTTTCTGATTTGAACTTTGCAGATTTTCTAGGTATCTGATGTCTTTTATTATGCTTGATAACGAAACTCAATACTTCAATGTATTGAATATGAAGTTTTGAAGTGTAAAATCTATGTTTAATATGTACTACCCTGCATGCATGCACATACACAAACATACAATGTACTTGAAACCATCCCCCCACCCTTGGAAGACATGGTCTTTCATGAAAGAAAAATTATTTCTGCTTTTAAGTTCAATATTTTTCCACATGATTACCAACATTTTGGGCTAATCATTATAAATTGTATTATCCTTCATTAAAGCTGACAGGCCTCCTTTTTCAGAAAGATTTTATTTTTTCTTTTAACTCGTGAACATAAAAACTTCAGAACAAAAAATATGGATCAAGAAATAGTATGTCAAGCTAGACACAGATGTCCTTGACCCATGCCTACTTTCATTTGTATTTGGATGGTGTTCATAACATATGTGGATATCAATAGATGCCCATCCATAATAGAGTCAAACAATAAATACTATTTATCATAACTTCTATATGTGTATCTGCCCATATTTCAATTTATTCCACTTTCCTTCCTCCTCTCTTTACCATTTTCTAAGAAGAATAACACCAATTATTTCTAAATATCACCATATAGGTATTATTTATAAAAGAACTGATTATGATTTTGGTCTTTTCTGCCTGAAATCAATTTTTCTAGCTTTCAAGTGATTAATCATCATTAGATAGTAAGATTTATTTTAGGATTCATCGTGATAATCATATTATACAATTTTTAAATGGTACTTTGAAACTTCAGTGTTAATTCCATTTTGTTGGAAGGAGAAAATAATACAGATTTGAAGTAAAAGCCAATTGTCTACATTTGTTACATATGATTGCATGTTTAGTTTGAGGGTGTGCATGAAGTATTTTGTCATGAAGATAAATAGTAAAGATGATTTTGTTTAATTTAATTTTAATCTCTTATAGACACTTAATCAAGGAAATAAAAGTAAAATGAAACTTGCCTCATTAAAATCACATCAGGATTGGGCTTTTGGGGAGGTCTGATTTTTGGTAAATTTGTATTTGTCACTTGTTTAGACCTGGTGATTTTAGTCATATTGATATGTGCTTTAAATTTATCTGGATCATATAGGGCATTCTATAGGATAAAATTTTCTTTGTCAGATCTGTACCAGTAAGTTTGAGTACTATATACATGTGTTCAGTTTCTGCAATACCATCTACATTTTTTTAAGGAGTAAACATCAAGATCATTTATTGTCTGTTGGGGAGAAGATATCTTATGAAGCAGACTTGATTGAAACTAAAGGCCAAATCCCTATATTAAAACCTTTTGTAAAGCTTTTTTGTACTTTTGTAAAGCTTTTGTTATACTCCTCTTCTCACCATTCTGACACGAAATATTTCTTTCCTTTGCTTACCTTCTTTTAATTATTTATCTGGTTCAAAGTTTAATTTAAAATAAAGGAATGTAGTAGATTCTGGTGTTAGATGGTAGAGAATTAAGGGATGCATTACTCCATTTGACTTTTCCCTGATGTGTGATGAAAATGCTAATGAAAGTAAACAGAAATAAACTGATATATTGATATTAAAAAATTAAATATGTTTCAGTGTTGTCAAAGGAGGGATGTATCCCTAAAATAGAATTACATGAATAGAGAAGCATGTCTACTTTTCTTTGAAGAATTTCAGCAGTTAAACACTTCTCTGTTTATGAAATGCTGTGCAGTTTCTTTTTCTTAGGTACAGATTCTGTGTGTGGTTTAATCAAGATTGTTAATTATTCTGTTCATATGTATGCCTATCAATCTTCCAGCCCTTATCTATTAATAACACATTGAGACCAAACTCAGCAGATGTATAGATTTTTTAAAAATCTATTGCAGTAATACCTGCATCCATTGCTACATAACCAGACAAGAGTGGGCTTCTATCCACAAACACTAGAATTTTGCATTGTTCTTTATATTAAATTCATGGTACGTTACTTTCATTGTCTCCAAGTTAACGGAGATTCTTTGGAAACCTTTGCAGCAGAAAGAAAAGTCAGGAAGATTCCGTGTATGAGAAAGATTCCAACTGCCATTGTTGAGTCTGAGATGTAGGCACGCATGTGTAAAGACCAGAGAGAAGCTTCTTGTAGCTAAGGTAGGTCCCTTGCTGACAGCTAGAAAGGAAATGGGGACACCAGTCCTATAAATGTGAAGGACTGAATTTGTCTAACAACCTAAAAGTGTTGTTTTTCCTCAGCCTTTGGTTTGGATGAACTCCTGTGGTAACCTTTTAGCCTGGTGAGACCCATGTCCGATTTTAAAGCTACAAAATTGCGATATAATAAGTCGGTGTTGTTTAAGCCACCAAGTTGGTATAACTTTCTGATAGAGATAGAAAGCTAATATTGGCAACTTCAGAACAAGACCTAAGGAGAGTTTTATAGTACAGGCATACTTCCATTTATTACCCTTCACTTTATTGTACTTCGCAGATACTGCATTTTTTTTTTACAAATTGAAGGTTTGTGGCAACTCTGTGTCACGTTAAGTCTATTGGCACCATTTTTCCAGCAGCATTTGCTCATTTTGTATGTCACATTTTGGTAATTCTCATGCTATTTTAAACTTTTTCATTATTATTATATGTGTTATGATGACTTGTGATCAGTGATCTTTGATGTTACTATTGTTAATAGTTTTGGGGTGCCACAAACCCTGCCTCCATAAGATGGCAAACTTAATTGATAAATGTTGTGTGTGTACTGACTACTCCACCAAGCGGCCGGCCATTCCTCATCTCTCGCCCTCGCTTCAGGCCTCCCTAGTCCCTGAGACACAACCATATTAAAATTAGGCCAATTAATAACCCTACAGTGGCCCGTAAGTGTTCAAGTAAAAGGAAGAGTCACAAGTCTCTCACTTTAAATCAAAAGCTAGAAATAATTAAGCTTAATAAGGAAAGCATGTCAAAAGCCAAGACAGACTGAAAGCTAGGCCTCTTGTACCAAACAGCTAAGTTGTCAATGCAAAAGAAAAGTTCTTGAAGAAAATTAAAACATAAATGGTAACACATAAATGATAACAAAACAAAACAGCCTTATTGCTGAGATGGAGAGATTTAGTGGCCTGGATAGAAGATCAAACTAGCCACAACATTCCATTAAACCAAAGCCTAATCCACAGTAGGGTCCTAATTCTCTTTAATTCTATGAAGGCCTAGAGAGGTGAAAGTTACCATCAGACCAGCAATTTTATAACACTGTTTTTGATTGAAGTTGCAGGTATCTGTACATATAAGTATATTAATTATTAAATATTTAGTTTAAACACTTATTTTTTTGAATTTTTATTGCTTTGTAATCATGTTAAATAATGTTATCTTCATTATTGATACAGAATCTTTATTATGAAGATATTATTTCTTATATATTTATATTTAAATATGAAGAATACTGTTTATAAATCTGCATTTCTACAATGTATTCCCATTGATCAAAACTGATATTTTCTATTTATCTTGAATCTACTTGAAGCCAGATTGTGCCTTGGTGACACTGTATGATAACTGGAGCCTAATATATTAAGATAAACTCATAAGATTAATACATATATATATATATATCTGGATGATTACAAGCAATAGTGATGCTACACTTTAAAATAAAACGTGTATATTTTATTCCCATGTAGTATAAAAACATTCATTTAGTTTGAATTTTTTTCCCAAAGTATGTGCAGCCAACAGAGTTCGCTAAATTACATTGTGGTAACAAATAACCCAGTGATCAGGAATCTAAAACAAAAGGAGTTTATTTTCTCTCATAGTACATATCCTTTGAGGACTGCTTGCAATTCTATTCCAGGTTTCTTTATTGTATGGTCCAGGCTAAAAGAACAAACTCAATCATGGCCTCCTGGCAGAGGAAAAGGGACATGGATAATCCATGAAATGATTCTTAAAGCTTTTCCTCCAACTGTGCCTATATCACTTCTGTCCATTTTCCATTGGACAAAACAAATCATACAGCCAAGCCTCAAGTCAATGGAGCAAGAATATATCCTCCTTTCCCAATGAGGTTCTGATAGTTACTTAACACTGTAGGAGCAAGTTATCTTTTTACAAGCAAGGGAACCAATGATTGGTTACAATAATGCAGTCTATAACATTTAAGTCTATAGATGTTAGTATCATGGGAAGGTCTGGTTAAAAAATTAAGCCAATGAAATTTTGCAATTTATATTTATTTGGAAATCATGATGTATGTAAATATATTAAATGTACTCACTTTTTCTTAGTATACAAGTAGATGGGTTTTTAGGTTTTTTGTTTTTTTTTAATGGGATTTTACACAGTAATCTGCTTTATATATTAAGTCTTATGGATGGTGACATCAGCTCATATCATTACACAGACCTGCTATTTTTTCAGCAAATGTTTGGGATCTGAAATACTGCACAGGAAAGTACCAGTAGCAAGTTGACAGAAAACTTATCTATTCATGCATTCTCATAAAACAGAATATAATAAATGCACGTGAAGCCTCTTAGTCTTCAGTTGTCTGAGAAATAACCTCCATCACTTCAAAGGAGTGTAGCAAATTTGCAATATAATAAGACATATTCTATTTCTCACTTCCTTATATCAGCCAGTCATAATTTTTTTCTACATTACTACTTTACAAACACTTTCCTACTATCAAAGAAACAAAAAAGACATAGTATCTAGGAGAGAGGAAAGAAACTCACAGATTTGCAGTAATTGAATTTGTACCACTACTGGCGTTTTAGAAAGTCATTTCCAGGTGAGAAAGCCATTTCTATTATCTGCTGTTACAATGCCTATGAGATTCATTTATACAGAATCCCTTGACACTATTATTACCCCTTTATCTTGATAGTAGAAATGGTACATTATTATAGATAGTAATGCAGAGATGAGTATTTACAGCTTCAGCACTAAGTTGGCCTTCTTACATACCGTTAAACTATTCCTTCGAATTATGTGCCTATATTATGTGAGTACATTTTTTGTGTACTTGCTAATAAAGATTTATCTGCTCTTATTTTCAGCTCCAGTTCTAAGAATTTCAAAATAATGGATGTAGCCAAGATTGCACTTACACAGCAATAAACCAGCTGCTGCCACTTAAAGAAATATTTAATAATTTAGAATGTTATTATTAGGCATAATAAGCAAGAGAACACAATTTGCTATTCTGCACACTAAGTGTAAAACTTGGTCCATATATTTAAAGTATACTCTGCCTGGAAAATGAATAAAACTATCCTACATTTACCTTCAGAGATACTAAATTTCCACTTGTAGTGGGCAAGTCAATATTTCCGTGGATGATAAGATATTTTGATGTTCAACCAATTATTTTTAGAAGACCTGGATTCCCCAACATTAGAGCATATTCACAAACTCTTTAAATAAGATTTGTAGTTTATGTTGTACTTCATGCTTGTCTAGAAAATGTGGCTAAAATGCAGTTATGCTTTTCAGGTACATAATAAGACATATTTGAGGGATAAGTATTCACTGCATCAGTAAAGTTTCTGACAAAGACTCTCTTTGACCAAGCTTTAGTTAGGCTCCTCTGAACTCTCTTCTCAACTAGTCCTCAACCTAATCCAGTTTTAGCAAAAATCCTGCTAAGTCAGTTAGCAAAAGTACCCTTCAAACTTTGATGTCTCTTCTTAGTAATTTTCTATCCACTGATCCCCATTACTCTCTCATCCTGCTTCCTGGTCATAAATTCTCACTTGTCCTTGTTGTATTTGGAGTTGAGGCTGATCTCTCTCCCGTACTCCTATGCAATATCCCTACGGCACTAGTCTTAAAAAAGGTCTTTCTTCTTATTTAACAAGTCTCAGAATATTTCTTTCTTTAATAGGTCTCTAAAAAAACATAGAACCAGTGAGATATAAATATGTATATAGAGAGATTTAGTTTAAGGAATTAGCTGACGAGATTCTGAAGGATGAGAAGTCTAAAATCTGAAGGGCAGGCTAGCAGGATACAGACTCAAGTAAGGGTTAAAGTTACAGTGTTGCATCCAAAAGCTACAGCGAAGACCAACAGACAGCAAACTTAGGTAGAATTTCTGTTACAGTTTTGAGGCAGAATTCCTTTTCCTCCTGAAAGTTCACTATTCACTTATAAGGCCTTCTCTTCAACTGAGCAGATGAGGCCCACACACATTATTAAAGAGAATCTCCTTTACTTAAAGTCATTATAAATGTTAATCACATCTGCAAAATACAGCAACATCTAAACTAGTATTTAACCAAGCAACTAGACACCATAAGTTAGCCAAACTGACACACGAAATTACCATATTTTGCCATGTATAATGCACTCCCGTGTATAACGTGCACCTACATTTTTGGCCCAAACTTTCCATGAGAAAAATCTTTCATTTCAATTTTTTAACTCAAATTTTTATTTATTTACATTTAGGCACTTGTTTTTTGTATTACAAAGGAATTTTAGCATTTATTTTTTAACATATTATGGTACAAGAAATTCTATGTTAACAAATAATTACAAAACACAAGAATAGATACAAGGTACAACAAATTTTAGGTACCGGTAACAAATTTACGATATTTACGCATCATAGAAGGCCAAGAACTCTTCGTCATTACAAGTTCGTCTAAGTTCAACAAAACCAATTATCATATTCCAGGGTATCATTTTGCATATGGATACCATTATTGATTTCTAGAGTTACACTTTTAACTCATAAGCATAAATAAAAGAATTGAAAACATTGATATAGATATGGAATTAGTACTACCCATGTATAATGCGCATCCTTATTTTCCCCTCACAAATTTGGGGAACAAAGTGCACATTATACACAGCAAAATACGGTAACCGTTACAAGCACCAAAAGCCATTCTGTTGTGTTTTAAATAGCAAATCACTATGCCAAAAAAAAAAAAAAAATATGTAAAATAATTAAAAGTCACATCCCAACTCTATTTAAATACAGATTATTGACACTCTAGCTTGTCCCTATCAGCATTCCACTATTCACGTAGCTTTGACTAATTCTTAACTGAAAATGATCTTCAAATTCAGAGTACTAGTAAACACAATATAAACTAGGAGGTTAGGAAGTTCATTGTCATTCCAAAAATCTTGATAGACACATTGCTCTCATCTTATTCCTAAGTCAGCAATGTTTTTACAGACAAAACACTCTACCGAAACATTCTTAGGTTTTAATACTTGGAGTGTCTTAAATACTATAAGCAGTCTATTGGTACAATTTATGGCAGTATTTATACCACTCACAAAAGCCTTATGGAAAATCATGGATTTCAGGGCCTTTGTTGGCTGACTTCAAGGCTCTGAGTAATACTTCATCACAGTCCTAAATAAAGAGAGGAAATGATCATATAATCTGTACCCAATGACTAGCAATTATTTTATTTACTTAAATATTTATTCCCCTAAAAGATTCAGATTATGACAATTTGCTTTCTAAAAATTAAAGAAATAAAAGAAATGACAAGTGATTACTTAAACTCTTCCTTTCACGGAAAAGAAAGCAAAATTTCAGATCAAAGAAATGATTATACTAGAAATATGAATGTCATAAAACTCCACTCAATCAAAGTCAGAGCAAAGGCAGATACAAAGTGGCAGTTAAAGAATATGAAGAGTAAAACATGCAGAGAGAGGGGAAAAAAAGAGGACTATGAAAGCTTTTCAGGAAGAGCGGAGAGTTTCCATAGTAACAAAGCATAATGTTCTCTCAATGTAAAAGATCCTATTTTGAATGTGTTGTCGGTGATTCCAAAGGAAAAAAAAAACCACGGAGTTTAGAGAAGATAGCACAGGAATTTACACACTACAAGTCTTAACCTTAGGAAGCTATGAGTAGTTAAGAATACACTTGTAATTTCTGTTAGATTTGTGTGCCTGTAAGAGATCTATATTTGGCAGTGGATCTTATTCAATCCATGAGTACCTATCAGTAAGAGGGTAAAAATGACCTAAAATTTAGCACTCACTTTACTTACCAAACTTTGAACATTGGAAATGTGTTCACCCTTAAGAAATAACCCTTTTTTTTTTTCTAATTTTCACATGGCTAGTGGTATCTCTGTGTGTGTGTGTGTGTGTGTGTGTGTGTGTGTGTGTGTGTGTGTGTGTTTGTTTATTGAGAAAGAGAGAAAGAGAAAGAAAGAAAGAGAGAGAGAGAGATAGAGAGAGAGAGAGAGAGGAGTTTCATGTAAGAGTATTAATACCAATATGGAACAAATTCATTGCAGATTAGATAATTATTTAGAAATACTTACTTCAATCATTCCCCACCTCTATGGGCAGAGAATACATGCCCAAACTTGATCTTTATGATCAGTCATATTTGCATTTGTCAGTGGAATATAGCTGATGTGAAGTGACAAAAGACTTAAAAACACATTTAATGTTGATCTTGTCTCTAGAACTTCTGCCATCACCCTAAGAAAATCATGACGCATAGTCAAACCTGTTGGTGCAAGAAGTATAAGAGAAATATGGAGCAGATACACTTCAATTGAGTCCATCCTAGAACAACTAACCTCCAGTAGAATTTGGGAGTGTACTGCTATGTATCAACAGCTGACCTTACTAAAACTGGCCACCACAAATGGAGTGATGTCATAATAAAATACTAAAATATGTAGCATTGATTTTGGAAGAGAGAAGCAAGTGAAGACCGGAGAAAATACAATAAAACTTTTATTGAAGACTTGAAAAATGGAAACCTGTCTTATGTCACTCACAATAACTGAAAAATGTGTTTAAGGAATTGAGGCAGATTATTGCCAGGCAGAATGTTGACAGCATGAACAAATTTATTTTGGCCACATCTGATTAAGTTCTACAAGACAGAGTAAGTTCAGAAATAAAACAGAGCAATTTTAAAGCAGAATTTAGAAAGAAAATAAAACTGTTGAGTTTGGTTTCTGTTTCCCGATATGAGGACTTGGAAGTTGCCACTCCACCCTAACAAAAGGTGAAAAGATGAACAGATGGAAACATCAACTTTTCTTGGATCCATAAGACAAAGGAGGGCACAGGACAAACCACTGCCCCCAAGACAGGAGAGATAGACAGGCAAGTACAAAGGATCATTGTTTATGGAAGCAGAGACTCATCAGTGGAATCCAGAAACAATGCTAGGGTAAGGATATCTAAGCTATAATTGATGAGTTGCTGGAGGCTCAGTGAGGACAAGTCTTAGAGTAAAAATTTCCTGGGAGAACCAATTATGGAAGGGATCCAACAATATTGTGAAATTTACCTCTAGGACCTTGATCGTATTCCCACAGTAAACGAAAAATCCACTAGTGTTTCTGAAAGGGGGAGGGGAAAAGAAACAATTTTGAAATATGCCAGAGTACTCTATTATCCTTAACAAAGCCTGCCCTCAAGGGAAAGTACTTAACCAGAACCCAAACTGTTGTATTATCAGAGTCTAACTAACTAGGGAAAGGGAAATAAATACCCAACTCCAGCTCACTCTAGCCATCCTATCTCACCTAAGGAGGTAGCAGAAAAACTGAAAAATATTATACTTAGGAAGTTCCCAGTCCAGAGGCATAGGCTCATTGATAGACAGAAACTTAATCATAGGATTATAGAATGCTTCTCTTCCCCCCACATTTCACCACCACATTACTAAAGACTTTTCAGCAGTTCCTTTTGCTCAGTACATCATATGAAGCTAGCAAGAAAAAAATTACAAAGCTTACCAAAAAGCAAAAATAATTGAAGAGACAAAGTAAGCATCAGAACCAGACATAGCAGGATTGTTTGAACTACTGGACTGGGAATTTAAAACAACTATGATTAATGTGCTAGGGGCTCTAATAAATAAAGCATACAACATATAATAACAGATGAGCAAATGTAAGCAGAGAAATGGAAATACTAAGAAATAACCAAAAAGAAATGCTAGCTATCAATAACACTATAATGGAAACAAAGAATGCTTTGATGAGCTCATAAGTAGAAAGGACATGGCTAAGGAAAGAATCTCAGAGATAGAGGATATCAATAGAATTTTTGAAAACTGAAAAGCAAAGAAAACAAATACTGGAAAAAAATAGCACAAAATATCGAAGGACTGAAGAACAACTACAAAAAGTGTGATATATGTGTAATGGGAATACCAGAATGTATACTGGGGAAAAAAAAAAAGAAAGAAAGAAAGAAAGAAAGAAAGAAAGAAAGAAAGAAAGAAAGAAAGAAAGAAAGAAAGAAAGAAAGAAAGAAAGAAAGAAACTGAAGATATATATTTGAAATGACAATGACTGAGAATTTTCCAACTTAATGGCAGAAGCCAATCCACTGATCCGGGAAGCTCAGAGAACACTAAGTAGAATAAATGGCAAAAACTACACTTAGGCATGTCATTTTCAAACTACAGAAAGTAAAAAATTAAGAAAAATTCTACAAGAAGTCAAAGGAAAAGAAAACACCTTAATTATAAAGGAACAAAGGTATAATTACATCTGAATTATCCTCAGAAACTATTCAAGCAAGAAGAGAGCGGAGTGAAATATTTACAGTGTTGAAAGAACAAAAAAAAGCAACCTAGAATTCTGTACCCAGCAAATTTATCCTTAAAAAATGAAGATTAAAGACTTTCTCAAAAACAAAAAAAATAAGGGAATTTGTTGCCAGTAGACCTCCTTTGCAACAAATGTTAAAAGGAATTCTTTAGAGAGAGCGAAAATAACATAGGACAGAAACTTGGATCAACATACACTAAGGAAGAGCATCAAAGAAGAAAGAAGTAAAATAACAACTTTGATTTTCCTTATTCTAAATTAATCTAACAGACAACAGTTCGTTCAAAATGATAATACCAAGAATGTGTTCAATTATGTATGTGTATGTTTGTATTAATTGTGGTTAAAAATAAAACAACATGCAACAGAATTTGCGGTCTTATTCATTTTTAAGTATATACGTTCAAATATTCATGTATGCTTATATATGAGTAAAATGAATGACAGCAATGATACAAGAGACAGGAGAGAGGAATTAGGATTACTATGTTATTATAAGGCACTCACTCTCTCATAAAGTGGTAGATAGCGTTATTTGAGAGTGGACTTGGGTTAGATGTAAATGTGTATGTATGGACCCCAAATAGCCAAAACAATTTTGAAAAAGAAGAACATGGTACAACCACTGTGGAAAATAGTATAGAGTTTCCTCAAAACATTAAAAATAATTTAATTACCTTATAGCAATCCCATTTCTGGGTTTACATTAAAAAATAATTCAAAGGTCTCAAAGAGATATTTGAACACCTATGTTCCTAACAGCACTATTCACAATAGCCAAGAGGTGGAAGCAACCCAAATATCCATCAATGAATGAATGCATAACCAGAATGTGGTATATACATAAAATGGAACATTATTCAGCCTTAAAAAGGAAGAAATTTCTGACAAAATAGATGAATAATTTCTGAGTAAAATAGATGAACGTTGAGGACATTATGCTGAGCGCAATAAGCCAGTGAAAAAAAGACAAACACTTATGAGGTATCTAAAGTGGTTAAATAGATAGAAATGAAAAGTAGAATCGTAGTTATCAGGGACTAGAGGAGACAAGAAAAAGGAAGTTGTTTAATGGATATAGAATTTTAGATTTGCAAAGTAAAAAAGTTCTGGAGATCTATTTGACAACAACGTGAATATACTTAACAGTACTGAACTTATATACTTAAAAATGAATAAGACGGCACATTTTGTTATATGTTATTTTTAACCACAATACACACACACACACACACACACACACGCACACACACTCAGGCTAGTAAATTGGTCCAAGGATAAAGAGAGATGCACAGAGTAGGGGGGCCCCAGCTGAGGCAGCCAATCAGCTATCCCCATCCAACCGGCTGGTTAATTAGGAATAATAAATAATTGTTGTTTTTTAAGCTACTAAATTTTGGGATGGTTTCTTACATAGATATTGTAATCCAACCCAGAAGTAAACAAAATTGGAGGTTACTTATGACACAGATTTATGTAATCTCAGAAATGGAAGAAAAGTAATTAGACAGGAAATTACAGATTGTGTAAAGATAATTTATTGTTTCTCTACCAAATTAATCATCACATTAATTACGTTTAGGAGTTTATGTTCCTCTTATTCACTTTATTATAAAAGATTCAACTTCAAAATATGATAAATTATTCTCATCTCAGTATTTTTATTGAGGTAGATTTATGAATTCCTTGGTATTTTAAGGGCTATTTGAAGTTTAATGCATACAGTTATGTAACATGTCTATTGAGGCCTCACTAGACACTGAAAATACATTTTTGAGCAAAACAAAGAGAGTTAATATTTGTATGGGTCTTTCATTGTGTTTGGTGAAACAGTAAGCAGATGACACACAAATATATAATTAAAATGGTGATAAAAGCTTCAAAATAAATCTACAAGATTTTTGGAGATGACATAAGAAGGCATGGCCAAGTCTGGTGGTAAACATGGAAGGCTACTCTGAGGAAACCACAATATAATAATAAGAAATATTATTTTTTATCATATAATAGCGATCACTTATCAAACACTTAGTACGTACTAGGTGTCATTCCAAGCACTTTATAAGAATTAAGCTCTTAACTTTCACTCTTCAAAACCTATGAGGTAGGTATATATTGGTATCATCTTACCAATAAGAAAACTGGGATAAAAATATGATAAATGAGGTAAGGACCTAAACTCTCTTGACTATAAAGTGATGAAGTCTATATTTGAACCCAGGAAATTAAGATACAAAAGTTTAGCTCTTCAGGATGAATTGATAACTTTTGATTACTGAAAACTATATATATGCATGGGTATACATTTACACATAAATACATACATATACACACACACACACACACATTTATGTAATTATTAACAAAGAATTAATGAGAACTTACCATGCATTGCACCAGGTGTTAGAGATATAAAATTATATTGTACTAGCTAGGCAGGATGGGATGTTAAGTATTAGAGTAATAGAATTCCAGAAAAAAGATAATGATATGGGCAAATTCCCGATAAGGGAAGAATCATGGGGTGATTCTGAAAGTGAAATAAGGGCAGCATAACTAGAGAAACATGGGGCAAGAGAGTCCTGTGAGATAAGGCAGAAAAATATAGGCAATTTCTGCATCGTTCAGGTGCTTTTAAGCCATGTTCATATTTTTAGTTCTAATATTGTACAAAATGGGAAGTCACTGAAAGATTTTCAATAAAACAGTAATAGTAATATTTGTATTTCTACAAACTTTACTTTGTATGACAGATGTTTTTAGTTCAGTAATCTAACCCCAATTTAACTTCATATCTTTAATATAGAAATGTCATAACTTTTAAATATTTGCCACAATATTTTTTCCAGTTTAGTTGTTATATCAAACATTCTTACAGCATTTTTTACCTTCTATTTTATTTGTTGCTTTTAAAATTATGACATAGTCATAATTGCATGATTATATGTGATATGTTACATAGTTTTGATGATCTGTTTCCTGAAACTGTTTTCCTTTCTGAAAAGCTAGGGTTATATAATACTGGAAATATTTTTCTTTTTATCTTGTTCTCAGCAATATCACAGTGGACTCTGAGTGAAGCCTACAAATTGATTTGACTCCAGCTTCTTTCAGGGAGGGGACAGGCACACCACCTCAAAGCACTTTTTCTCTCCATAAGTATAGGGAAGGGAAAAGCTATGTGCAAAGCAACAAGATCACCACAGGCATTCTTCTCAGACTGACCAAGAGTTAAGGACAAAAGCAGCCTTTACTCACCAAGGTTTCCCACTGCACTTCAGGGTCTGAAATCTAGGAGAATTCGGGTGCTAGGCTAAACTAATGTTTACAGAACGCCATGACTGTAGAAAAACCAGAATTGAAGGCTCATCTCACCCATTTCCTCTTCCTCTCTGCCTAGGTGAGGCTACGGTGGGATAAACTGGCTATTAAGGTATTATATTCTGCAATACACTCTCCAAAGTTAAAATAGTCTCAAAAACATAATTTACAAATGAAAAGACAAAGAACAACTGATTTGACCATTTCAAAAAGATAATACAAGAAATCACTTGTTTTAACAGCAAGAGAAAGGACTTTGAAGGGTCTTACAACAGCAGTTAAATGCATCTTTTTCTGAGCATTACCAGTTGGTTGTAGTGTCACATGTCCCACCCTAACAACACAGCAGGCTGTAAAACTGTAATCTTCCCTTTCACTTCATGAAACCATTTATTAACTCAGATTAAAAAGTACATTGTCTTACAGCCTTATCCAACCATGTATAGGTATACTCACTGCCTATATTGGAGACTGGCAGAAATAGGTACTTAAAAATTTAGGTTGATTGAATGTATGGATGAATAAAAGAATTAGTTCATCTAGACTTGCTTCAGATTAGAGGCAAACTATTATTATTTCCCCAAGTCTTACTGTACTTTATGAATGATTAAATTGACATGTTAAAATTTTCCTGTCCAGTATAATAGAAAATTGTGTTGCTGGGTAATAGAAAAGTCAGAGCCTTCCAATTTGATAGTGAAAAAACTGCTGAATAATTGGATTGGAGGAGAAATGGTGTTATACAAAACTTGAGAAGTGACACATTAAAGAACTCTTTCTTGAAAATTTAAGTGATCCCTCAGCCAGTTGAAAGTGTAATAGCTTTTTAGAAATCCGCTGTGCCTGACAATGAGCTGGCCATCCATGAGTGCTTACTAGGGGTCTTTCACACAACTACATCGCACAGACATTAGCAACACACTATGGTGGTAAATTTTGCAGAGGCCATGGATGGTGCACATTTGGTAAATGGAGAATCCCACCATCTGCACAGCCAATCTCTACAGCGTAGATTTAATTGTTAGATTGGTATTTCTTTTACAATACCCATCTTACATACTGAATGGTCATCCTTGTTTCAATGTTATTCTTCTCCTACCTTTATTATTCAAATTTATTACAAAAGCCTATCAAGAAACATAAAATAACTGTAATTGAATATCTCATTTCAGTTTCAGTATCTAAACACAAAGCCTATATCTTTTTAAAAAATCATTTCCTAATGAATACATCATTTAATTTTCCTATTTTAAGTTAGGAATATGGCATGCATTGAATCAGTTTATTTTCCCTCTTTAACTTGATTTCTTTTCTTATCTAATGATGTTCAAGACATAACAATATTAACCCTAATTAGATCACATTGAGTCTTTTTTTTTTCTGTTTTCATTTTCTTCAAATATAGTGTCAGATTACTTATGTAATGTCAATATCTGTGATTGTGATAGGAACATCTATTTTCTTGTGGCTTTAGAATTGATGTTTACATCTAGTCTCTTGGGACACCAGTGCTCAAAGTATGTTCAAAGTTTGAGAACCATTGCCCAAGAGGTATATTTATTTTAGCATATTCTGTTCCAGCAAAATGCAGCAAATGCTCTTTATATCCAGAATTTTAAAATCTTTTTTTGTTGTTGTTTTTAAGTAATGCTACTGTATGTGCTTTTAAGCAATATTATATAAGGCAAAAGTAGAATTCTTAAAATAGCAAACATAAAGTATTTTAATCATTAATGTTTAACTTCAAGATTCTCCTAAAAATATTTTTGAGTGTCTAAAAGTATTTTCCATTGTCAAAACACCATCACTAATTGTGTATTCCAACACATCATATAATTGGTTATCTTAAGAAGTATTTATAACAAATAAATACATCCTAATACATTTTGGGAACAGTGGAAATATTACAAGCGCCAGTAAGGGAATTATAAATTTGGCCTTTGATATTACATTTTTTACACTACAACCTTAGAATAAGTAAGGTGTTAAATCAGAGTCAAACAAAAGAAGAATAAGATAGATTACAGTATTTATCTTCATTTGTGCTTTTCTGTTGCCCTTGAAGGCCTTCATATAGTGGATATTCTAAAAATAATAATAATGGGGACAAATTACAAGTGAATTCAGTATCGATAGCTGAGGCCACGCAATAATATTAATATCGAAATAAAAGGTGTTCATTTGGAGGCAACTCTATTCATAAATGAATCAGATAGACACATATAAGTGTAATTACCAAAGGTGGGGAAGTAACCAGTTACAGAGAATATTTGGAAAGGAATTGGAGGTATTGGTAAGGTACCCTAAGGAACTGTTATGAGAATATTCTTTACTTCAAGACCTTAAATCAATTTTATTTTCTTATAAAAAGATATGGAGCTCATAAAAATTAAATCATTAATAATGTTATAGTGGCATATCTGACAGTTCTGGCAGCCATATGTGCTAACTTAGAACTATATTCCATTGCCAGCTAAAATATTAATAGAACATTGACTAACTATCTTTTCCACAGTCTATCAGGCCTGGAAGTTATTATGAAATCAGGTTTGCCTTCAGGGGATTCGAGTAGTTACTATATCAGCAGGTAGTTTTTGTGTATTTGCTTTTTGAAGGATGGATAATTTTTTAATCAAAGGCAGAGAAGTCCTAATAAATTACATCTTTATGAAATATTCATTACATTTGTATATTCTTTACAAGGCTTCTGTCAGATAAATTAAAATAATGATTAAAAAAACATTTAGTAGTAAGTTGACAAGGTACTTTATAAACCAAGAAGAGTTTGGGTTCTAACTAGAAAAGTTTTCAAAAGAAATTCTGTCCACTTTCATTAAACAAGTAAAGCAAAAAGGAAATTTTAAAAAGCCAAGGAGCCCTAGAAATAGCCAAGTTGTCTTTCTGGGAGGTAAATTATCTCCTACTACTCTTTTTTGGCCATTATCATTTTTACCCGAGGATTCATAATGTTCACAGCTTAGAAGAAATTATTTATTGAATACAAAAAAATTAGTAAAGGTGGAACTTTGATCCAAAGAAGCCTCAGCTCAGGTCTGTAGATGCAAGCTGATATGATGTATCCATGTGTGGTGTTCAGAACACAGATTCTGGAGTCTGACTGCCTGGGTCCACATTTCAGCTCTAATAAGTAACTTTACTTTTCTCTGCTTTAATTTCCTCACTTCTTAAACGGCAATGTTGTTAGACCCCCCTACCTCATGTGGCTGTTTTGAGTATTAAATTAATTAATAATATATGTGAAGTGCTAACAAAAAGACAGATATTAAGTACTATAAATCTTGATTTTTCTAAGGGATTAAGAATGCACTATCCAGGAAATCCAGAAGAATTGATGAGTGACCTTGTTTTGTGTATTTTGAATCTTATATTTAAACTCAGATATATACATAGCTAACTCCACTGACAGCTTTTGGTTCGACAGAGATGAAATGCCTTACACATGTGCCACTCCTACCCTTTGCTATAAGATCATCTTAAATGGCTAACTCATGGCCTAAAGTTACTGGCTGTGTGACCTAACACTCAATTTTTTTGCTGGATGGTGCCAGTACATCACAGTCCAGCTTTTAGCCAGCCCCTCGCAGAGGATATATACTCTCACTAATGCAATTTTCACATTCTTAAGATTCATTTCTGGATAATTAATGACTGTCTTACCACTACTCCAGTTTAAATAGCTCATGTGCAACCTGCTGAGAAACTCTTTATTTGGGCATAGAAATTAATGACGCAGGCCATTTTATTTCTCCCAAGTGCAAGGGTCTATGAGAAATAAAAGGATGGTGCTGACAGACAAAGTAAGTTATAGTATCACACTGCTGTGAAACATTTCATAAAGCTTCTCTTTTCTTAGTAGTGTATTTACTTCTGACAGTTCACTGTGTGGAAAAGTTAAAAGCAGGAAAAAGAAAATCATTCTAGATCTGAAAATTAAGAATGTATTTATTTAAAGCAGAATTTTATGTTATAAAAAGAATTTGGGAAATATGTAAAAAACATTCTCATCTCAAACAAAAATGTAACATTGATAAAGATCTTATATCTCATGCTATTTTTCCAAAGCAGAATTTTTGACCCAAAGTTACCTGAAATTGAGTCAGAGACGTAGATGCTGCAAACAGGAAATTCTTCCTCCAGGTTCATAGCAAGCTCAAAGCAGTGGGCTTAATGCACACAACCATGCGGTCAGTTGTCACTTTGAGCTATAAACACTATTTAATCTTAAGCAAACAAAACTATTATGCCTTCTGTGCTATTTCAATCTCCTCTTCTGGCTTTCCATTAGTTCTAAATAAGAGGAGAATGAAGAGGGCTTTTGATGGGAGCCATTATCCTAAATTACAGGGATGTATAATCGAGTGAAAAAAATACTAAAGTCAGCAGATCTCAGTTTTAGGCCATGATTCTAAACTCACTGAATTACATTAGACAAAACTTTTAGCCACAGTTAATTTATTTGAATATGGTGATTATATAACCTATAATATTGAGTCAGCAACATTTACGTGGTTCTGTTGTGCATTAGGCAACACTGCAAGTCCTTCATAGGACTATGGTGAGTGTTAAATAACTGATATGCATAACCTTTGATGTTCATAAAATGTATACATTTGTTATCTGGCACCCATGATCCTCATCATCTTCCCCCACATCAGGTCTGGGTACGTTTGCTTTGGTCCTAATTAGAACAGATGCTGAGTAAAGTATTTAACTAGAGAAATGCCTGGTTTAGCATGTCATTCATACCAACTCCCGTACAGGGATTTCTAACAACATTCTAAAGACACCAGTAGACTACTCTCACATGTTAATTTTATACCTTATTCAAGAAACTTGATTTCACAAAATTAACTTTTTCTTTGTCATTGATTTTTTTACATTGTATTTCAATTGCAGAACAAATTTATACCCAGAATAGAATTTTAATATAAATGAAAGATTATTCATTTGTTTTTTTTAATGACATTTAGGAATTTGACAATTTAAATAGAAACATAAAGGATAGATATTGATAAAAATGAAATAAAATCTTTATTCAGCTGTTAACACTTGAATGTCCTTTAAAAAATTACTATAGGTTCTAACTTCATGATAAAATATTTTCAAACATCTTGGCCTATGCCAATGTGAATGACTTTCTTTTTACATCCTTGAACGTAGAACTACACACACACACACACACACACACACACACACACACACACACACACTATTTTGCTAGTTAAAAGATAAGCTTGCTACATAGCTTATGTTGCACATGATTATCACTAATATATTTTTAATGGACAAAATGAGAAATGTTTCATTGGCTTCTTCATCTCAAAACATTAATTAACACATTTTTAGACAACCCTGTTTTCTTGGGTAAATTTCATGGATCTTAACACAGATATCTAAGAAATGTAGGCGGTTTTCAGAGTCATATGACTGTGTTTAAGAAACAATAATATATCTATCTCTCTCTGTGCATGCATCATTGAAACAATCATATATATATATATATATATATATATATATATATATATATATATTTTATTTCTTTTAGGTAAACATATTTTTTAGGTAAAATAGAAAAAAGATTCTGCTCCTACTCTTCATACTAAAAGAGCAATCAGGAAAAAGTAATTAAATTGTTATTACATAGAGTATTACTGTTCATTCTCTTATTAATTTATTGTTTAAAATATGTCTATAGATGAGTTCATTAATTGCTCAAAATAAACATAATTTCAATTTGAGGCAAACTATGTCTTTGAAATATCAATTATCAGTTATGGTAGAGAAGAGGTAATATAAAATGCCAGCTTTCTCATTTATTTGTTTTATTTCTGTGAATCTCAACCTTCCTTTTAAAATATACTGTGTATTTTATGCCTAAGTCTAGACAGCATACACCACATTTGGTTTAAAACCCAGGTTCACAATGACTTCATCTCTCAATCATCCAAAGGCTAGATGCTGGTGTCTGCCATTGTGCATATGGTCTCCTCAACTCCCGACTGAGAAAACATGCCTGAAAGCATTTTTCTGCCTGAGATTATATTAAAAATCCATACCTGTGCTAGCAGCATGAGTCCAAGTTAGATTATTGTTCTCGATCTGGGACTTCTCATTTATCCTCCTAAAGATATAAATGCTTGCTTTTCAGTAGGCCACATATATAGGTGTTATAATGAAGGGAAGATCTAGTAACAATATTCATAGTACTCTATTGCTATTGAATTGGAACACCCACACTAAACTCTCTTAAAATATGCAAAGCAGAACACACGAGAGAGGCCAAAAACATAACTGCACATAACCACTGCTGCAGTTCTATATCCTTTCTTTTCTAATACCATCGACATCAATATTACCAAAGTTTCTGGGGAAGATTTGACATATTGTGTCTCGGTGTACATTTGTTTTTATATTTTACTCTATAAGGTAAAATAACCCTCCATGTGGTAACAAAAGGAAGCATGAAAAAAAATAAAAAACTGGTAAAAGTGGTTAAAGTTAACTCAAATGATTTTTTTTTAAAGGTACTTGCACACTTCAAATCGGACAGGCACCTTGGAAGTTGATTAAAACCACGTCTACATCACTTAAATTGTGAGCTTAGCCTAACACTTCCATGTTGGGAAACATTTTTCATTTAGGAGGCAGCCTACAAATGCGAGGTCTGGCAATTAAGTTCACAAAGTCATCCTAGAAAAATTGCTACATACCTCATCACTGAATATCGCAATGGTCACCTTTGAAGTACTCCCCTTGGGAAGCTATGCAATGATGCCAGCACCTAGTTCACCCTTCAAAGCAATTTTGGAACTCTTTTCCTGGAATGGCCATCAGAGCTGTTTTCGTATTACCCTTGATGTCCTGGATGCCATAAAACATCTTCCTTTCAATATTTCTTTTATCTTTGGGTAAATAAATAAGTTATTGGGGGCCAGATCAGGTGAGTAGGGAGGGTGTTCCAATACAATGATTTATTTACTGGCTAAAAACTCCCTCACAGACAGTGCCGTGTGAGTTGGTGCATTGTCGTGATGCAAGAGCCACGAATTGTTGGCAAAAAGTTCAGGTTGTTTTCATCTTAACTTTTCACACAGCCTTTTTAGTTTAGCACTTCCAAATAGTAAACTTGGTTAACTATCTGACCAGTTGGTACACATTCATAATGAATAATACCTCTGATATCAAAAAAGGTTAGCAACATCATTTTGACTCTTGATTTGGACTGAGAGAACTTTGTTGGTTGTGAAGAATTGATTGACTTCCATTGTGCACTTTGACGCTTTGTTTCAGGGTCATATTGGTACACCCATGTTTCATCACCAGTGATAACATGACCCAAAACATCGTCTTGCTTCTCCAAAACGTCTTGGCAAACTTCAAATCTCCTTTGCTTTTGTTCATCAGCGAGCTCCTTCGGGACCATTTTGGCACACACGTTTCTCATGCCAAGATTTGCAGTTAAGATTTTCCTGTTTCTCTGTCGATGTTTACTTGGTCTGCTATGCTTCTCACAGTCAACCTGCAATTCTGACGAACAATTCTACAAAGTTTTGAAATGTTTTCATCATTTCTGCTTATTACTGGCTGCCCTGACCTCTCTTCATCAGTGATGTATTCTCTTCCCTCAGAAAAGCGTTTCATCCATTTGTACACTGACATTTTCTTCATGGCATTATACCCATAAACTTGAACTAACATGTCCCTGATTTTACTTCCACTCTTGCAGAGTTTAACAAGAAATTTATTGTTTGTTCATTGCTCTAATTCAAGCTCAGACATTCTTGCAACAGCACACAACAATAATGAACACCACTCATCAAAACACCACCACCTGTTGACATGAACACAGCTGTGAGACACTGATATACCAAGGTTATGAAACCTTACTGAGCTGTTTGTACAGTGCTGCCAGTGTAAGAACATGGTGGCAGGTTCACAAATGTAGTATGTCCATGGCGAATGATGTGGAAGAGAAAGGTAAGAAAGACATTTGAGATTTACTTTTCTGCTTTCTTTCCAATTTTGGTGTCTAACTGAAAACAATTTTCTCTACAGTAAACTTTGAATGAAAATCAGTTTTGGATTGTGTTGTATGTGTTACACGTCATTGAGCTGGCTTTGACTCTTGGTAACCCTACAAATGAGTGATGTCCTCAATGTCCTGTCCTCAAAAGCTGGCTCAGTTCCTGGAGACTCATGCCTATGGCTTCTTTTATGGAATCATTCTATCTCATATTTGGTCTTCCTCTTTTGACGCTTCCTTCTATTTTCCCAGCATTATTGTCTTTTCCAAAAATACCTACCTTCTCATGATGTACCTGAAGTAGGACAACCTCAGTTTTGTCATGTTTGCCTACACGGATGTTTCAGGCTCTATTTGTTATAGGACCCACTTGTTCATCTTTCTAGTGGTTTAGGGTATCTGTGAAATTTTCCTCTTACACTATATTTCTAATGAATCACTTTTTTTTTTCCTAACAGCCTTCTTCATTGTCCAAATTCAGTATCTGTACACAGTAATTGGGAATATGAGGGGTGGATGATCTTAGCTTTGGTCTATGGTTGTGTTATTAATCACTTTACCAAGAGGATTTGAAGCTCTGTCTGAACTGTTTTAATGCTCAAACTAAAATATATTATTTTTATGGCTTAATCTCATGAGGTCAATTAATGCCCTCCCTCTAGACTAACACTTTGAACATTAGTATTAACACTGCTGTACTTAAACCATCAAATTTAGCCTGCAGTGCAGCAAATTGTTGATAGCTAATAAAGCACAATGTTCAGCTGCTGCCTGAGGGCAGGATTCAGAATTGCCGTATCAACACATAACAGCGTTTTCATTTTTGGAATAAGTAACATTACTTAAAAATTAAAAACTTTCTTTTCTATCATTTAAATATCTAGATTAAATTTATGCTTATTCAAAAACTGAATATATTATTCAGTTATCTATGTGTGTGTGTGTGTGTGACTCAGTAAATTCTTGTAATGTGTATGTAGAGTTTAATCTGAGAGGGATCATTGATTAGGAAATAGCTAGCAATTAATAATAGAAGTAGGCCAACCTCAATTGATGAACCAAAATTCATTTAAATTTATTAGCTAGTTCATAATCACTACGCAAAGCCTCCCTAAGGGAATACCACAAATGGAATCTGTCACTATTATGCACAGAAGATAGATATAGATAAATGGATGGATAGACATGTAGATACGTAAGAGAGACATACAAATTATGTATTCTGTTGAAAATCCATACTTCCTCCTTTTTACAGTGAGATGTCTTCTGCCTGAAGCTGCAAACTATGTTTTCTTAGTAGTAACCTACTATTAAAAATCTAATCCAAAAACATTCTTGATATTGATGATAAATCTAATCAATAAATAACAATGTCTTCTAAACAATCTTCCAAAGTTTTTGAAAATGTACATTATAAGTGGCTTCCTAATAAGTAACTTTTCTGTGATATTTTAGGAGAAGTCACAGGTAGACAGTGAGGACATGTAGAACATTCTACTGCAGAGGAAAGGCATCTGTGGAAATGAAACAACTTCAGGAATTAAAAATCAAAACAGCTTGAAGAAACCCAGGGTCCAGATGAACTACAGCGGTATCAGATACAGTAACATAGAGAAAAAATGGTTTTTATTATCTAATTGGAGTATTATGTCCATTTATGTTCAATGTAATTATTAATATATCAGGGTTTTTATCTTGCATTTTATTATGTGGTTTCTATTTTTCACAGTTGGTTTACTTGTTTACTCTCTTCTCTCTGTCTCCTATGAAATGAATCAAGTATTTTTTATTATTTCATTTTACTTTCTCTTCTGTAGCATACTAGTATTACATTCTTTTACTATTCCTTTAGTAGTTATATTACTGTATAACTTAGCCTTATTAAATTTAATATAAATTAGTATGCTTATTCCTTCTGGACAAAAAAAACAATAGGCAGTTACAAGAGGTACTTTAAAAATAAAGATACCGAAAGTTTGAAAGTAAACGATGGAATAAATATTCCATGTAAGCACCAACTAAAAGGAAGTTGGTGTAGTAGCTCTACTGATTTCAGAATACTGATGATTTTGTGAAGGCAATAACAGCTGGAGGGCACAAATGGGCTTCTGAGGTAAAGGTAATGTTCTCTTTCTTAAGCTGAAAGTTATTTATATGAATGCGCTAGATTTGTCAAAATGCATGGAACTATACTCCAATGAGTTGTACAGTTATACAAGACATATCTATATATAAAATATTCAAATTGTATGTAATATAATACATAATTATCATACAATGGAATACATATCTACACATAACACATAGATATATTTTATCATTTAATAAAATATACTTTAAAAATGAAATGGCACTTGGCACCCATTAGAATGGAAAAAAAAAGACATAACATCAAATTTGCAGAAAAAGTAGACGAACTGGAAGTCTTTTACACTGCTAGTGAAAATGTATTTTGGTGTGCCACGTGAGAAAACTGGTATGTTTGGTATAAAGCTGCACAGACATATCTGATGACCCAGTAATATCGTTCCTGCATATGTTCACGTATATACATCACAGGACATGCACCAGAGTGTGCATGATGGCATTTCTTTAAATACAATCAAAATAGAAGCATCTCAAAAAACTCAATAGATTAATAAAATGTGATGTGTTCATAAATTCAACAACAATGTGATAATATAAATAAAAGAACTACAAGGATATCACCATCATGAATAAATCTCACAAATATAATGTTGAATGAAAGTCACCATGCATTACAGAACCCACGGTGTGTAATTCCATTTACATGGAGATAAACAATGAGCAAAACAGATCCATCAATCTATTTCATTTTGTACTCAGAACAGAGGTTTCCTTAGGGTAGGGGAATTCATGATTGGAAGAGAGCAAAATGTAGAGGGGAGCTTTTGTGGTACTGGTAATTTTCTATTTCTTGATCTGGGAGGAGCTTTCATGGAGGTATTAATTCTTTTTATTTCATTTAGTTTTACACTTACAATGCACGTGTGTGTGTGTGTGTGTGTGTGTGTGTGTGTGTGTGTCTTTAATAAAAATAACAAAAGTACACAGTGCAATCTGGAATTTCAAAGAAATTGGCATTAGCTATCCATTTTTTTGAATTAGAAAATGAAGGAGTTGATAGAAGTATATTTACATCTTATCTTTACTCAAGACATAAATTAAGCTTATATATCTGGGAAATGATGTGGTGTACAAGAATTATGAACTAATCAAATGGGTATAGTTAAGTAAAGCAAGGAAAGAAACCAATGGGATTCTGGAAAGAGGATTTAACACCACTTAACCATTAATAAAATATTTTTTTTAATTCAAAAATCATACAAGCATTATTTGAGCACCTATAATGTACAGTATTTTTTGGAAACATAAACATGTAACAAATGTTTGTGACTTCAAGAAACTTAGAGTTTATTAGGAAAACTGGCATGTAAGCAGGCAACTACAATGCAATGTTTCTATTTTTATTACAACTACATGTACAAGATAAAATATGCACATAATTGCAGAATACTGACTACTGGGGCTCCATGAAGTCGAGTGAGTTGAGAGAGAATTTTTGAATCCAGTTATGTTTGACACCATAGCCAAAGCTTTGATTTACTACATTTTTAGGTGCCAGACACTGTGCTGTCTTTGTACCTGGAACATGATTTCCTAAAGCTGCTTTCACACTACCTCAAATATTGAAGAAATCCCAGTTAGGGAAATGTCTCTTATAACTAATGTTATGCTGCATACTCCAAATTCTCTATTTGCATATTCACAATGTACCATATCATATTAAAGCCTTAGTCATATCCTTAATTAAAAAGCCCTTTAAATAGTGTTACACTCAGACTTCCTAAAATTCTTTGGCCACAGGATTATTTACATTTTTTTTAAAGGTAGTAAGACCTAAGACCTTAATAAACAAGGAAAAAGCTATTTTAGAAGTCCAGGTTGAGGATTCTAACCTCAGTTTTTTGACTATTTAAACCCTTCTGCAATTTGGTTTCTGATCCTGCTGGAGTGACTAGGCCATTTACAGTTGAAACTCTGACTCTGTCTACTTGATGAAATGCATTCCCACTGCATTGTCCCTTTCACCACAAAACTTCTTTGCCTAGTTTATTTTGCACACTCCAAGGGACACTGGGACATTAGCTCATGTCTTGTGGACCCCCCCACCACACCCTACTGACCATGTCTTATGACTCCAACTGTTGGCCATATCCCATGACTCTACCTGCTGGCCATGAGTCAACTGAAACTACCCATTGTTCGTCCCTCACAACCCCACTTGCTGACCACTGAGTCAACCAGCCCTTGAAAGTCCAGTTGCCCCACTGATTAAAATGAATGATGGAAGTTCATGGTCTTGCTTCCCTAGCAACCTATTCCTTTGATCATCAGCTCCTTGCAATTCTCACTTTTAAGACCCTTGCCTTATTTTTTCCACCTCGGAGAGGGTCATGTCTTTGGTTCATGCCTAAGGCCATTTTTTTCTGATTTGTGAATCGTATCTGAGTAAAACTTTCTTTGATTCCTCAGAAGAGCCTGTGGAACTTTTATTTACAAGCTAAAATAATTAAGTAATACTTCAAATTAGAAATGCGGTTTTGCAAATGTTATTTATACTATCCCAATTATGAAAAAACATATATATGTAATGTATAAAAGCATTTGTATAAAAGTATATAAATAAAATGTGTATATATACACATAAAAAGTAAATGATAACAATTTATACACTTAGTATGTGCTGAAACTATTTTATGAACTTTTATATCAATATGTTTAATAGTTACAACAACCCTATAAGGTTATTATCCCAATTTTATCCCAAATTATCATTGCAGTTTTACAAATGAAGAAAGCAAGTAGCAGAGCTAGATTTGAACATAACCTAACACCAAAGCTATGCCCTTAAAATCAATCAACACTTTACCCCCTTTTATATATTCTAAACTTGTGAAAATTTATATATTAAAATGCCTAATCAGAAAAAATAGTTGTGAGGAAAATTAATAATAAATATGCTACATGAACAATTTACAGAAGAAATTAAAATGTTATTGAACAAAAATAAACTCTATAATAAAATACAGATAAAACATAAGATACCAATTTTAAACAGATTTTATAGAACATTTTAAAAATTCAGATATAATAGCATAAAGTACATAAATATTAGGTTTAAAAATATATGTGCATACACTCGAAGGCGGGCAGAGTATACCACCCCAAAATATGCGTTTTGGCATAAGGATTATTTTGAGCTAGTTATTTTTAGGAAATTGCAGATATAGGAGAAGTGCTGAAAACAGAAGTTACCCTTTTGTAAGAGACATTTACATTTATAAGAGAACTCTCCATTTGTAAGAGTGTCTCCATCTCTGAACCAGGAAGAGAAAGATGATTCTCAATCTCTAGAAACTCTTTCACTGAAAAAGACAGGCTTAAATACTTGTAATAACCATACCTTCTTTTACCATGCTTTGCTTGATAATCTTCCATAACTGGCCTCCATTCCACCCTCAACATCTTTTCTTTTTCTTTAGCTGGAGATGGTGTTTGGCCATTTTAGGGAGTTACTCATTTTTCCTGGGTATCTCCCAGGTATACAGAAGGTACACAAGTTATTAAACTTCTGTTTGTTTTTCTCCTGTTAATCTGTCTTTTATAAGGCGGGGGCAGGGGGCAGTGTGCCTCAGCCCAGAACCTAGAAGGGTAGAGGAAAAATTATTTTTCCTCTCTGAAATACTCAACACCTCAGTTAAAGTTACAGATCATTAACATCACCTTCCCGACTATAGGCACTCACTATCCACTTCACAATCTTACGCTGTAATTTTGCCTGTTCCTAATCTTTGTATAAATAGAATTGTAAGCAGTATACTCTTTGGGTCTGATTTCCTTTGTTCAACGAGATGTTTTTAAAATGTTTCCACGTGTTTGTGTGTGTCAATATCTTGTTACTTTCTATTGCAGGAAAGTATTTCTTATATTAATAAACCACAATTTGTTTATTCATTCTTTGTTTGTTGGACATTTGGGGTGTTTCCAGATTTGGGCCATTATAAATAAAACTATTATAAGCACTCTTATACAAGTCTTTAAGCAAACAAGTTTTAATTTTTGGGGTATAAATTCCTGAGTGAAATTGCTCTATTTAAGATTGGAGTATGTTTAACTGTTTTCCACAGTGGCTGTAGAATTTTACATTTCAACTAATAATATATGAAAGATTTAGTTGCTCGTTATCCTATTCATCATCTGGTATTGTTTGTATTTTAGATATCCTATTAGAAGTGTAGTGGAATCTCATTATTCTAATTTATATTTCTCTAATATTTAATTATACTGATCATCTTTTTATGAACTCATTGCCTATTTGTATAGCGTGTGTGTGTATGTACGTGTATGTGTGTGTATGTGCAGTGTCCAAATAATTTTTGCCTTTTTAAAATTGGGTGATGTGCCTTTCTAGTATTTGGAGTGGACGATCTTAGGTGGGAGATGCACAGTATTTTACCATTAAGCCTGATGTTTGCTATAGGATTTTATGTCTTCTGTCAAACTGAAGCAATTCCTAGTTTTCTGAGAGTTTTTAACATGAAGAAGTGTTGATTACTGCCATTTTTTTCTCTGTGTCTACTGAGATGAGCATAAAGGATTTTTGCCTTTCTTCTATCAGTGTAAAAATTACAATGATTGATTTTTGAATACAAAATAAATCATGCATTCCTGCAATTCATCTCATTTAGTCAAAATTATTTTTTATTTTTATATCTTACTGGATTCAGTATATTAATATATTCTTAGGGATATGTGTGTCTATGTATCATGAAGATTATTTAATTATGATTATCCTTTCTCAAATTTTTGGCAATATCTGGTATTAGTCTTAAGATGACTCATAATAAATTGGTAAATGGTACAGTCTCAATATTCTGAAATAAACAGTAATCATTTCCTTACTGAACATTGAAAATAATTTTCTAGAGAAGATGTCTTGGCATGGTGTGTTGTTTTTGCAACTGTTTCTAAAAAACTGAAAATATAAAATTTTAAACAGACATTGGCTATATTCCACAGTAGAATGAATGTAACTTTATAAAGGATCTGACTTTGAAAGCAGATTATAGAAACTGGAAAATGCTTTGTGAGTGGGTCAAAGAATGAATCACAACGAATAATGGAGGAAGTTTGATTGAATGATAAAGAACAACATATCCACATATATGGAATGCAGCTAAAGCACCAATGAGAGGAAATTATAAGCTTTAAGTGCATATATTGGAAGATCATAAAGAAAAATTAAAAATCAATGATTCAAAATTCTACTTAAGAAGCAATGAAAACAAGGGAAAATTAAACCAAAGTAAGATGAAAATAAGAAAGACAAGAGCAGAAATCGGTGAAATAGAAAACAAACAATGAAAAAAATCACTATATCCACAAGATGATCCTTTGAAAAAAATTAAGAAAATCAATAACCCCTAAAAAACTGGTAAAGAAAAAAAGAGAAAAAGAAAACAAAAATCACCACTATCAAGAATGAAAGGGGACAATATCACAGATCCTTTAAACACTAAATGCTTAAGAAGAAAATACTGCGAATAAATTTATCTCAACAAATTAAACAGTGTAGTTAAAATGTAGACTGCTCTTGAAAAACTCAATTTAAGTAAAGTAATACAAAAATAAGGGATACATTAAATAGCCCTATATTTGTTACATATATGTAGGATTTCTAATGATGCGTGTTTATAGTTTCAGTCAACTGTGGAGATTCACTGTTTACCAATTTTGGTATTTAAATCTATATATGTATTTATTATAACTATACAAAATTACTTGTCTTGTGGTTCCAATATTTCAAATTTCTCTGGGTTGGTATCTGTTGCTTTTTTTCCTGAATGTGTGCTTTTTTGCTTCTTCAGATATCTTACTTTATTTTATTGTATAACACACACTGTATATAGAATGACGATGGCAATAGAGGAATACTATTTTATTATTGCTTTGTTATTTTTCTTCCAGTTAGAAGGAGCTCTGCTCTATGTGTTGATGGTCAAGTGAGAAAGTAATTATTCAAATTTCACGAAATTTTGAGTAGACATGCTACAGAGCACCATCTTTAAGACTGAACTTACTTTTGGTTAGCCCAATTCAACTGTGCCACTACTGCTCGTGGTGCCATTTCTGCTACACTGTTGCTACAGCTGTCCAGTGGTTAGCTTTTTCGGCTATTATTTGAGCCTGGAAGCTGAAGCAAGGTTAGCAGAAATATTATGTTTAGAATCAGTGCTTCCAAAACCCATGAGAATAGGCAAAACTGTAGATTTGTTATGTTTTTAGACCTAGCTTCACTGACCACATCTCAGTAAAATTTTGGGGAGAAGTAGGTATGGAAAATTTCTATGTTGAATTAACTGATGTTACATTTAAGTTTTCCAGATATGTTCATCAATCCCTCCTGCCCCAATGATTACCAGTAGCTCCATTGATCTCTTGTCCACCCGCTAGGTTTTCTGTCCCTGGAAGGCCTTCACCTCCATCAGCTTTTGCAACAAGAAGCTAACATGGCTTCCTGTGAAACTAGAAAGGGCTCTACTTGCTGATTAGTAGTTAGTCAAGGCTTTAGTGTGTCTACTGCCCATAAATAATCACATAGATTTATATGACTTTAATATTATGCACATTTTTCTTGGTCTCCACTTTGTTTCCCCATCCTCAACTGAAAGTGGAAGCCTAATCTTTTTTGTTGTTGTTGTTGTTTTTCTGCTACCTTCTGCATTTAACAGAAACACACAACACCACACACACACACACACACACACACACACAATCCTAGAGCCCGTCAGAAGTGCATTTTTCTTTTGCTTTACTATAATTTCAAATGTCTCAACCAAATTCATCATATGAAAAAACAATTTGTTTTTAATAATTTATATTTCAACATCAAAATGTTTTTTATGCCAGCACTCCTGATGTATAATATAATGTCATTTATATATATGTTAATAGATATATAAATTGACTCTATTTACTGAAATAAGAATGTCTATATAATCATCCAAAAAAATCATTTAATAGTATTAAACATTGAAACTTCTGTTTACCAAACTTTGTTACTTTTCAGAATGATTATACATTTTCCCATATAAAGGTTCCAAGAGCTAGGTATTTCACACAATACTTTTTTTTTTATACCAAATGGTACATTTTCTCAGAAATCTGTTGATTATGATAAACAATGATATTAATTTTTCAGGAGTTTTTAAAAAATTATTTCAGATAAATATTCAGAATTATTTTACTCATAAATGGCACTCTTCTAGGGCATTTATGTACTCTGACGACTATGGGCTTTTTAAATTTTTTTTTATAATATAATGAACATACAATATTATATTAGTTTCAATTTTATACCATAGTTATTTAATATTTATACACCTAAAGAAGTGATCACCATGGTAAGTCCAGCAACCATATGACACCATACCACACTATCACAATATTGACTATATTCCCAATGCTATGCATTACATCCCATAACTTATTTTATAACTGGAAATTTGAACCTCTAATTCCCCTTCACCTTCCTCCCCTTTTAAAATTTTCAATTATAGTTGACATTCAATATTATTTTATATTAATTTCAGGAGTATAGCATAAGTGGTTAGACATTTATATAATTTAAGAAGTTATCTCCTTGACTAGTCTAGTATCCACTTAGCACTATACATAGTTATTACAATATTATTGACTATCTATATTCCTTATGCTATACTCTATATCCCCATATTACTGTGTAACAACTAATTTGTACTTCTTAGTCCCTTCCCCTTTTTCACCCACTCCCAAAAACCCCTCCCATCAAAATGTTTTCTGTATCTATGAGTTTGTTTCTGTTTTGTTTGTTTATTTTGTTCTTCAGATGCCACATATAAGTGAAATCACATTGCATCCATCTGTCTTTCGCTGTCTGACATACTTCACTCAGCACAATACCTTTGAGGCCCATCCATGCCGCTGCAGATGGCGAAAACCCATTCCCTTCCATGGTCAAGCAATATTCCATTGTGTATATCACCAACTCTTTATCCATTCATTCATAGAAGAACACTCAGTCTGCCTCCACATCTTAGCCATTGTAAACAATGCTGCAGTGAACATATGGATGTACATGTCCCCTTAAAGTAGCATTTTAGGTTTCTTTAGAGAAATACCAAAACATGGGATTACTGGGTCCTTCGTTGTCTCATTACAGTCTTTGTTTCAAAGTCCACTTTGCCTGGCATAAGTATTGCCACCCCAAGTTCCTTTGTTTGTTGGTTGGTTTATTTCCATTTTCATGAAATATCTTTTTCCCAACCATTTACTTTTAGTCTGTGTGTGTCTTTCGATCTGAAGTGAGTCTCATGTTGGCAGCATACTCATATGTTAGCGTCCTGTTTTCTTACCCATTCAGCCATTCTATGTCACATTCTGCACTCCAGTCTGTATAAATTAAGGTTTACTATTCAGGTTTAAAAATTCTATGGATATTGACAAACGAATAATGTCATGTATTCACCATTACAAAAATCATACAGATATTACTAGCTTCAGTTTCCTAGAAAAATCCCCGGTGTGGTATTTCACCTATTCAACCCTCTTTCTTCTCCCCTCATCTCTGGTACCAATGCTTTTTTTACTGTCTCTACAGTTTTGCCTTATTAACAGAAGTTCTGTGCTTATGTATAGTTCCTTTTGTGTTTAATTTTATAATCTCCTTTCATTTCCAAAGTTACTTCATTAAGCACATTTCCCTCATCCACTTCAATGAGCTTGTTTCAAATCTTTTAATAGATAATATTTTTTACACAATGTCATATGGTTAGAATCATACAGTATGTAGCTCTATTTCTTATTCTAGCTTGATAGTCTATCTTTTTATTACGGAATGATATTCTATGGTATGGGTGTTGCACAGTTTATCAATTAACCTATTTAATTTCATGGGTGTCGCTGTCAGTTTTGGTGATTATGAAAAAAATACAGTGAACATTTGTGTGTAGATTTTTATGTGATATAAGTGTTCATATTATTTGGGTAAATACATAGAAGCATGACTGCTGGAGAGCTTGGTGAGACTATGTTTAGATTCGTAAGAAACTGCTGTCTTCCTGTGTGCCTGCACCATTTTAAATTCCCACCAACAATGAGAGCTACTATTGCTCTGCACTGTATGGATTTTAGGCATTTGCTTTGGTGTACAGTGATAATCTCACTATTGTTTTAGCTGGCATTTCTATAACAACAAATCACGCTGAGCATCTTTTAATATGCTACTTGCCATTAGTGTATCTTCTTTGGTGGAGTTTCTGTTCAGATCCTTTGTCCATTATTTAATTGAGTTGTTTTCTTATTGTTGAGTTCTTTGTATATTTTAGATACCAGTCCTTTATCAGGTGTCTGTTTTGCAGGTATTTTCTTCCAGTCTATGACTTTTCTTTTCAGTCTCTTGGTAGGGTCTTTCAAGAGCTGGAACTTTTAATTTTAATAAAGTCCAACTTGTCAATTTTTTTCCTTTACAGATCAAGCTTTTGAGGTTGTGTTTAAAAATAAATCATCAAACCCAAAGTCACTCTTCAGATATGAACATATCTTTTTAAACTAGTTCCCAATATACATTTGTAATTATTCTAACATCAACTTCAAATAATACTATACTATTTTACATGTTAAGGTTCCTTAACAGAGTATTACCAATTCCTCAATCCCATTTCTTATAACATTGTTATTGTTCATTATCCATGTCTAGCTATATCACCCAATACATTCTTGCTGTTAAACAATTATAATTAGATCAATATAGAATAAGAAAAATAAAACATTTTACTTCACCCTTATTTATTCTTTCACTGGCATATTCCTGTTCTTTATTCAGATGCAAGTTTCTGACCTTTATCATTTTCCTTCTCTCTGAAGAACCCCTTTTAACAGTTGACAAGGTGGGATTGCTGGCAATGAATTCTGTCAGTTTTTGGCTGTCTGCTAAAGTTTTTATTTCTCCTTCACTTAAAGGATAATTGTGCTATGTATAGAATTTAAAATTGATGCTTTTATTCTTTCAACACTTTAAATATTTCATTCCACTCCCTTCTTACTTGTATGGTTTCCTAGTAGAAGTAGGCTATAATGCTTATCCTTGACTTTCTACAGGTAATATATTTTGCCCTTTGGCTTCTCTCAAGATTTCTCATCACTGGTTTTCTATAGATAGAATATGTTATGCCCAGCTTTTGCATTTTTGGCATGATAATCATATTGAATATTTCTGAGCTTCCTGGGTCTGTGCTTTAGTTCATGTCATTATGTTTTAATATTTCTTGATTATTACTGCTTCAGATATTAATATTTATTTTCCTCTCTTCTGTTTCTTTCTCCTTCTCCGAGTATTCCAATTACATGTATGCTACAACTTTGGAAATTGTCCCACAGTTCTTGGATGTTCTGCTTTGTCATTTTTCTTTTTCTTTTACTTCTGGCATTTTAATTTGAAATATTTCCCTAGAACTATCTCAAATGTCACTGATTCCCCAACTGTGTCTAGTCTACTAATGAACCCATCAAAGGCATTCTTCATTTCTGTTACAGTTCTTTTGATTTCTAGCATTTCCTTTTAATTCTTTCTTACAGTTTTTCTCTCTCTACTTACATTACTCAATTGTTCTTTCATGTTGTCGACTTTTTCCATTAGCGCCCTTAACATCTTCATTATAATAATTTTAAATTCCCTGTCTGATATTTACAAATTCGGCATTGTCTCTGAGTCTTGTTCTGATGATCTCTGTCTCTTCTGACTATGCTTTTTCTCGCCTTTTGCCATGCCATGCTTTTTTGTTTGTTTGTTTTTGTTTTCTTAATAGCCATCCATGTTGTATCAGTAATAGGCACTGGGATAAATAGACCTTTAATGTGAGTGTGTACGCCAACATGGCTAGGAGTTGAACTCTTTTTAAAGGTTTTTATAACTCTAGGTGTCAGAGGTTTCAAATTTCTCTAGTGTCCCTGTTCTTGTTTTCTCTCTTAACTTCCCTAAGTGCTCCTCCTCAACGGATATCTGCTTCTTGCAGCTCTTTCAGCTGTAATTCCCAGTTATTATATTGGAGTCCTGTCGTTTTAAGTTTTAAGGTTTGAAAGGGGGAAAACTTTTTTAGTGCTACAATTAAATCTCAGTCTTTTAGTAGACCTATGTACTTTTATAACCTTTACAATAACTTCTTCATTTGTTTATTGTGCCCCCCCCCCCCAGTTGAGACAAGATTAGACAGAGAGGAATGACCTCCCCCAAATGTCATAAAGCTCTGGTAATGATTTTTAACCTGGACTGTAAGATTTTGCTATGAAGAAGGCACTTGTTGTATTTTATTCTGATTAGTCTTCCCCTTGTCCTGCCAGAGCCCTATAGGAGCTTTCTCAGTCTTTCCCGTGGGAACCCAGGTTGATTCTTGGAGATAAAATCTATGAAAGTTTGGGGGATATTCATAAAACTACCCCAAAAGGGCTTCTCCCCGCATACTAATCCATACTCAGCCTCCAGTAATTAGTAAAATTACCATGTAAGGGTCCCTACAAGGTTTGATTTCAGCAATATCTGTCCCCCAAAGCAGATCTTGGCTTATTTGCTCACCTCTCTTAATTATGCAGTGATGTTTGCTCAGCAACCTCAGTTTTCTGATATGTCCTAGAAAAGTCTTTGATTTTCAATTTATTTAGCTTTTTCTTATTGTGAGGACATAAGTGACAACTTCAAAGCATTTTGCATGTTGACAATAAATCCTAACATCCTTCTGTAATACAGGTTTTTTCCTCTCATTTTTTTAAATCAAATGTTTCAGGCTACGTAATTAAGAGTCTCCTTTACCTCAAAAAAAGTGAAATGTATTGAATATAGTCTAGCTATTCTACCTTCATGAGAAGGATAGGTTATTTTGTACATTCAGAAGTTGCATAAATATTAATCTTTTAGATAAGGTTAGTAATAAGAGCTCTTACTGTTACTCGGAATCCAAGAGTGAATATAGATCATAGTTTTAAGTTGGTTGCTATTCAAAGCAGACATAATTTTAATTTACAATGTGGACTCAGCAGTGAAAGTGCATTAAATAACTCACTGATCCATAAAGACAATTTCAAATTTTATAATAGATAAAGTGATATAAAATTTTTCCATGTTTAATTCATCAGTGTTTTCAAATATTTGTATCAGTTAAGAAGTGTATTCAGCTGATAATTTATTTAAAATGTGGCTTATGTAAATTTCTCACAAGAAGGGCTTATTGTAGTTACTCTAGAGTCAATGTAGTTTCTCTAAGATAGCAGTATAGTCCCCGATCATTTCATTTTTCTGCTCAGTCATATTCAATTCCTGCTTATTTCCTCATAGTCACAAGATCGGTGAGTGATTTTCCTCAACATGATTTGTTGTTATAGAAATGCCAGCTAAAACAATAGTGAGATTATCACTGTACACCAAAGCAAATGCCTAAAATCCATACACTTAATACCAAAGTCTGGCATGGGTGCAGAGCAATAGTAGCTCTCATTGCTGGTGGGAATTTAGAATGGTGCAGGCACACTGGAAGACAGCAGTTTCTTACGAATCTAAACATAGTCTCACCAAGCTCTCCAGCAATCACGCTTCTATGTATTTACCCAAATAATATGAACACTTATATCACATAAAAATCTACACACAAATGTTCACTGTATTTTTTTCATAATCACCAAAACTGACAGCAACACACATGAAATTAAATAGGTTAATTGATAAACTGTGCAACACCCATACCATAGAATATCATTCCTTAATAAAAAGATAGACTATCAAGCTACAAGAAGAAATAGATGAATATTAAATACTCATTGCTCTGTGAAGGAAATGCATCTGAAAAATACTACATATTGTATAATTCTAACCATACGGCATTGTGTAAAAAAATAACTATTAAAAGGTTTAAAACAATCTCACTGAAGTGGATGAGGGAAATTTGCTTAATGAAGTAACTTTGGAAACGAAAGCAGACTATAAAATTAAAGACAAAAGGAACTATACATAAGCACAGTACTTCAGTTAATAAGACTTTTTCCCACAGGGGTATAGGTTAACCATTCTGATAACATTATACATGTATGCTGCAAATGAACAATTAAGTAAATTGATGGTGTATAGTGGAAGCCAGATTTTTCAATGTTTGAGTAAGAGTTTACAGATAAGATGAAAAGGTTAGAATGAAACGTGGTAATGTATTTGGTTGGCATCATCAGTCTGCACTCATGTTTAGCTTAATATAAATATTCATGGTTACTTATAAAAATGTTTACAATTAAGTTTACATACATGGGCTATATTTCCTTATTGTCAGCTGACAGTGCCTAGAGCAACAATTCCCCAGGAACAACCAGCAAATCTAGCATCTATATTTTGTTTTATAATACCATTCTCTAATAAAAGGTGTTACATTAATCAATTAAAATATTGATATCCACTTATTACATAATATTAGTCTAAATTACAATGCTATATTTTATATTGCCAAGGTTCTTTAAAATTGATTTAATTATGCTTTTACAAGTACACCTTTCAAGGATAAAAAGAGATCTTTTTTTTTTTTTTCAATAATGGTTCCAAAAACTACCAACCCATAGAAATACCTCCACATTCTCATGCATCTCAGGTAGCCACCATGAACTATTAAGACAGGGTAATAAAATATCACATTGTGCCACTGAGGTCTCTAAGTTTTCAGTGAAATAATTTTTGTTCAAATGAAAATACATGTAAATACATTATTACATGCACTCAAACTAAGGAATCACTAAATGAAGATTTTCTTTGAGAAATCTCATTAGGGATTCCTTTCCTCACAGATAAAGTAGATAAAGAATGTTAAGGACATCACAAAATACTTTATCTGAGGTGTGACATGGAATTCCCTCTCCACTCAGGATCTGATGGAGAAATATGACAGATAATAAATTGCCTCTCCTACCTTTCAGTACACTGAGCTTAAATAACACAAGCTATGGTCAACTAATGTGTGGCTATCTATTTTGGGGTTAAGAAGAGGGACATAGGCAAATCCATACCCACTTTGATAGGACCTCTTAATTGATTAACTTCTCTCTTTGCACATCTTCCTAGGTCCTACGAGCTCAGGGCTGTCATAGATTTTTAAAAGAGCTAGGCTCACACCACAACCACAGTGCCTCTTAGAACAAGAACAAAAATGGTTCCTTATTCAATATTTCAGCTCAAGTTTAAAACTTCATTTGCATTTCCCTACTAAGTTCTCCATGTCTACTTCAGTGCTGAATTTTGTGTGGAATATGTCTAGCAAAATAACCTTCATTTCCTGTGGGTAACTAACATTTATAACCATTTCTTCTATCTTTACCCAATCCCAATTTCTTGCCGTCCTATCTTGGTGTTCTAGGGCTTTCATATATCAAGGAAATAAATTTTATTTTTCTCCCTATAGTCGCAAATGGAGAATCATATGCTAAAGTTTTGGCCTAAATATGTTGTTAAATGTTTTTTAACTTGTGTCCAAAGGGACCCAATAAAGACTAGTACCTCGAATAATCCTCAAAATCTTTCCTGCCCTCAGCTTTTGAACTTTGCATTTCTTGAATAACTTGTATCACTCCCATGGCAGCACAGACATTCCTATTTGATTGTCTTTTCCTGTAGCAGTGGAACATACTTTGTTGTTCCTAAGCCTTTCAACTATTTTGATGTCTATCATTCTTTCTCTCACACGTGGAGGTCTAACAGTACTTACTGATTCAAAATGCTTTCATCTCTTTCCATATATATGGAAAATATATATATTTGGGTCTATTTTCCCCTAATATACTTCTTGAGAGTATATCCTACGGTCTCACACAATGTCATTTTTGAGGTCAGTGGATTCTGAATTCACGTAAGTACTCATTTTTACCTTCCCTGAGCTATGGGTACTTCTCCTTTTCTCATTCATATATGCCAAGCCTCAAACTCAAACTCTCTCTTAAAGAAAAGTTGTTTTTCATGTGTGATTACTATGTGTTTGTTTCACTTTAATCTTTCTGCAGATCATTTTCTGAAGACCAAAGAGTATTCCTTAAATCTCCTTGTGTATCTCATGCCTACTACATAGAATTAGTAAATTCCAAGCAGTATACATTTCTTATTTGATTTATAATTATTCAGTTTTATGTTTCTATTTCAACTCAATATAATGTACCTGTATGCACCTTCAGAAAAATTCAAATTTATTTTTAATTCCTTATGGATTAAAATATACCAGCCCACAGTGTTTCTAAAACAATAAAGTTTCCAAAGACAGAATTATTATCAGGGTTTATTAAATAAACAAACTTGATATCCTCTTTTGCTTTGGTTAGGAGAGGGAAGATATTATACCAGGAGTCGGGGACATGTTCAATATATCCAATACCTATGTATTTATTTCTCTGGCCTGAAATGTAATTCTGAACAAGATAAACAGGATTAAATTTTGAGCTTGCTTACTTAATGCCTAGATACTGATACCCAGACCTAACTAGAAAAGCTCAACACCCCTTATACTCAGCTTGGTTTAAAGCTTACCATTTGGCCTAGAATTCTGACTAAAAAATATAATAAAGACAAAATGCAATCTGAAGGAGCACAAACTGCCACACAAACATGTGCTAAAAATCTGGTAGATAGCACTCTGCTAATTTGAATTGACCTTTTACGTTTTTCCTAAAAAATATTTACTTACCTCTGTATTGCAGTGAATCCAAGCAACTCGAACCCACACAGAACAGGTCCCAGTCAGAAGGGTCACCAACAGCCTTCACCTGCGGCCTAGACACCAGCTCCATGCGTACACGTGCATCCGTTCCAAGCCAATAAAATGGCGGTTGTAGACCTGAATGTTTACTTTTCCTTCTTCCTCTCCTGGTTGTAACCTGTATAAAGGAGACAAAGGAAGCCAAGGGGAATCAGCTATTTGCTTTACTCGTGGTATTCTAACTTAGTCAACACTTTTGACACTATTGCTGGGACATTATGATTCAAGAAGGGGCCAAATGTGTACTACTTTTCATAGTACACATTTGTGTGTTTCAATATGTACTCATGATATATAGTCATAGTCCAAACCTGAAACACCAAACTCAGATGAGACACTCATCTGAGTTTCCTGAGCTTGGACAGGTTCCACCACAAAAGATCACTGTATTTACATTACTAGATGACTGTCTCCCCAGAGGATGGTTTTATCTGCCTTAAAAAATATCATAGCTTTTTACAAGGCTAAATTTGGCTATGAAATATATGCTAGAAATCAATTATGCATTTTTTTCTGAAGATATTATATTCCTAGGTTAACATAATATCCAGAATTTTTAATGTGTTAAATATAAAGAGAATAGAAAGAAGACAAATAGAACCACAACTTGAATATAAAACATAATAGTACTGTACTCTAACCCTTCTAGATATGTCTTTCAAATATATTACTGCTGTTGAAAATGGAAGACAATATAGAAAAAATGTGGGGTACCCCCAAAAGCTGATATGATGTTTAGAGTAAACAGATGGATTACAAGGGCTTTAATGTGCTTTTTATTCTAAAAAAAAAACACACAAAAAAACAAAACAAAACAAAACAAAAAAACACACCAAATAACTCTGTATGTAATTCTCATAGTTTGTAGATCAGTCATCTCTGGACACAATATTCCTAACTGTGGACTTAAAGTGAAAAAAATAAGGGTTTGAGTTACTGCTATATCCCTATGTCCCTTACCAGGGCTGCAACTTTGCTTAAGTAACTTCACTTCTATGGGTCCTGTTTGCTTTATCTATAAAATAAAATATCTTGACTGAATGATCTCCAAGTTCCTTTTCAGCTGTAAATACCTCCAAATGTAGTATCCAATTTACTTTATGAGTAGGGAAATAAAAATAAGCTCTGCCCATCTAATAACTGTTGTGTAGTCACCAAAAATTATGTTTTATATTTATTGCTAAGTATTGACAGTAATTTTCAGATACCTGTAATATTTACAAGAAAAAAAATTTGATGTGTAGAAAGGAAGGATTACACTAGATTATTATTATCATAAAGGTACACGACCTGGCTCTAGTGCATAATCTTATGTGCTTTAAGTACATCCTTCTGAAATAATACTTTTCTTTAAATCTTGTGACAGCAAAGGGCCAATAACATTAAGATAACAATGTATCCTACTGTTGGAAGAAAGTGATTTATCCATTATTTTAAAGCTGTGCATGAATAAACAAAATTCTTTTTTTTTTGATATCAAGTTAATTAAGATAATTTAAAAACCAAAATAACAACCTGATATTATTTTAATAATTTAAACTAAATACTCAGTAAAAATTTATTACATGTCATTCACTCTTGGTTTCTATATTACAATTTCATTTTTTATTTGTATATTTATCTGATTAGTATCCTATTCGCTAAGATTTACATTTCTTGAAGAAAGCAATTTCACCTCTTTTGTTCATAGTAGTATATTCAGTGTCTAACAACATACTAATTATTCTAGGTATTCCCTCCAAAATTTGTTGAATTAGTAAATAAAATAGCAAGTTTCTAATTGACTTTAGAGTCTACTGAAGGAAATAAGTACGTACACAAATGACTATTAATAGCATGATTTGATAGGATGCTTAATATTAACAATGAGCTATGTGAGTACAGAATAAGGGGTTATTAATATCAATTTGTTTCTAAAAGCTTCTTGGAAGAGTCGACATTTTCACATTACCTAAAATAGTAACCAGGAGTTAGATAAGTTGAAATGAGATGTTTTACATGCAGGAATTGTTTCAGGCAAAGGCATGGAGGTTCAAAAAGTCCAGGCCACAAGGTGAATAAAGTTAGTAATACCATGTTTCCCTTAAAATAAGACCTAGCCGGACTATCAGCTCCAATGCGTCTTTTGGAGCAAAAATTAATAAAAGACCCGGTCTTATAAAATATTATAGTAAAATAAGACCGGGTCTTTTATTAATTTTTGCTCCAAAAGATGCTTTAGAGCTGATAATCCGGCTACGTCTTATTTTCGGGGAAACACAGTAATGCAGTTGCTGAAGAGAAGGAAGTATGAAACAAGACCTCTGAAGTTGTGAAAAACTAAGAATTTTTATCTTTATTATACATACTATGGAAAGCATGAGCAATGTAGAGCACCAGAATGAGCCTTGGTTCCCTCACCGTTGAAAGAGAATATTAATTATCCCATTGAGATATTAAGAATTAAAGGGAATAATGAACATAAAGTATGTCATATATATCCTGGCAAATAATGGGATCTCAATAAATGATAATTGTGATTATTAGAAATATACATATTATAGAACTGTCTGTCATTATAGAAGAGAGAATGGAAAAAAGAGTACTGTGTGTGTGTGTGTGTGTGTATGTGTGTGTGTGTGTGTGTGTATCCCCAGCTAATGGAGATAACAAGGAGAAGAGCTGCAAAAATAATATAATCCCCAAAACTAAGAAAAGGAAAAATGACATCTGAGACTTAAAAGCATTTTAGAGTCACCTAAGAGGTCTAAAGCCAAGAGGATTTTGCAATGCTGGAAATGAATTAATTAACATAGCAAAAGAAAGAGACTGTCAATCACAGGAGAGTTAGTCACCTGTGGAAACTGAGATGCAGATTAGTCTCTAAGGTATAAATTTGCATTTTCTTCAACTATAATTCCAAATCCTGAGATTTGAAGGAAATCTGGCCTAGTAAAATTGCCAATTCCATTGGAAAGTCTTCCTATCTTGAAAATGCATGTGTCCATTTATTTTAGCTTGATGGCAGTAAATATTTTAATTACCTATTTTTTTCTGATATCATACATACCCAGTTCTCCTGTGACTATATATTTTTTTTCCCATTTTTGTGTGCCTTTGGGGGAAAACATTCACTAGTCATCCAGAAGTAAGAATTTTATTTCATATAACATAGTTCTTGTTATACATTAATAAACTAACATTCTGATTGTATTTTAGTTGTTGTGAGTTAAATTGTCTCCAAAAAGATATGTTGAAATTCAAACCCCAGTACTTGTGGATATGACCTTAATTTGAAATAGGAAATAAAGTCTTTGCAGATGTAATCAAGTTCAGATGAGGTCATATTGGATTAGAGTGGGTCCTAATTCAATGACCAGTGTCCTTATAAGAAAAGGAAATTTGGACACAGAAAAACACAGACACACAGGGAAAAACACCATGTGATGATAGAAGCAGAGATAAGAGTGACGCATGTACAAATCCAGAAACACCAAGAATTGCTAACACCTACTAGAAACTAGGAGAGACATGGCACAGGCACTCCCTCAGAGTTCTTCAGAAGGAATCAACCTTGCCAACACCTTGATTTCAAACTTCTAGTCTCCTAAACTGTGATGGTTTAAATTTTTATTGTTTTAAGCCCGCGTTGTGGGATTTTGTTATGACAGCTCTAGGAAATTAAAACAATCATCAAAGGAAATACTTTATTTCCCTATGCCATGCAATTAAAAAAAAAAATTTTTTTTTGAGATAATTTTTTTCCTTTGTTGGTTTTCGTTTTATATATACTAGATCAAACATCTTTAGTGGTATCTTTCTTAGACATTATTTTCGGCAACACTTTAAAGAAGATTCATGGAAATCAATCTATTCTGATTGAGTATGTCTATTTAAAGAATTTGACATTTTTCATAGGTGATCATTAGTGGCTGCTACTGTGATTTGTTGTTGTCTTGGACGCTGTGTACATCCCTTGGAAAATAATCCCAACTCCTGTTGAAGTAGGAAATAACTCTTACAAGGCTGCTGTCAAACCAGGGCCTATTTCTTAACACAACAGACCAGTAAGTGTTTGCGTGTGTGTCTGTTTGTTGTAGAAGCTATTATATGAGAAATGTTCAAAAATGTTTTTATTTCAATGCTTCAGCTGCTAACTAAATTTGAGTTCTTATTGTTGTTACTTTAGCAAGAAAATAATGAAATATATCATCAATAAAAGTTAAAGGAACAAGGTGAATCAATCTAATGGGACAGTCTAAATCTTTCCAGGGATCTATCTAAGTCCATAAAAAGAGCAACCCGTTGATAAGTAACAGCAGGGAATTAAAGACTGAAGCAGTTTACTGCAGGCTATGAATGACCTGATCCCTTAATCCATCTGTCTTTTTATATGAGAATGCTATGCTAATTAGCTACGTAAATTGTTTCCTGATGATATTAATTTTGTGCCTTTTTGTAATTCTGGGCATTGAATTTCACTGTGATAAAAATATACTAAGGGGCATTTCCAATTTAGATGGTTCTGATCCTGATAAATTCCAACACAGAAGCACTGTTGTGGGGAAATATGCATAAATAGCAAATTTAATCAATCCTGGAGATAGACATAGAGGACTCTGGCTTCCTATATAATCGTTCCCTTTAGTTTCCAAAGCATTATATTAACACACTTGAAATGTTGAAACATAATTCAAGGATAACTTTTAGCAAATGCAATTTTCATTGCCCCATTTTCTTTGGAGAAAATCAAGACTTGAATATTAACATGGAGAAAGTAATGGGACAGAGAGTCGTGATGTGAAATCTTATTAGTAAACAAGAGCTGTATCTAAAAAAATATTGTCATTAAAGCTATGTAGTAGTTAATTGAGTTTGATATGAAATTTAGTGCTGGAAAGTTAATGACTAATGCAGCTATTTCACAGAGCTTGGTTACTGCAGGCTCCATAATGATCTCCTTTTGCTTCAGAGCAACAATGAAATTAACCTCTCTTTTGTCCTGCAGGTGTTGTGTTCTGATAATGCATATCCCTTACAAGTTTGGGCAAATTATTTGCTTTGCATATAAATTAACCCTAAAGCAGAATCAATATTAGAATAATAAAACTGTAGAGAATATTTTTATTCTAAGAAAACAAAGATTTATAGCAAAATATATCAAAATCCTAGATCCAGATCCAATTTCAGAAGGATGGATTAAAAAATATTTATAATGTTCCAAAAAAAAAAAAAAAAAAGAGATGTAAGATTAAGGGAAAATAAGAATGATTTTGGAAAATAAAATGTCATTTCATTATTTTTCACATTAGTCAGAATGAAGATAATTGAGAATCAATAGATTTTGTTTTCTAGTATAAAAATAATAAGATAGAACTTATTTAACAATTCTCAAATGACATTTTCTGAGCTTCACTTTACTTGGTTTGTATTGTCCTTTAGTTTAAATCTAATTTCAAAATGTGAAGCATTACAGCTATAAGGTAGACCCAATTTCACTTATATGAAATAGATTAGTAGTTACATTTTACTACCAATAAATACATTCTTTTCTTTTTTTACACTTTCAGAGACTTTTCCCCCACATATTTTCCTCTATGTTTTTCTGTCTTTGGTATTTCCTCCTTTAAAAATGTGTGTGCACATGTGCAAATTATTTATAAATGGGACTTTTTTCTTCTTTGAAATACCTAAATTCAAATTGCTATTATCTGACTCAAAATTCAGAGGTGACTTGATCAGTTACCTATTAAATGTTTGATAGTATATCATACCTCATCAGGTACACAAATTCTTATGAATTGAAGAAGAAAAGTTAGTACTTTCTCTGGCTCTATATAATTAAAGAACATATTTACACATGGATATTAATTTAAAAAACCTTAGAAGCAATATTTGGATGATAAATAGGAATAAACCATGTCATGAACATTCTGTTAAGTGATAAATTTAGTCTATGTTTACTGCTGTTTATTTTAACTGTTTATAGGAATAATCTTGTTTTGTTTACTTCAAAACATTATTTATTCTCCTCCTTTACAGTCGAGCATTGTGTATAGCTTTGATAATCTTTATTATTACCCATTGGATTGTATGTTCATTCTTTGCTTCAAAATTCCAAAAGCAAAGTGGAATGTAAAATATCATAATAACCATTAATAATTTATAGAATGCCGATCTACAAAACAGAATCAGGGATGCTACAGACAATCATAAGTGTACATCAAACCAACTGGGCACTGTGCCCAGAAAATCTGCCAAGTACACACAATAGGCAATAGCTTGCACATGTATGAGAGAAAATAAATAGGGAAAACAATGCATGAAATACTTGCAAACAGAACATCTAGGGAGTCAACAGATTTCCAAACTTCCGTAAGAAACAAAAACATTTTGTAGTCCTTTCTGGTGGGTCTACTAACTGTCTTACAATGTATGATAGATACGAACCCCATTAGAAGAGGTTTAAGCAAGTTGAGTATATTCTAAAAATTTCAAATGTGTTCAATGTAATAGATTATTTTAGGTTTTGCAAACTACCAAGTGATGGATTCCGGGGGCACAACGTAGCTACAGGTTTGTGCGTTTTTTTTCATATTGGTTATGATGTAAACCTGTGTGTGTGTGTGTGTGTGTGTGTGTATGATTTATTGAAACTACAGCACTCTATTTGGGATGGCATGTGAATTTGCCAAGGGAAACAAAGAGTCTCATGTATGTTTTCTTGCCTCATTAAACAGTACCTGGTCTTTCTCAGGTCAGGTCTCTCCTGGCAAATTATAGCAGGAAAATACTCTCTGAAGTAAAGAAGTCTGTGGAAAGGAGTTTAGTGAAATGTCGCCTGTGGCTTCATTTAGGCCAGCTTTCACAGGTTATAGAACTGAATAACAATAGCAAACACAAAATTCTGAAAACAGTTTCTTTCTAAGGGAGAAGTGGTTCAAAATTCTAGTCAAGTCAGGTCTGAGTTGAACACTGATTTGCTCACTATGCACTTCCTATAAAATGCTACTTGGGAAGGTGCAACCCAGCTGTAGTTGGTGACAGGGCAACCAGGGATGCACATTTACTTTTGCTATTATATCCAAATTAGGAGAAGAACAAATGGACAAAAGTTTTTAAATAGAAATAAAAAGTGAACACAATGGCTTACAATTTTACTCATCACAAATAACATTTGATATTGTTTTAGGAACTGCTATATATTCTAGTCCTCAAATTGTAACCAAGATTATTGATAGCATAAATCTTGGGGTAAACTAGGTAACTAATTACTTTTTTGGAATATTTCTTTTTACCTGAAAAAAAATTATTCATTGAACAGATAAATCTATTTTGTTAAACTGAAACTCAGATTTCAGGGATAAATGCTCAATTGGATGAAATATTCACATCAAGAAAATGATTTTTACTCCATGACACTTTATTATTCATCAGGAATGACTGTCATTAAGTCTTATTTTCAAGCCATGTAAAAGAATGACTCCTTTGCCAACTTGTCCTTGTGCTGTGAAATCTTATATTGACAAAAGTGTTTAGATATGAAGTTCTGGAAATCATAGAGGTCTCAACTATTAGATCGATTAAATAAGTTTTCTCTGGTGTGTGTGTCTTAGAGGTGGAGGAACAGAAAGGCTGGAGGTACAGATCTCAGTAGTATGCTGAGAGTGTAAAATTTACTTCTCTCATGAGTTCTATGAATTGGGTTGCCATAACTTTGTTGCTTAAGGGTTTATATGTTTGGATAATTCTGAATAAGTATAGAAAATATGGGGCCTAAAATATTAATAATTTTCCTCCCACCTTCTAAGTTTTTCCAGCTGGGCTAAAAAATTAATAGAGCTAGATTAACAGTAGAAAAATCATATTTTACTACATTTGCATTGGGAATTCACGTAGGCATGAAAATTCAAGACAGTGAGGAAACACTGGATGTATGTCATTTTGGACAAAGGAGAAAGGTAGGGAACAGGGTATTAGATTTCAGGAGAATCTAGATTTTCATTAGAATGGGTGATTTCCAGGTAGTTGAGGAAGAGAGGAACACATAGCAGGTAAATTCTTGCTGGGCAACTCAGGAACAAGGGACAGAAGGGCTATCTAGCTAACAGGCTTGGAGTCTTCCTGACTAATGCTGGGGTGATTAAGCCCAGACTCCCTTCCTAACGCGGGTTTTTCTGTCTGAATCTCTTGGACAGGAAAGTGTGTGTATGTTGTCAATGGTTCTTTCTGAAGCTTGTTTCTTACTAAACAGCTTAAAATCAATATCCCAAAAAGGCAGCTTCAGGGTGGCAAAATTTTGGTTCCCTTCAAAAACAACAGAGCTACTTTTTTTTTTTTTTTTGGCTGATCTTTCACATACTTTTTACTATACAATATTTTTAAAAATCACGTTATCATTAGAAAAGTCTACATATTGATAAGGTGCCAAGAGCATGTTGACATTTTCCAAAAGTCTAACTTTCATTTCAAAGCTTGAGTATTATCAGTGGTAGCAAATACTTTCAATTTTCCTTGACATGACAGGCTCACTGTGTTCATTTTCAGTAAAATGTCTGCCATACACCAAAGACTGCATAAGCATAGTTTGTTATTCTTTTTGTTATAGAAAACTATGGAGGGGGTATAAACTTATTTATGCAGAGGTTGTTAAACAAGGGATTTTTTTTTTCTTCTTAAAATTCATAGCTTGACCAGTCAAAATTAGCACTGTTTCTTGGGGAAATCTAAATTCTAGTAATATAAATGGATTTAGTCATAATTAATGGAGTCAAGGGATGTAAATGTTTTAAATTATTTTACCAAGTGATTTATGAGATCTACTTGATGTCTTTTTCTAACAACTCCACTGGCCCATTGTTCAGTGCTAGATATTCACAACACAAACAGGATGGCTGCAACTATGGGACATAAAAGACTTTACATTATCCAAAAGCATAGTGTGATTTCCATGAAAAATGGTTTTTAACTGAATGTTCTTTCCAGATTATATATGTCGATCTTTTTCTACCAAATGTCAAATTTTCTCATCCATTCATTCAACAAACATTGACTGAATACCAGTTGTGTCCCAGAAATCAATGACAAATAAGACTCAACCTCAACAAGCATATAGTTGGAGACTGAATAAAAAACACAAACTGAGGTAATTACAGTAGAGTGTTTTAGTGATATATTAGTGTTAAGAACAGGGAGCTAGGAAAAAAAAAACAACAACAACAAAAAACCCAATGCTGGAGAACATCTAACTGAATCTTTGGGAAGTTAAAAGCTTTCTTTTTAAGATAACCTTCAATCAGAGTTCTAAAGGACAAGTAGGAGTTAACCAGAAAAAGGAGAAAGAATAGTCGAGGTATTGAAAGGGCTTGTTCAAGGACCAGGAAGTAAATTATAAAAATGTTAAGTTAATGTACATGGTTGATTATGTTTAACATCTTGAAATTAGTATTACGCAGTCTATACCACAGTTCAGATCAGAATCTTTGATATATGTAATTCTGGTTCTGTGAGGTACTGATAGGTATTGCTTGAATAACAATGGACAGGTTCAGTCTCTATGCTTTTGGGAAAAAGATGTATGTGCTTCCTACAAAATCAGTATTTTTTCCTGTTGGTTCCTCTTTAATAAATTAATGTACAATGTGAGTCTCCAGGAAATGTTAATAGTAAGCAATACTTTCCGACATTATATGACCAAGAAACTGTTTATGCATAGAACAACTCTTAGAACAGGTTTCCTTAGGAATATATTTTGAGAAATGCTGCTCTAAATATGTGTGGACATGAACATTTCTAAATCCAAGTTTTTTATAGTAGAAATTACTGAAAAAGGCTGGGGGAAATTATGAAGTTTGATAGAGAATTGTAATGGCTTGATGGTGTTCCCCCCAAAAGATATGTCTACTTGGAACCTCACAATATGATCTTATTGAGAATAAGCGTCTTTGAAGATATAATTAAGGTAAGGTGCAATCATCCTGGATTATCACGAGTTCTAAATCTAATCATGAGGGTTCTTGTAAGAGACAGAACAGAAAGAGAGAAATAAAAGGAGAAGTTCACATGAAGACAAAGACAGAGATTGAAGTGACATGTATATAATCGTAAGCCAAGAAACACCAAAATTGTTGGTAGTATGGGTTCTCTCTCTGAGTCTCCAGTGGGATCCAGCAGGGCAAACACTTAGACTTCAGACCTCAGGCTTTCAGAATTGCGAGAAAATACATTTCTGTTATTTTAAGCCACAAAGTTTGTGGTAATTTGTTATGACAGCTGTAGGAACCAAATACAGCATATATAGCTTTTCTATACAGGTAACATTTCAACAAAGTTTAACCTTAACACACATTATTATTAAATGGTCCTCAGCGAATGAGTCAGGATGTCTCTTGGATTCATGTCCCTGCAATGTCCTCCCAATCTAAATGTAGGTTAGCTTTATGAGTTATTTGAATCAAAAAAATGCTGCAGAAGTGACACTGTGCAAGTTCCTGTCCAAGTCTCAAAAAGACTTTAGCTTCCATTTATCCCCTTATCCCTGAGCCAGGTGCAAATATGTCCAGGTTAGCTTTCTTGAGGATTAGAGGCCCCATGGTGGAAAAGGTTCAGGAGTGAAGGACCAGGAAGACAGACAGGAAGGCCTGGCCAGCACCCAGCTATTCCTGCACAGCATCTGAATGGGGCCATCTTGGAGGTTCCAGCCTCAGTGGAGCTGCACACTGAATACAAACACATCGGAGAACCTAGCCAACACCATCTGGAGGAGAGAGAAGCCATACAGCTGAGTTCAACCCAGATTGTAGAACGTGAGCAGATCAATGCTTGTTGCTTAGTTGTTTCAAGCTGCTATGTTTTGGAGTGGTTTGTTATGCAGCAACAGAAAACTGTAATCATCCAGTACTATCTTCAAGTACTTATTTTTAAAACAAGGATAAAATAGATTACAAATAGAATATCAGTTGGTATACTATAGCAAAGACATGTCTGACTTCTTTTCACCAATTAAGAATTTTGATCAACTTTCCTGTACCTTTTTCAATCCTGTCTTCCATTACCTTTAAATCTCTGGGAGAAAACAACAACAACAACAAAAAAAAAACACAAAACAAAAAACAAAAACGCAAGCCACCCGTAAGTAAGTAGAGACTACTACTGTTCATGAACACCCAAACAGAAAGTTATATAATTCTGTGCAAGAATAGCCAGAATACAAAGAGCTGAACTGGAATTTCCGCATGGTCTATACTCAGCTTTTACGGTATGATAAACAGACAAATGACAACCTAATCTCTAGGATTATTTTAAAAGGTTATAACATTCAGTACAACATAGACTAAGAGCATCTCTTATTTAGCCACCTTTATCTTCCGATGACTGCAGACAACTGATATTCATAATGACCCTACTTGATCTTGAATTGGCATTTGGATATTAACAATTCTGATCAATTGTGGTTTTAAACACTTAGGTATGTTTTATTTATTTTTTTTAAATATTTGCAATCCACATAAGATGTATTGTTAACCATCAGGTGATCGGACACCTAATTAATGTATATCCCGCTTTTCAGCCATTACTAAATATAATCTGCTTAAAGACAACTGACTACTGCTACAAATGAGTTCTTGTAAATACCAGTGTTATATAAATCACACACACACACACACACACACACACACACAGACACACACACACTTTTATGCATGTATGCCTGTGAAGTGCGAGAGAAAGACAGGGTGAGAATAAATCCATAAACAGAATAATATTAGATTTCTTATGTCAAATAAGCTAATGTGGGCATTGAACCATCTTGGTAATTTAGTCTTGGTCTTGTGAAGGACTTTGTCTTTTTTTGACATAGTCTTTTCTATTATATGAAAGTAGACACACAATGAGCATTCACCTATTTTCCCATGGACACAAAAATTGTATGTTACATGGAGAGAAGAGAAATAATCCTGCTTTTAATTTCGATATTAGAGAGTTTGACAGACTGGTATAAAATTAATGTTTTGAATAAACTCATCTATTGTGTTGCTACTTTTCTTCAATTTTCTTTTTCCCATGTATTTGGCTTTATTTTTCTTCTTCTCCCTCTTTCTTTTTCTTTCTACCTTCCTCTTCCTCCTCCTCTTCTTCCTCCTTTGTTTCATTATGAAATATAGTATGTATTCATAAAAGTCCATATTAATATTGTTACTTATCTTAAGGAACCTGGATACAACTTAGTGCTATATGTACTTCTCCTTCCTTTGTCTTCTATTTTATCTTATTTTTCTTTTTAATACATGCTACAATTTTTACTCTGTTGGTGATTTTTAACGTAAAAATTAATTTTAATGATAATTTTCATAAGAAAATAACATAGGGAATATTTTGTTAACAACATTTGCTATATATGTGCAAATAATAACCATTTCTAGTAAGATAATATTGCAACTGGTTTTCTTTCATCCCCTGCAACATTTTTATCTGATATAGTCTCTGCTATTTTCAAATTCAATGTCCTGCAGCAAGCATTGCTAGCAATAGCGAATACTTTCAATTAGTAGTTCTCTACTTCTCTGGTCGCTAAGCAACTAACCTGTGGTGAGGAATACATAATGATCTGCACAGACACCTTAAAGTGGTGGAAAGTATAGGCTTCACAAGTTTAATTTGCTCTCTTGTGTTCATGCTACAATAAACAGTTAAATACACGGCAATATTTGATATTAGTTTGCTAAAATAAACTTATAGGTTAAATTAGCTCTGGATAAAGGTAAGAATAAACATGACACAAAATACCATATTGTCTTTCATAAATGTTATCGTATCGTTTATGGGGAGGATAAATAATCAGGATAATATATTCTTAAATGTATACATGCTAACCACTGGTGAAGGCAGAATTCAACACATAATAGAAATGGTGAGAGGGCACAAGAGAAGAAAGCTGGACAAAAATAGGGAAACTAAAAACACAAATAAAAAGAAAATTACAAATGAAAACCACTGCATTTGACATATACGTGTGTGTTTAGTAGTGTATTCACATGTGTAAACAAAAAAAAGAAAAGAAAAGAAATATCAGCCAGAGCCAGCAGAAAAGATTTGGTACTTGACCCTTGGATATTTTCATTCTATTCATCTATCATATTTTATTGGTTTTTATTCCATTGACTACCACATGCAATGACCCTCCGTGAATCCACTCAATAGAGAGAAGAGATTATATCTCCACTTTATCAGTATAGCTGCTTAGAAAAAAAAATTTCCCTGTTTCTTGTATGCATTTTGTCCAATTTGTACACTGTATTTTACAATGTGCTTTAGAACAGATATAGAGCTTTTGATATATTTTGAGGAAATGAAAAATAAATCGTTGTTTGAAATTTATGTTTTCCTAACGTAAGTGCAGTATCAGTAGTACCAATCCACTGGGATTAATGAAATGGTAATCCTAACTATATTCAAACTTGAAAAAAAAAAAAGGCTAAATGTTTATTGAAAAGCAACAAAAAACAGAAATTTGACATTATGCAATGAAAAAGACTTGAGATTTTAAATAGGGTTTTCATTATTTTTGATAATGCCATTCTTTACATTGTAAGTTCCTCTAGCATGGTGATTAGGACTAAACTTCTAATTTCCCCTTTAAACCACACACTGAATGCTTCTGTGAAAATGACCTATAAATATACATCATAATTTTCATTACATGTCTTCAGTGGGGCCTATCTTTTTAGTTTACCATGTATTTAGGCAAAGCTATTCTATTTGGTAATGTGTAATAAACAAACAAGCCGAAAACCTTGCAGATCTTGCTCTTGAGCTCTGCCTCAGTGGCATCAGAGAAGGCCTAGTATAAATGCAGAGCTTTTTCTCCCACCAAGTGGTAACAATGTGCCCCTCTCCTTCCCCATGAAGCTGGTGTGAAAGGAGACCAACTGAGAAACTGGAATTTTCACCATTATCCAGTGGTACAAGGTCCAAAGTCTCCTGATACTTGCCCTCCCCTCAGTAAAGGCATTATACAGAGCAAAAACAAGAAGCACTCCTCTCCAAAAGTGAATAGGGAACCTGGACTTTCACCCCACACAGGCAGCACCCACTTTCACCCCGTGACATGTCAGAGGATATTTACTAACGAAAATTTAAATAAAATGTGGAGTCTCATAACATAATTTTCACAATGCCTTGGATACATTGAAAATTACTCAGCACACCAACAAGCAGAGAAATCACATCTCCAGTAAGATAACAAATGCCAACACAGAGATGACATATACATTAGATTTATATAAGGGTTTTATAGCCACCATCATAAAAATGTTTTAATGAGTAGTTATGGACATGCTTGAAACAAATGAAACAAATGGAAAGATTTACAAAGAAATATAAGACACAAAGAACAAAGTAGAACTTTTGGAACTGAAAATTATAATAACTAAAATTATAAAAACATCAATATTCTTGATAGCAGAATGGAGAGAACAGAGGAAAGAATAAATGAACTTGAAATCAGGACAATGCAAATTACTCAATCTGAAGAACAAAGACAAAATAGATAGAAAGTGAACAAACAAAAAAACAATAGGGCTTTAAGTATTTACGGGACTATAACAAAAAAGGTAATATTTTGTGTCATCAGAGTCTCAGAAAGAAAGGAGAAAGGTGGTGGGGCTGAAAAAGTATTTGAAGAAATAATCACTAAAAAAATTTCAAGTTTGGCAGAAGACAAGCCAAAATACAAGAACTGAGCAAACCCCAAACAGATAAACCCTAAGACATTCACACAACAGAAAACAAACATCCAATTTCAGAAAACAAAGAAGATAAAAAAAATCTTGAAAGCAGTGAGAGTAAAACAACACTTTACTTATAAGGAAATAACAATTTGAATGCCAGAGGATATCTCATCAAAACCATGAAAGCCAGAGTAGTGACACATTTTTCAGGTGTTGAAAGGCATGAACTGTCAACCCAGAATTCTATATAGGCAAAACTGTCCTTCGGGACCTACCCAAAAGAATGGCTAAGAAAGTTCTTGAAACAGAAATAAAATGTCTTAAATCATCAGGAAAAAAAATTAACAAAAGAGTAAAAATATGTGTAAATACAATAGATTTTACCTTTTTTTGAATTTTCTAAATTTGACTTGAAACAAAAAATACAACATTGTCTGATATGGTTCTCAACGTATCTATCTATCTGTCTGTCTGTTTGTCTATATACATCAGTGTAGATAAAGAGACTTTGAGGGAAGTAGGATTTTACTCTTCACCAGAAGTGCTCAGTATTTTAACAGTGGTGGTGGCCACAGAAATCTACACATGTGATAAAAAGACAGAGCTATACACACACACTTTATAAATGTCAATTTCTTCATTTTGATATTGTACTATAGTTACTAAAAACATAACCATTGGGGAAACTGGGTAAAGGAATATCTAGGAACTGTCTGTACTACGTTGTAACTTTCTGTGAATCTAACATTATTTCAAAATAGATAGTCACAAACCTTAATAGAAATATTATCAATAGACTAATAGCTTCATGTGGAAGGCAGACTGATAGAAAAATAAGAGATTGTGTTTCTATACATGAGTGAAGACATCTACTAAAAAGATAACTTTGTAAATGAATAAGTCCAAAGCTGCAAGAGCTTGGGGACTAATACAGAGTTATGTTGGCTACTTTAGAAACCAAAGTTATCTCTGAAAAGTTCTACACTCATGATACCAAGAAATCTGAAGCCTTGATCTACAGAACTGTCCTATTTCGAGAATATGAGTGAATAGTCTCTTCATACTAAACCATTCAGACATTAAGACTATCGTTGATAAGTCATTAACCACATGAGAAAATGGAGACGAAAACAAAAGAAAATGTATGAAGGACATCAAACTTTAAAACCTTGGTATTTGAGTGAGATATATTTTAACTGCAACACTGCCATCAATTTCTTACTCCTCTTTCAGTCCTGAATGCTCTTTTGTTGAGTGAACCTACTTTATGAACATAAGTAAAAAGATTGCATCCATAAGTAATACTGCATCTTACAGGTACAAGATTATCAAAAATATCTATGAATATAAAAGTTTCAAGTCAAAGTCGATCCATTTCTGTTGTTCTCATAGGGAGATGTTTATTGTCCTATGCTTCTTTAATGAAAGGGCTAAGTATATTTACCTATAATAGAGAATATTAATTTTAACTAAATCATGAGATAGTATTTATTAGATAATGTAAAGACAATAGCTATCATTTCAAGAATGTGGAAATATTTAGAAAATGGCCTTTATTATATTTATAAAATCATTCAGAACAGTGGCAAATTTGTTTTGAATCTGTACATTTTTATTTCAATTCCAATGGAATCATTTTTAATAAAATATTTTTATGATTTGCATGTCCCTTCCAAGGAACTGTGGAATCCTGTTTGTAATGTTTATCCCCAACTAAATTTCAAAATGGTCAGATTTTTAAATGTTCATAGAAAATCACTGGAATTTACAGATCACGGATGTAAAAGCTATGTAATTGCAATATAAATCTTGTGGTTTTGACCTCTTACCACAGAAAAAGTATTATTAACTAACTTGGAGTGTTTGGTCTTGTCCACACAAGCATCAAAAAATGCATCACTAGGGGTGGCTGGTTAGCTCAGTTGGTTAGAGCGCGGTGCTCTCAACAACAAGGTTGCCAGTTCGATCCCCACATGGGCCACTGTGAGCTGCGCCCTCCACAACTTGACTGAAACAACCACTTGACTTGGAGCTGATGGATCCTGGTAAAACACACTTAAATAAAGTTTTTCAAAAAATGAATCACTATGTGTCTTTTAAACACATTAATATCTATCTGCCTAGCATTAAACCAGAAGACGGATATGAACTTTATTGCTAAGGAGGGTCAAATGATTTCAAGTCAAATGATTATACTAAGCAGAAATACCCCAACAATGTCCTGTAAAACTTTATAAACTACTATGTGTTTAACTGTTATTTTATAATTTGAATTTATGAATAATATATATTCATATTATATCCATCCAGAAGTACTATTGTAGAAATATAGAAGTATTTACAGTATTAATGTGTATGTACCTTATATGTTAAACATAGTTAAAATTTGCCCTAGATTTGTTTTCTCTCTCATATATATATATATATATGTCTCATATATGTCTCATATGTCATGTGTGTATACATAGTATGTGTGTGTATATATATAGTATACATAGTATACATACATAGTATACATAGTATAGTATACATACATATATAGTAATATATACTATGTATACACACAAACACATACATATGCATATATATATATATATGTATATATATATAATTTTCTTAGAATACACTTTATCTCTTGCTTTTCTGATAACTCCCTCATTTTTGAGAGTACTGTATTCAAGTGCAATGGTGGGGGAATAAACATGCTGAATGGCAGGGACATTAGACAGCTGGGGGAAATGCCAAAATTAAAGTGACATGAAATAAAAAGACAGAAACTTTAAAATAAGGTAAAAAATGAAAATATAACCTTGTAACAAGATCCATTGTAACATACATGCATGATAATGAAAATAATAAACTAAATTGTTGCTGAAAAGAGATAAATGGACAATATTACTTGATAAACATGCCAGCAAGGCAAGATTTTGACAAGAGTGGGAATTTTTCCAAGTTCAATGTGAGGATTTTCATGTATATAATTTCCACTCGGTGATGAATTACATGTGCAGCACGTTGTGTGCCACTTCAAAAGCAGACCATTGATACTCAGAACCAGTATCTAATCTTTGTTTCATTTTCTCTGCCTTCTGCAGTGATTTTTTAAATCTAAGTCCAATCATGCTGCCTCTAAGGAGATATTGCTATATTTAATATACAAATGTTTAAGACATTAAGTATAGGCTGGATTTCATTAAGTCAGAAATGGTTAAAAAAAAATCATATAAAATAGCATAAAAGGAAGTATAAATTTAGTCCCATATATCACATATAAATCAAGTTTAAAATTGGTTTTTCATCCTACATTGACAAATACAACTTCATAATGACTTGGAAAGCCAAGTTGAAATCCTGAATTCTTGGATCACTTGGAGCTCCATGCTATAAAGTGGGGATTGATGAATGCAGCTCTAGGCCTGCAGTCTCTTTCCATTCTCTGCATGATGATGGGCTTTATATACATTCAAGAAGGTACCACAGCCTACTCTCCAGCTTCCGCTCAGTTAGCAATCCCTTCGGCCTAGGGTTGTGCACACCAATCCATCAGGACGACAGACTTGGGGAGAAGCCTGAATAGATGTTGAAAGCAATCTTAGGATCTTGTTTTTTTTGTTTTTGTTTTTGTTTTTTTTTCCCTACAGAGGATTACAGAGTCTTAAGTACTTTATACTGGCATCGACAGAGATGCATGGATATGCCTCTTGATTCATGTGAACATATTCCCTGGCTTTGTGGACTCCTCATGCCATGTTGGAATAAGGAGAGGAGGGGTGCACTCTAAAGGGGGGGCTAGAACATGAGCCCCTCTTCTCTTGTGTCTCAGTGCAGCACTGCTGCTATTCCTCTCTACTGTTCATTTTTACCATAGAATGAGTCAAAGATATGAAGGGAGCTCAAAGACACTGTAAATAAATATTTATAAATGAAAGTTCACTAATAAAATTGAAGGAGATATATCAACACATAGTCACTCATTCTGAAACTGGAAAGAAAACACTCCATATTTTATAAAATTGGTATGTGCACCAGTTCTTTACCAAGTATTTTGTGTGATCCGAAAAGGTAGCACATAGAGTCTTTACCTTCAGGTAACTCACTACCCAGGTCTAAATGTAAGAAGGGAACACACACACACACACAAAGGTAACTTGCAGAAAAAGTGCAGTGAAATATGTACTAGGAACCTTCTAGGAGGGGATGCCATGGTGATCAAATACAGATTAACAGAGGAATTAAAGTTTGAATGTGGTCTTGGGAGTTGATTTTATGAAGAAGAGGAAGGAATGAATTATAGATGATTTAAAAAAGAAACAAGGGCAAATTTATGGTGAAGGGATTATAGAAAACAGAGGGTTACAGAATATATAAATTAGAATAATGTGATTGTTTCAGAATATTTGAAGATATGATTCGAAGTTAATAGTTTAGAATGTTAGACTCAGGAATTTGGACTTTGTTCTATAAATAAGAGGAAAGAGAAAGGTTAGTTAAAATTTGATGGAAAAAAATGGAACAATTTACAAAAGAAGTCATGGGACAATAACATGTAATGGGTATTTTCAAAAAGAAATCAGGAATACTGTCTTCTTCATCCTTCACCTTCACTTTCACCTTCTAGTATGTATAAGGGCCACAGTAGGTAAAGAAAGTAGAAATGAATTTGAGAAATCATTGAAATGAAGAATTTTAGTATATGATGAGTAGATATGGGAAAAACTAAGGAAATGAAAGAGCCTAACTCCAAATTTGGGATTAGATTGACAATAGATTGACATAAATAGGGGAAACTTGAAACTGGGAATTTGTCTTTTACCCATAGCACCTGGCATGGAAGATGGAGCCAGCTTTGCACAGCTAATGAGTGGTAAGGCTGGGACTTGTATTTACCTTGTCTGATTTTGGAGACTATGCTCTTAACCATTATGTCATACTTCCTTCCTGAAGTGTTACTGATTCACATAGAGATACAAATCCAGTGGAGGCTAATGGGACTTTACAATTAGGGGACAGATAAGTTGGCTAGGTCCTGTTTTCCCAGGGAAAATGATGGGGAAATATACTCCGTAAATGAACTATCAAACCAAATTTCAGATATTTCAGATATTCTAGACATAGCAGACTGAAATATTACCATTCTTTATTTCTTAGTATGTTTTTAATGATGCTTTTTAATGATGTTTTTAATGATTTTGAGAAGAAAATCAACAGGGGACATAATTGCACGTCAATGATTACATTAGGCAGTTAGAGGGAAACGATGTTTAATGAAAGAAGGTAGGCGTATGAAATGGTAGACATATCAACTGAAGTCTTTCATGACATACATACATACATACATACATACATACATACATACATACATACATCTGCGGTAGTAAAGAGGGAACCACAGAAGATTTGCAGCTCAAAGTTGCTAGGCAAAGATCTGGTGCTAGAGATGAAAAGAGATTAGATTTAAAGTTCTGGTAAGAAGGTTAGTCTGGGTAATGGGTCTCCTGAAAATTCAAGGATGAATGATAATCAAATGTAGGAAAATGTGAGATGGTAAGAACTATGGGTACTGTAGGTATGTGAGGAAGTTCTCCACAGATGGTCATAGAATGGCTCAATAAAATAGAAATGAGCCCTCCTGGTAAGAATAAAGGAAGTGGGGTAATCAGGAGTTTAAGGAGATTGGTTAAAGCCAGAAGAATATCCTGGAAGTAACAAGTCAAATCTTACCGATCTGCATTCATTCATTCACTCAAGAACTGAGTTAGTAATACTTTTGTAAAAGTACATTTTTATCACGGTGGGTAACATGTATATTACTGGATTTATTTCACCTAATTGTGTTTTTCTTGCCCTAACATCTCATATCAATTTTTATTCTTATTTGCCCCCCATCTTCCTCCCACTCCAATTACTCTACTGTATTCTCACCATTTAGAAGAAAACTCTGTATATAATGGGTACTCTAAATTTGGAATGAGCAGGAAAAAAAAATGGATACAAGGAAAATACTTGGTACAACTGAAAACCTCTGCCTCTGCCTCTGCCTATTTTGGTATCCTTAGAGTTTCATTTCAGCTTATTGCCGTTATTTCTCCTCCACTCAAAGACCTCACTGTAGTTGATAACTAAGAGCTTCTCATAATATTAGTATTCAATACATCAGCCTTCCTTATTTTTGTGACATTTCCAGGGTTGTATGCATGGAAGTGATTTCATATCATGTTAGTTTTCCATCTTATCAGAGAAAGCCCAGCTTAGTCTACTTTAAAACTTTCATGCTATCCAAATCTTTCATGTCTATTTTCTTTTTAAATTACTCCCACTTATGCAATTTTCTTTTAAAATTTCAAGAATCTAATTAATTATGGATTAATCTAGGATTTATAATTGTTTCCTATAAGTTGAATCTATGATGAATATACTCAGTGCACTTTTCTGAAATATCACACAGCCGATGATAAAGTATGAGCAATTCATAGTTTACAGATCCTCATTTCTATTCCCCCCAAAATAGAGTCTGTCAACCACTTTGCTATAAGAACACAAATATAAAAGTTATGAACAGTGGAATTAAATAAGTATCCCCAAAAGCAAGAGTATACTTGAACAACAAAAAGAAAAAAAAGAAAAAAGAGGCAAATAGGGAAGAAAATGTGCACAGCGTATCTCTGGCTCTTTATCATTATTTAATTCTGAGGAACACATTTCTTTTGAGGCTTATTTTTTATAGAGGTAAAGTAGGGACAGCTTCTCTGCCTGGCTCACAGAATTTCTGTAAGAATAAAAGGCAATGAATATTTATGAAAGTATTTTATAAATATTGTAAAACACCATAATTATAAACACAAGAGGAATGCTTGCTTTTTGTATCCACTTTTATATTATAAATGCTTGTTTGGTTTTTAAATTTTAATATATTTTTTTGCTGCTCAGTATTTGACCACTGACATTCTTATATAAATGTCTTCTGCAAAAAGAAAACAACAAAAAACATTTTGCATGGCCACAAAATAACTTTATGTGCTTAGTCTCTTAATTAAAAAAAAATTCTATTATGATTCCTTTGAAGAGAAAATAATTACATTCTAATTTAGATTTTGTGCAAATTATAGTAATTAAGTATGTGAAGTGAATAAGATAATTCATAAAGGCTGTTTGTTGTACTGTTACGACTACTTTTAATTTATTCAAACATATTTATTGTTCCCAATTAGAAGTAAATCATTATCTAGGTAAGTAAAACATTTTAGTTAGAAAACTTTGGTTTTCAAATTCATGCCATGCCATCATTATCCTCTTTATGTTTTGAATAACTTATTCCAAATTACCCAGAAAAAATCGGTTGATTTTACTGTTTTTTCCCCCCCTCCAATCTCTAAGTCTCAGGCAAAAATAAAAGACAAAAACAAAGAAAAAGGAAATTGTACTCAAGTCACATAGACATCTGAAGTTTCTGATTTATGTGAAATCTTCTGTTTGGTACAGGATATAGAGGAAAAAAAGGGATATTGAATTTCTTACAACATACGTGCTTAGTACTTTGTCTACCCATGCACTGAGCACATATTTATTTTTTCCCTATACTTTCTGCATTGAAACCAGTACATTACAAGCTTATCATACAAATGATTGCAAAAAAAACAAAAAACGCTTGCCATTTATTTTCTATTACTTCTTTGTTCTTTTATCTCCTGAGGTTAGAACCCTACATAGAGCCATTTTAACCTCCTTGACATGACTCCAATTCCAATTTCAATGTATTGGAAGAATAAAAACACACTTATTTTAAAATTCTGAAGTATATTAATGATACCACAGAAATACATCTTGCTTCAGGTCCACCTATTAATTTTACCTTTGTTAACATGTTTCAGTGCAACGATGTGATTAAAATTTCACTCTGTGTGGACTGCAGCTGTAGTAACTGCAGCTGGAAAAAAAGTAGCAAAATATTTTAAAAGCCCAGGCAAATAGCAAGGATGCTACAAACACCTTATTCATTCACCTTTTGTATTTGGTTTGTTTTGCTTTTCTTTCTTACTCTAAGTGTAAATGAAATACCATCATCACTGTCACCATTCCTAGATTAAAGTTTAGAGAAAGAAGGAAAACGTAACCTAGCATTGATTTTTAGGCCATTTCACTCTGGAGGATCAGCAACAAGAGGATTTTCATTTGCTTCATCATTGGAAGTGGGTTGCTGTACAGCTACAGTGAAGGCAGCACAGGTGTCCATTTGCATTCTGGGGTATTAGCGATAATAACCTATAACAGCAATGATCTCAAGTATTTACACAGATTACCAGTGGGGAGACCCTGTTGGCTTGAGCTCTTCCCAATTTTGTTCCCACCCCCATGTTATCAAGCCCACAGATTGTATAAGCAACAGGAAAAAGCCTCAGAATAGCATTGGTAGAACTGATGACAGTTCTGACAACTAGAGGCATATCAGTCCTCTGGTAACAATGCAGTGCTAGCCACAACAAAAAAGACAGCATTTAAACTGTGAACCTGAAAGTTTGAGTATGGATGTTCCTGAAAATAGGATTCTTTTATTTAGACACTGTTGATTTCAGCTTGCTTTAGACCTGTAGTGTAAACAAGCTAGCAATAATCCATTAGGATTTGCTTTTTTCTCCTTTACTCAGACCTGGAATTTGCTTACTACAGTTTGGAATGTAGAGGCCATGACATATGAACTCACGGTGAAAAGGCACAAAAGAAGCAGAATTCATGAGTGAGAGGGCCTGCTGAACTTAGTGGCCTCCCTGACCTCTATTGCAAATGTTCCACACAGAATCAGTAGCCGTCAAAATGCTGACAGAAAGATCGTAAGAGGTTGGCAAAGGGAGAACCTGCATGAGCATCTTGGGACCAAACCTTTGAGAATTTCGATAAATTATTAGCTATATAGTGGCCCCAAGTGAAATGCAACTGTTCATTTAGTTCCCTTTCTGCTTTATGACACATATCCAAATCAAGAGTAAATAATTTCTCCTTGTTATAGAAAAAAAAATTGTATATATCTATATCTATATCTATATCTATATCTATATCTATATCTATATCTATATCTATATCTATATCTATATCTATCTATATCTCTCTACATATAAAAGCCTAAGAAGAAATCCAGCCCAGGGATGCTTTTAATAAGCAGTTGACTATGAATAAAAATTATTTGAATAGTGAGTGTTACAGAGTCTTTCAGATTTGCTCCTCTGTTTCCTTGGGTTACTTATCACATACTGGGAGCAACAGGGCCTCCTACCATTATAATATTTAGATGTGAGGGTTTTCTAGAGTTGGTGGTATTTCATAAATTTTCCATGTAGAGATTTTTCCATATATTTTATAAATTTTCCATGTAGAGAGAGTAATGGCAGACCAGATAAATGCTGATTCATTTGTTTTATAAATATTTAGTGTGTAGCTACTATGTGCCAGACTTTGTGCTAAGCCCTGGGTAAGCACTATCCATGTCTCTTATTCTCTTAAACTCGGTCTAGGAGGGAGAATGCAGATTTAGATACAATGTGCATTTTCTGTGTATGCTTTTTATATTACAGAACATCTTTTTGGTTTCTATCTCCATTTCCAACAAAAGAAGGGAATGTGTGGCTTGGGGAGTTTTTCCATATATATACATTCATTTCATTTTAGGACTGCCATGTTTTTGGTTTTCCAATTAAAGTTTACCTGGAACGTTTTTAAAGGGAACAGATCCAGGCTTTGTGGGAACTGAAGCTTATCAAATGTGGGGTCTCTTTAGGAAAAATAATACAAGACCCTAGAAGGTGAGAGGATCCACCTGTATGTAACTGTCTAATATTTTCAAAGCAAATGAACTTACTGTTGTATATGCTGACTTCGTTTCTGAATCTACAACACCTTATACTCCATACAAATCTCAAAGAAGGTTAATTTTTTTGTCGGGGTTATTTTCAGTTTCTGCAAAATAAATAATACATACTACAACCTCTGAACACTTTTTTTAGACCTTTTAGTTTGAGTTCAGGATAGCAGACAAGTTTCTAAAAATGTTTTCTGCTTACATAATGGTTTACATGTAAAAATATACTGTATGTACAGTTACATTATAACTTCCTAAGGCAAAAGTAATCTTGAAAAAGAAGAACAAATTTGGAGGTATCACACTCCCTGATTTTAAACTATAGTTGCCAAGCTATAGTAATCATAGTAGTATTAGCACAAAAACAGACACGTAGATCAACGGAAGAGAATAGAAAGACTAGAAATAAGCTGATGTTTATATGGTCAATTATGACAAAGGAGGCAAGAATATGCAATGGGGAAAAGTCACTCTCTTCAAATTATACATTTGATAAGGGGTTAATAGCAAAAATATATAAAGAACTCATACAACTCAACATCCAAAAACGAACAATCCAATTGAAAAATGGGCAGAGGACTTGAATAGACATTTCTCCAAAGAAGACATACAGATGGCCAACAGACACATGAAATGATGCTCAATATCACTAATAATCAGGGAAATTCAAATAAAAAACCCAATGACATATCACCTCACACGTGTCAGAATGGCTATTATCAAGCAGACAACAGATAAGTGTTGGCAAGGATGTGGAGAAAAAGGGAAACCTCCATACACTGTTGGTGGAATTGTAAATTAGTTCAGTCACTATGGAAAACAGTATGGAAATTCCTCAAAAAAGTTAAAAAAAAATAGAAAACAGAACCAGCAATTCCACTTCTTGGAGTTATCTGAAGAAAACAAAAATGCTAATTTGAAAAGATATATGCACCCTCATGTTCATTGCAGTATTGTTTACAACAGCCAAGATACGGACGCAACCTAGGTTTTCATCAATACATGAACAGATGAAAAAGAGGTGGTACATATATGCAATGGGATATACTCAGCCATAAAAGACAATGAAATCATGAAGACCCCATAATACTCCCTTCTTGTCACTATTTACTCCCAACTCCATTTCTGCCATCAAAGATAACAATTCACCTGAACTTTAACATTACAGATTCAATTAGGCAGGCTATACATGCATGTGTGGATGTTCATGTGTCTGTGTGTCTGTGTGTCTGTGTGTGTCTGTGTGTGTCTGTGTGCATGTGTGTGCGCATGAGTCTTTGATGTAATTTTAGACTTAAAAAAAATTGCAAAACTGGTAGAAGGAATTCCTAAATACCTTTTATGAAATATTCACTCCTGATATATTGTCATCACATCATACATTGTGAGGTACTGCATTTTGATGTATTATCATCAATACATTTGCTATATTGTTCTCTCTGTCTTCTGAACCATTCGTGAGTAAATTGGAGATGCCATGACCCTTTAACTCTAAATACTTTGTTGTGTATTTCCTAAAACCAGGACATGCTTTTATGTAATCACATTCTGTTACATAATTACAACACAGAAGAATCAGGAAATTTTAGGGTATGTTGTAGGTTTTTAGAAATTTTTATAATACTTTAAGTATGAGTTGTTTGTTAATGGATTAAAAATAAATTTGGAACTAAACAAAAAGAACCAGGACCGCTCTTTTCTCATGGATAATATTGGCATATTTTAAGGAGAAAAATGTCAAACTCTAGGAGGCATATCTTGCAAATTCATCACTGAATGTGAGCTACAGCTACCAAAAGAACAATGGCTTGCTTCATCTTCAGTAATGTCCCTAGATTTCAAAAGTTTTAAAGTTGATGGCAAATCTAGTTCTTGATTCTCCCCTGTGGTTTTTTTCTCCCTCAATAGACTACACTCCAGAGTCCATTAACAATTCTATTAAAAGTCACTTTTTTTACCATCTCTTCAGCTACCAATTAGTTTGTTGGTGTAAATACCCCCGATGCTATTTCTTAACATATGTTGGAACAACTTAGCATTCCATGTTTAGTTATTTTTTTATTAAGCTAAATTTTTTGACAAAATGTGGTACCTAGCATAGTTTCCTACACATAACGCTTTGAAAAAAAAAGATGCATGAATAGCATTCTTGGTCTTTCAATTCTAATAGCCAGGCCTCACGCATAAGAAGAATATGTCTTATGGGTAGGAGAGAGTATAGCACTAGGAATTTAGATGGGGGGAAAATCATTTCTGTTTGGGTGATCAAAGACGGCTTTTTGAAAGAGTTGTCATTTGAGGTGTCATGAAACATATGTAGAGTTTCTATAGGTGATAACAGTTAAAAGGAGAAGATATTGAAAGGTATATTTGTGGAACATCACACAGGTAGAAAATGCTAGGCAAATTTAAGGTACTGAAGATCTGATGAGTACGTGGTTTAGTATGGGCAAGAAAAAAGAAACACTGCTGGAACAATTGTGAAGGGCTATAAATGACTGGCTAAAAAATTGATATTAGTAGGTTTAGGAGAATGAGTGAATATTATTTTCTGAAAAGATGATATAGTTACATGATTTAAACTCAGAAAAATCTCTCCATTCTATCCTGTCTCATCTGCCCAGTTCTCATATCTTATCAGGACTGAATGCTATTCTTGTCTTAAGTGTGTTATGCACATATAAGAAATAATAATATAAATAATCAATTTCCATTTTTTGGCAGCATATTCCTTTCTGTACCTCACTCTTTCATTAAAATATTTCTTGAAGGGTTTTCCATGTTAATATATCCAGAGAATTCTCATTACTTTTTACAGTTACAGAATATTTCATCAAAAGGAAGTATTGCTGACTTATTAAATTACACTGAATTGATGGTCTTGTTGTTTCCAGAATTTAGCTGATATTTTTCTGCAATGAATATATTTATTCATAAGTCATTTCACACATAAGTAGTTATTTAGGATAACTTAACCTAAGGTGCAATTAATTGGAAATGCATATATGTATTTTTCATTTTGGTAGCTATTACCAAGGGCCATCAATAGATATGTATCAATTTATATTCCAACCTTGGGTTTGCATGGAATGGAGTACCTGTTTCTCGATGTGTTGTGGGAGTTTGTATTATCAACTGATATATCATTCTGATAGATGAAAGAATATAATCAAAGAGTAGTTTTAATTATAGTTTTCTTATTATGAGTGAATTTAAATATGTTTCAATATTTTCATATGTTTAAAAGTCACTTGCATCTACTTTTCTATGAATTGTTTGTTTATATGCTTGCCTATTTTTCTACTGGGTTGTGAATCTTTTCCTCACATATTTCTAAAAACACTTCATATATTGAAGAAATTATACTATATAAAGAGCAAATATTGTTTCTTAACATTGCAATTTCACTGTGTTTACAGTATTGCTTTCCCATTAATAAGTTTATTTTAATGTATATATGTCTTTGATCTCATGGTTTCTAGACTTCTAGTCAAATTTACATAGATCTTAACCATTTAAAGGTTTATAAAGGAAATTGTTCATGTTTTCTTCTAGAGCATTTATAGTTTTATTTTTCTACATTTAATGTTTTCACACATTGGAAATAATTTTATTATAAGCAAAAACAGGTATAAGTCCACTCACATTAGTTTTTGACAAAATGGTAACCCATTTTCCTTCACTGATTTGAAATTTAGTATTTATCTGTTTCTGGATTTTTCTATTTTTTTTCCATTCATCAACCTTTCTTTTTATGTACTATATTTTATATTTCAGTCATGCAGCATTAGTTCCAAATAACCTATAGCATTTTAAAGGATGAATTAGCATAAGAAGAGATAGGGAATGATAAATATCTGAAATATGGTGATGGCACAGATTAGAAAGAAACTGATTTACGAAATGTTTGAGGTAACAAAATTCACACAATTTTCCAATGGTTATGTGCTGAGGGAAGGTCAGCAAGTACAAGCTGACTGTGAAGTTTCAAGCCTACAAGATTAAAATATAGTAAAAATGGGAAAGTCTCCAGATTTGTAGAATTTTGGTTGGAAAATAAAACAAGTCCAGATTCTCTCAAGAATTAAGGCATTTATTAAAATTCATACATGGTCCTGAAGAAAAATCGTATTCCTCTTCTCTGTCAGGTACAGTTATTTACATCCTTGGTTCTTTTATTATAACTTTTATCTCTTACGTTCAGCTATAAGTGAAAGAAAGTCTATCTCAGTGATGAAGAGATTACATATTAAGAATAAATAGATAGAAAAGTTTTCAGTTCTAGTTGATTCATTGCTCCTAGATATTAGCGAGGAACCACATTCTTTCCACCCCTCTATCCTTCAGGGCACCCATCAGCTTCATCCTGCATTTGGTTCCTCCTGTAACTTACAACGGCTGCCAGGCTGCCAGAGGTATTGAGTACTACAGGATTTCTCATTCAAATCCAGTGAATACAAGGGAAGGGGTGTTACACTTTTATGAGTAAAAGTCTTTCCCTTCAATATAATGGAGATAATTTTGAGCTACCTACTTATCCTGGATAACAATGGGACAAATTCATGTACTGACTTATGTCTGATTTTCTGAAATAATCATGAGCAATGGGAAGGGAATTACCAGGATTACCTTAGAGTAATTAGGGCTCAAGTCTGGATCTAGGAAATAAGTCAGCCTTTCCCAAGTCACAGGGACTATATGGGAATAGGGTGAACCTCTGAATGTAGTTGGGTCATGTTAAGAAAGAAAAGTATACGCGGGTTAAACAACCAGTAGTGTCCACTACATGTTGTTTTCTTAAGAACTCTATTAGGCACATTCACTACACATCCCACTCCATATTTATAGCTGATCTACTTTCCTAAACCTAATACAATTTATCTGTGTGTGAAGCGGTTTTGTGACGCTAATTTCTGTTTCCAGAATGGCAGCTAAATACTTGATAACCTTTTCTAACCTAAGATTTTGACTAGCTGATAAAAACATATTTGTCATAATTATGGAAATGACTTGTCAAAATAATGGTTTAACCATGGTATAAAAGTGAAATGGGTTATTGTATGAATCCACATTTTATGTTATGCTCTATATTATGACACGTTTCTTAAGATTTATTTCCTTAATTCAAAGTTATGTTGAAAATGGTGAATACTTTAACTACAGAGGCATTATTATTTGGAATATATTTGTTTTTAGAGGAAGAGATACTTGGGTAGTACTCAAAAAATAAATTTTACATTTTTATTGCACATAAACTGATGTTTGCATTTGTAAATGGAGTATATCACCTCAGAATTCTTTATTAGTAAGTATTCTTGGTTGCTTTAACACAACTTTGTAAGTATTTAGCTTATTTCTTACTCTCCTTCATTACTTCCTGGTTGTTCTTTTTGAAACCCCTCTATTCTATAGGCTTTTGAGGCATTTAGGAGCTAAGGGATAAGAAGTAGTTATTATACCTGTACTCTTCCTTTACCTGGGGACACCTAGGAAGTAAAGTCATATTCTTGTTGTTATGGGCTAAATCATGTTTCCCAAAATTCATATGTTGAAGTCCTAATTCCCAGTATGACTGTGCTTGGAGATAAAGCCTTTAAAGTGGTAACTAAGGTTAAAGGAGGTCATAAGGGTGGGCTGGCCCTAATCCAATATGACTGTTTTTTTCTTATAAGGAAAAGAAGAGATGCCAGAGGCAGGCACAGAGTAAAGGTCATGCGAGAACACAGTAAGAAGGTACAAGTCAAGGAGAGAAGACTCAGGAAAAAACAAACCTACTGATAGTTTGATCTTGGACTTCCAGCCTTTGGAACTGTGCAAAATAAATTTCTGTTGTGTGAGCCTCCCAGTCTGTGATGCTGTTATAGCAGTGCTAAGAGACTAATACACTAATAAATATGCTAATGAAAGATTTCTTGGTAAACAAGCTAATGGTATTAGCTGGTGGTAAAGTTCTTATCTATAGGGTACTTTTAGCAGGATGTACCTGGTTGCCTAGGATTCCTTAGGTTAAACCTAACATCTGTGTAAATATTGGCATCGATTCCTAAGAAATATTATGTCATGTGCTTCATTGAATATAAAATTGAGGTGTTTCATAATGCTTACTGTTTACATTTTGTGTAAGTAATGTACCAGAGTCTTTTTGATGCAGTAAGAAAAGATCCAGAGAGTCATAGATCTCTCTGTGCTTCTTGTAGGGCCTCTCTAATCCTGGTGTCTTCTGTCCTCAGAATGATTAGTAAATCCCTGATTTACATGAGTATTATTTGACAGTTTGATCCTTTGTATTATCTCACTCCTAAAATTTAGGAGTTATTTCATGTAGAATATATAGGTTCCTAGATGAGCATGTCAGATTTTTTCTATGTTAAGTTTATTTTGATAGTAATATATGTCCACTGTTAGCTAATGAGGAAGCATAGAGCAATACGTTTTCTACATATACAAGATGTTAAAAGAGTTTAGATGTGGGAATTAGGCAAAGTGACTCTGCCTCAACAATGCACATTAGCTTAACTGATAGGAATATCCACTGAAGTAAAATCCACTTTGATTTTATAATGTAGTCTACCAAGAATGTGATATACTATCTTTAATTTTGTCATCAAATAACTGTTGTGTTAGAAGTGAGTCTGAGATCATATTTAAACAGTTTTCAATTACAAGAGCTTCTGATTACATATATCAGGAAAAGAAAATTACTTAAGCATTGAACATATCCAAAGGAAGCTCCTAAATATTCCACAGTAATACATTACAGGGTCTAACAAACTTAACAATCAAAACGATCTACTGAATATCTCAATGACAACCATTCCTGCCTGCTGTAAAAAAAAAAAAAAAAACAACAACAAAAAAACCCAAAAAAAAACATTCCTAGTTTCTTATTCTCATTGGACAGAAAGAACAGCTCAAAAGAAACCATCAACAAAACAAAAAGGAAACCAACCAAATGGGAGAAAATATTTGCAAATGATACCTCAGGGGCTAATATCCAAAAAACCATAAAGAACTCATACAACTCAACAACAACAACAACAAAATACATTTGAAAAATAGGCAAAGGATCTGAATAGACTCTTTTTCTAAGAAGATACACAAATGTCCAACAGATATGTGAAAAGATGCTCATCTTCACTCTCTATAAGGGAAATGCAAATTAAAACCACAATGAGATACAATCTCACATCTGTTAGCATGGCTGTTATCAACAAGACAAGGAATAACAAGTGTTGGCAAGGTTGTGGAGAAAAAGGAACACTGCTGGGGGGAATGTAAACTGGTGCAGCCATTATGGAAACAATATGGAGGTTCCTCAAAAAAATTAAGAATACAGTTATGATGAGCCAGCCATCACTCTTCTGGGTGTCTACCTGAAAAATTTGAAAATATTTATTTATAAAGCTATATGTTCCCTTATGTTCATTATAGCATTATTCAGTGGCCAAGGCATGGAAACAACCTGCCTTTCGATAGATGATTGGATAAAGAAGTGGTAGATATTAACAACAGAATACTACTCTGCCATAAAAAGCATGAAATACTGCCATTTGGGACAACATGGATGGATCTTGACAGTATCATGCTAAGTGAAATAAGTCAGATATAAAAGGCCAAGAACCATATGATTTCTCTCATATATGGGAGATAAAACAGAAAGCAACAAAAGAAAAAATAAAATAAACTCATAAACACTGACAACAGTATGGTGGTTACCAGAGGGAGAGATAGGTGGGAAAGGATGAAGAGGGTAAAGGGGTTCAAATATATGGTGATGGAAGGAGAATAGACTTTGGATGGTGACAATGCAATGTAAAGAAGATGTATTAGAAAACTGCATACTTGAAACTTAAATAATGTTATTAACCAATGCTACCACAATAAATTTAACTTTAAAAAAAGAATAGCTGCTCATGATTTCAAGCCCCCTCCCTTATTTATTTGCATTCTATTTCACTGAATTTTATATATACGCATAACATATATCACACAATATATGTGTGTGATATATGTGTGTGTGTATATATATGTATATAGTGTTGTGTAAAAGTTACATATATATATATATATGTAACCCCCATATAACACGGTTAAGTTCCTAAAAAAACACTGTGTTATGCGAATCCGTGTTATACGAAACAAAGAACTAGTACAAAAAAGGAGGTTAGGTTCCAAAAACTGAAAAAAAAGAATACAATTATATTTTTATAATTCAGAGAAATATCTTTAATAAAGCAATTTTCACCAAAAGTGTAAAATATTAATATGTATTAAATAATGTTCTCTTCGTCATCACTACTAAGCACCATTAACCGAGTGTGTTTTCTTTTGGCCAAGATATCTTCATCCTCCGAACTTAATACTCCATGAACAAAATGGATTTAAAATTCTAATAAATTTTAAAATTCAGCAGTCAAATCTGATACGACATCCAAGCTCAAATGAAAAATTTCAAATGAGATATATTTTGCTCTTAAAAGCTCTTATTATGTTCCGTGCTACTTGGGGATTTCCCTAATTTGGAATGAGATATTTTTTGCTCTTAAAAGCTTTTATTACGCTCCATGTAGTTCGGGGATTTCTTTAATTTTCAAACCATGTTAGAGTGAAACTGTCTTCTAGGATGCCATGTTGCATGAAGGTTTTCCCCAATTCTTGAACAATGTTAGAGCGAAACTGTATTATAGAAGAGTCGTATTATACAGGGCATAACCGTTTTATTTATTTATTTATATATATATATATATATATATATATATATATATAAATATATATATATATATTTATATATATATATATATATATACACACACACACACACACACACACACACACACACACATATATATATATAACTTTTAATAATAAAAGAGTACAAGTTATTCCATAATGGCACCAGCCTACCTTGGTTGTTAGTTGTAAACTACTTTTATAATGCTATAAGATGCATTATTTGCCTTTAAAATTATACCCATGATATTCAGAAATTCTGAAACCAATTTAATGAAATATACAAAGTGGTTATCTGCATGAAATAAGAACCATCCCACTGGAAGAACAATTTAATGTTTGGGTTTCTCATTAAGGATTTTTCAGTCTTGCCCACATCTCTATCTCTACCACTCTAGTCAGCTGGGAAGCTGTATGATTCTTTAAAATTGTCAAGGGAAGACAATTCCACAACTTCCCTTGGTATTATATGCAATGTTATTTACGTTCAGAATATTCCACGTCTAAAAGAAAAGATTTAACTGTAATTAATAGCAATTGTTTCTAGTTCCTCTTTCACAGCTCCCAATCCTCCGCAAACCCCTGCAGAGTTGGTATATTACCCATCATCCGCCTTCAATTTTACTTAAAAAAAAAAAGATGTCATAAGATACAGCATCTTAAACCAAAGGTTTCGTTTTAATAGTGAAAATGTCAAACACTGTGGAAAGCCATTAAAAGACAGTTTCGATTCTGAGAGTCATTTTAGCATGTGTTAAATCACACGGCAGTCAATTTTATTCTCTGATTACACATACATATGCAGTTAATTTGATCTGTCGGAGAATCTCTTTCTCTGCCTTATTTTTTTCTCTCTCACTTTTTGCATTTTCATTTTCACTTTCTTCCTAAATTATTTTTTGAGTAATGATTATGTATTAGTCAGTTTGGGGAACATGACCTTTACTCTATCAAAGGAAATTTTACATAAATAATCTCTTTAGCCCTCTTGAAACATTTACACTAAGAGGAAACATGTTAACCACCCAGTCCTATTTTATTGAAGCCAAAGTTAGTTGTGTGTATGTGTATGTGTGTGTGTAAGTATTCATTTGACATAAACTATTATATATCAGTGAGTGAAATTTCATGCTGACCTGAAATATAAAAAATACATATTATTCTGATAAAATCTAATATATATATACACACACATATATACATACTATATGTAGACTAATTAAAATGTATATGTGTGTATATATATACATATATATATATATATGTGTGTGTGTGTGTACCTGTATATGCATATATATTTCCTGACAGTTGCATCATTGTAAAATAAAAACTACATTGCCATAAGAATAATTTGGCTTTGCCACTAACTTATCATGTGAACTTAATCACATCCATAGTGTTTACAGATGTAAATATCTGTATCAGTAAAATAAACGTATTTGATTTTACATAGTCCTGAAAAATATCTCTTTTCTGTGATATTCTTTGAAGCTCTGGCTGATTTTCTACCCTAGTCTACCTCATGAGAATAGCAGCAGGTGAAAACTGTACTGCTTATCCATGAAGATTATCAAATGATAACACTGTCTTAATGTGTAGAATTCCCACCCCCCCTTTTTATGTCATGGAGATAAAATGTGTGTTCAAAAATGGATAAATATAAAATTCTTTTTCAACTAAAATGTATTGTGTGTAAATCATGTGATAATCAATGTGATTACTTGTTTTGGAAGGTACAGGCCATATCACACAGTTTCTTGCTTCAAGAATCTTATCACTTGGTAAGTGAAAGGAAACAATTATACAGATAACTGCCAGTAGAAAGCTTTAAATGTCCTAAGTGATGGATAGGAAGGGAGCTAAAAAGGTCCAAGCAAATGCTAAAATACTAACTAGTCCCAGATCTTAAATGGTAGTGATGGAAGTATAAGAACTGAACAGATTTCAAGTGAATTAAAATGACTAGGAATCAGTGAATTGAACAGATTTAGGAGAGATCCATGAAGGAAATTAACCTGTATTCACAGGATCTTTCACTTTTTGAGAACATATTATATCTGAATTCTCTCCACAGTGAAATGTGGTTAATATTCCCTTTAACACAGTTACAATAAAAGTTTAATTAATTTCTTGGACTTCTGTCAATTATAGAAGACAACAGAATTATATGGCCTGTGGACAACTGTATGCATACTTTTGGAAGCAAGATACAAGAACAGAGATTCTCTGAGCTGTTAGAAACAAAGGATTTCTTTTTCTTTCTTTGTTCTCATACTTCCATTAAGGTTGTCTTTTCTCCTTTAAAGCTGTAAGAAATAATCTGAATAATAATGTGACAAAATCAAACGCAATCCCCAAATACCGTATTTGCTTAATGATAAATACCTAGTCCTTATCTTTAAGGAGATTTAGACAATTCAGTTTGTCTTATAGCCTTGGGGTAGTCAGGAAAGTTAGACACAGTATTTTAATGCTCATTCCTCCTCTATAGCTGCTAGCTATCATTAATCCCTAACGCCTGGAATGGCATAAATTTCTTCTACAAAGGAAGCCCACAGGTCGTTTTTATTTGGAGCACTTTTTTTATGTGCGCCACAATATATTCCGTTATGTATTACCTCGTCTGAATGCAAAACTGTTTTATATGCAGATTTAAGGTAATGAGCACTCAAGTTTAAAAAATGGCTCTGGTATCCTGTAGCTTCTCAATAATAATATACTCTTACATTCCAACAGAGAAGGATGGATTATGGGTTTTTCAATTTGCATCAGGCATATTAATTGCAGAGTAGGGCTTCCACATAAAATATCAATGTACTGGAACAAACTGTTAATGTACCAGAATATGAACACTTACATTCATTTCTGGAACTTTAAAAGGAAGCATCCTTTTTTTTTTTTTTTCTTTTTTTTTTTTGTTGTGTTCCATTTCTATACCTCTGGAGATGGTACAGTTTTTGTCAGTTATTGAGAACTATGCAACCTCTCTGTTTCTCAAAAAATCCTTAATTAGATTAAGTGCAATAGGGCTTTTCCAGTCATTCTGCTGGGGAACAATACAACAAGCCATTAGGGAAAGAGAATAATTCAGAGGACGTGGATGAAACTTATTTTAGAGTTGCTTTTAAGAAACATGACATGGAAGATCAACTTTATGTTGTAGTTGGAGGCAGGGAAGCACACTCTACTTTTACTTGCATTATATTTCTCAACTGTGAAGAGAATACCTGAACTAGTAAAACTGTAATTGGAAGTTTTATAAGTAATTTTCAGCTGAGGTTTTGCACTGTAGGTTTAATTGAAGAGAACTGTGTGTTATGGCACTTCATTTCATGGAAGCACTTGAATTATGTATTCTCTTGTAAACAGAATTGTGACTGTCCATTTTTTCAAAAAAAGATTGTAATAAATAAAGGAACCAAATCTTTTCTTAAAAGGTTTGATAACTAATATAAATTACAGATACAGATTGGTTAAATTAGAATACGTATTTGAATATTTAAAAACATGTTCTCTGTATCTGATAATGTGAATGTCTCCCTATGTTGAAAAGATAAAACAGCAGGAAGAAATAAAGTTTGAGATGTCAACACATAGGCTACATTTTTTTCCTGAAGCCTGTACCTAATATGCAAATTCTAAGTAACTGATGAATATTCATTGAATAAGATTCTAATCTATTGTACCCTAAATTGTCACTTCTTCACACTGATATTTTATTCCACTCTTTTTGACATTTAATGAAGTTTGTGATTTTATTATCCCCAAGCAACAGTAAAATAGGGACCCACTTTTCAAAACCATTCTGAGAAAGAATATTTGAGTTTGCATGCCACAGCTGTAAGCAACGAATTATCTCACTAGGAAGAGAAGAAATACCACTCACATAATCCAACAGGAGGCTTGATTCATTTTGTGTCTGGAGCAATCTGTGCAATGTTACAAACTGAAATGAGTTTCCTTTTCAATCTTCAGGTGAAAAAAGTAGTGAAAATGCCCTGCTTCCTCTATCAATGTAAATTTCTTTTTCTTACCTCTTATGAAGTCTTATGCGGTTGTGTGTGCTGTTTTATTTTGCAATAGTAGCTCTGACTTTGTAATGCTATTATAAGGCTAAGTGTGTTATGGGTCAAAAAGAAGGCAAGATAGACTTTTCTCAGCATTAAAACACAACCTAATCTACGGTACAAATAATTTTGATACTGTTCTAAAGAAATAGCCCCGAACATCATGAATGTTCCTTTGTTGTAGTATGCTGGCTGAAAAACAGGCATAGACACATGCTTAATGAAGAGTCCAGGGTAAATCACGAGCACTATAAACCATATCTGTTGGTTTTTGAGAAATGCTGACTGTGTTATTCTTGCTTTGTATTACACATAGTGGGTGTATTTTAAACTCTAAAAAAAATTATTTCTAGCAAGAAAGCAAACTAAAGTGTTGCAGTTGTTTTATTCTTTCAACTGAAAGAAGGACAAAGACCATTCTTTCAATTGAACAACTTCTATTTCCAGATGTGTATTTTTCTCCTTGTTTGAGATGCTGCATAACATAAAATACTGCTTGGTATGTATGCCATTTTATACTGCACACATAGATGGAAAGTAGGTTCAGTACCTCATTCAAAAATCTTTTACTTAATTCCATCGGTTGAAAATATTAATATATCACCTTTTCAGAATTTGCTTTTCTTGGTAAACTTTACTAACGAAAGTTTAAAGTTTATGAAGGATACCGTAAATCTTAATTTGATATATATAGCAATTTCAGTTTTTATGAACTTTTACTATTTAATAAAAATTGCTTTGGGATCATAAAGGATACTTGTAGAGGTAGTGATTAAATACACCTGCCCCTCCTTCCAGTACATCTACCTTCTATGTATGTCCTCAGATACAAATCAAATGAAAATCAATCACAGGTTCAAAGTGATGTTAACTAAATTCAGGAATTTTATGATGTCCTTTACTTCCTTTGAAGCATCATTTGACAACACAAGTACAATTCCAGCATAGCTGTTGATTTTTCGGTGTAGTTTTTATTTTTAAATTCTTGTGAGAGAGAGATTTAATCTCTCAAACTTCATTGGTAAATTACATTGATGAATGCTTTCTGACAGGAAGCTTTACTGAAATGAAAAGGACTCATGTGTAAGGGTGGGAATAACTATTCTAAGAGCTTTTTCATGGTGCTCGTTGCTAGGGAAACCACTGCTTTGTCTGTACGTGTTTGGAATGGCTGCCTCATTAGAACTCAGTCTCCCAGACACTTTGTGATACTGATGAAATGAAAGGGATGAACCTATTTTAGTTGATTAACTCCACATTAAGAAAAATAGCATATATATATATATATATAAAAGACAGATTTCTAAAAGCTAAACATATAGAATTAGGGGGAAACTGTACATAATATTGATAAGGTCTTTTTGGCCACTTGTGACTAGAAAACTATTTTTTCTTTCCCTTTGCCTATTTACATATTTATGGAAGGTTAAGCAACTGGAATATTATATATTAGCACCACCAAATAAATACTGGATATGATAGATCCTGATATCTGCACAAATACGCACATATTTCTCTTATCAACAATTCATTTCTTTTTTTCCTTTAGTGACTGGACTTTGCCACTGCTACAATATTATCAGAGCAAGTTGAATTCATTGATTCAGGGCATAAAAGGTATTGAAAACCTGTGTTAAAAACCCATGTTGGGGTGGTTTTCATTTTTCTTGAAAGAACAAAGCAGTGGCATACTCAAATTATATGAGTCAATATTAACAACAAAGAAGGCAATATAACTTTTATTATTGCTCTAAACTTACAAAAAATAGCAAGCAGGTATTAAAAACATCTAAAGTTCAAGGAAGCTCAGACCAACTCACTATGTAATACTACCGTGTTTCCCCGAAAATAAGACCGGGTTTTATATTAATTTTTGCTCCAAAAGACGCATTAGGGCTTAGGTGCAGGAGATGTGTCATGCGGGAGACCCTGCTCGCTGCGCCATTTGTCGTGCAGGGCGTCCGGCGGGGTCTCTGCTCCCGCTCCCCACACAAGAACACAGGATATGGTGAGGCCAAAAAGGAACACCCACGGAGCCATAGGTAGGGGAGTCATACCACTATATTCTCTCTGGCGGCACTATACTCTCACTGGAGGCTGGATCCACACTGTCCGCAAACCGCCATCCATGCTTGCCAGCCTAGCCACCATCTTCTTGCTAGCCCCCATTCTCTCTCTCTCCTCTCTCTCTCCTCTGTAGCCGCAGCAGTTATATTAGTGGCCAATGGCTCACTGGTTACAGCTGACAGCCAACTAGCCACAGCTGCTGGCCATCCAATCACAGTTGATGGCCATTTACTACCTGAGCCAGCACCTGTCTATGTGAGGCCGAGAGCCTGGAAACTACTTTCTGGGGCTCTGCCCCCACACTCCACCCCTACGGGCTCTCGCCTCACAATCTACGCGACAAGCGTCTTCCGCGAGGGGACCTGTGTGAGGAGCCTGGGGGTGAATGCAATATCCTGGACACAGCCAGGCTCTCTGGGCACAACCAGGGTTTCTCAGGGCACCACCAGTGCTTCTGGGCATGGCCAGACTTCCTGGACTTCTTAGGGTACCACCTGTCTTCCCGGACACAGCCAGGGTTTCTCAGGGCACCACCAGTGCTTCTGGGCACGGCCAGACTTCCTGGACTTCTTAGGGTACCACCTGTCTTCCCCGAGCACAGCTAAGATTTCTCAGGGCACTGCCCCTCTCTGTGGGCACAGCCACACTTCCTGGACACAGCCAGGGCTCTCAGGGCACTGCCACTCTCTGTGGGCACAGCCACACTTCCTGGACTCAGCCAGGGCTCTCAGGGCACTGCCACTCTCTCTGGGAACAGCCCGACTTCCTGGGCACAGCCAGGGTATCTTCAGGGCTCAGCCAGACTTCCTGGACTCAGTCAGGGCTCTCAGGGCACTGCCACTCTCTCTGTGCCTCTCAGGGTACCGTGCTGGAACAACAGTGACTCACAATCAAGGTGCTTACATATTCTCAATGGCTGCCAGTCAAGAGACAAAAGCAAATATCCCCCAGTTCCACTAACAACAGTTCCCAAACAAACAGTCAAGCGGTCCATTAAATTAGGGATGGAAGGCAATTCCCCATAGTCCATAGTCATTCAGCAGGGCTGTCCTGGGGGTGAGGGATGACCTTGACCTTACCCTCATCTCCCATGGAGGACTCAGCAAGCGTTACCTCCTGGGACTAAAAGTCCTGCATCCCTGCTGCCTGAGCAGGAACTTCCCGGCCCACAGGGCTGCAACAACCTTTGCTTTCTCCGGCCTGTGCTGGTTGGGGAACCGTCCACATCTTTCCACCTCTCCACGGGGCTCCATCTCTCCAGCAGCTGCATGGCTTTTCCTGTGCTGGTGGGAGAACCGTCCACGTCCTCCCACCCCTCCACGGGGGTCCAACTCTCCGGCAGCTGCTCCTCCTGGTCTTCCTGAGACTGACTGTTCATACACACAAACTGCTCCACCGTCCTTTGGAGAGCTTTGGCTGGCACCATACCCTGCTCGCTGCGCCATTTGTCGTGCAGGGCGTCCGAAGGGGTCTCTGCTCCCGCTCCCCATACAAGAACGTAGGATATGGTGAGGCCAAAAAGGAACACCCACGGAGCCATAGGTAGGGGAGTCATACCACTATATTCTCTCTGGCGGCACTATACTCTCAATGGAGCTGGATTCACACTGTCCGCAAACCGCCATCCACACTTGCCAGCCCAGCCGCCATCTTCTTGCTAGCCCCATTCTTTCTCTCTCCTCTGTAGCCGCAGCAGTTATATTAGTGGCCAATGGCTCACTGGTTACAGCTGACGGCCAACTAGCCACAGCTGATGGCCATGCAATCACAGTTGGCCATTTACTACCTGAGCCAGCACCTGTCTATGTGAGGCCGAGAGCCTGGAAACTACTTTCTGGGGCTCTGCCCCCACAAGATGTCATCCTGAAAAATCACGCTAGGGCTTATTTTCCACTTAGGTCTTATTTTCAGGGTACTTCGGATGAGTGAAATTGCCTTTGTCAATTCATTGGCATTTAAAATTTCTGTTCTTGACTCATGACAAAGAAGCGAAGCAGCAAATTTATAAGTTCTTTTCTTTCAAAAAAAGTTGCTATAAATTTCTTGTTCTGTCATTCTACATAAGTGTACTGAAAGTACTAGAATCTTAAAATATTATTATCTAATGATTTATCCTGAGGGGAAAAAGATACGAAATCCAAAGAAAACTTTTACCCCAGCAGATTTTTTTAAAAAAAATCAATATTCAAATATGTTAGATTTAATTAAGTTAGCAATATTATTTTTTTAATTATTATTATTTTTTACCTGTAGTACTACTTCAGGAAAAGAAATGTCAAATGATCTTCTAGACTTTGCAAGCCTAGTTTTGGTTGGGAACATGAAAACTTTGGTTTTATATATGTTAAGCTTAAAATGACTATTAGACATTTAAGCAGGAACTGTTAAGGAATCTTTTACAAAGGTAGAATGCACAAGAATTGTTTTTTAATTGAGTGTGAAACAGAGGAAAGTGGGGATAAATTTAGGGTTTTTGATGACTGCCAGGCCTGGATGAGTAAAAGTTATTAACTTTATATCATTCATTGAGATTGGAATTTCTAGAGCAATGGCTCCCAGTCTTTGCTATATGTGAGCATCATCTGGGACCTTTAAAAAGTACGAATGCCTGCAATACAATCTCAGATATTTTGCATTTCCTTGATAAGGGGTTAGGTTTAGAATGGTATTTAAAAAAATGCTTATCTGGTAATTCTAATGTGAAGCCAGATTTGAGAACCTTGAACCTAGAACACATTATGGTGCTTAACCCTGCCTGAACATTAGAGGCACATGAAACAGTTTTAAAATCCCAGTACCCAAGCAGTACACCAGATTAATTAAATCAACATCGGTGAAAGTGGGTTCCAGAATTTTAAATTTCCACAGGTGATTACCATGGGAGGCAGGGGTAAAAATCCTGATACTAGAAGAAGAGTAATTTAGGTGAAGGAGCTGCTGTTAGAAACACTGGATTTGAATTGGATCTGCCCCACTCAGCTAGAAGCACTTTGTAGGCACTTGACAAATAATCTGAAACTATAGAGCACAAGTCTAGATTTAAAAATGTGAATTATGGAAACATATTTATAATAATAGAATACATCTGGAGAGGAGGGAGTCATTTGGACCCTTATAAAGACAGAAGAAAACAGGGGCCAAGAGCAGAAGCTTCGGAAAAATGGCCTTTGAAAGGAGGGAAAAGGGAAAAGAAACAGAACTGAAAACTGAAAAACAAAGGAGGATTTGAAAGCTGAGACATCATGAACCCAGGTTATTCATATTCTCTCATTTTCCCTCCCTCCCCCTTTCTCCCACACCTCCTCTTCTTCATCCCTCTTCCTCTTTCACTCCCATCCTCTCTTCTCTTATTGGGCATTTACTCCTTTCTTTCCACTCTAAATTTTGCTTTTACTGTGCATAATATCTAGTTTGATAAAAATAAATGATATAATTTCAAATCTTTGACTTAAATTTATTAATTTTCTTCCATACTTCACATGATAGGACCATACCATTATAGTGTTCATGACCATTTTTGGATATTACTTCATCCAAAAGTATTTCAAATTTGAAACTTCAACCTTTCCTCTAGTCAAATGATAGTCTATTTCAAGCAAGTTCATGTCAGTATTCTCAATGTTCAAATCTTGTGTCTAGTATTTTTCTTGATAATGACAAGTTTCGGAACTCTCTAACCATTCTCTTTTTCTTCTCCTAGAACTTGATACCAGAATACTATTAGATAAAAATGACATATTTTTGTAGATTACAATGGTCTAAATTGCACCTGGTCAATATTTGACAGACCAATTAAGTCAGAAAATTATCATGATCATTTACCTTTTCCCACATAATATTTCAAATTTTTATCAATATCTTCAAATCCCTCCCATTACTATCACTACTACTACAGAAGGTGAATATAACCTTAGGGAAATATATGGCTATCAAATTTCCTCAATTTTGTCTTAATCTCCTCATATAACAAATAAAAAAGAAAAACAACAGAATTACAATTTTACTCACTTTCACAACTTTTGTTCCTGTCAGAGAGAATAAGCTGCTCACCATTCTCTTTTTAGAGATGATTTCTCCACCAATGACTTTAATCTCTTTACTTTTATTTCTTCTGTAACCTGGTCCTAATCTCAAGTATTTTCAACTTTGTTCAGACACAGTTGGCTCATAATTCCTATGATCAAGTCTTATTTTTCTCTCTCAGCTTCTTCTCTTTCTATTTACAATCAAGCTCCTGAAAAGAATACCCTATGCCAGGGGTATCCAAACTTTTTTCAACGTTTTTCACCAAGGGCCATATGTGGTAAAATACACAAACAGCCGGGCCACTCACTCGAGGTGAAGTATGTATTGCCTCACCTGGTTTATTTAAGTAAACTAAATATATTTTTGGAATTTGCTGTGGGCCAATTAAAAATGGATTGCGGGCCGCAGTTTGGACACCCCTGCTCTATGCCATGGTTTTCAAACTTGACTATATATTAGAAACACCTGGGGAATTTTGAGAACATATTGACACCCAATCCCACACCCCACAAATTCTGATTCAATTGGTCTAGAGTAGAACACATGTACTGGTACTTTTTTTCTGTAACTCCCCATATGATTCCAATATATAGCCAGGTTTGAAAACCATTGTTCTACTAACTCAAACGACAGTTGCTTAATCCCCACTCTTGCATTCCAATTAGTTTCTACTTAAACATCTCCCATGAAGCTATTCTCTTAAAGGGCGCTACTATCTGCTTGATTTCCAAGTCCAGTTAACCATTTTCAGTTTTCATATTGACTTTTCATACTGAGCCTCTGTCAAAACTGACCACTCTACTTTTCTTGAAAGCTTTTGCTTTCTATTCTTACTACTACTGAAGTGAAATTTTTGCCTATTACTTTAGCATTTCACTGATCTCAGTATGGGTAATGTAACAACAAACCAAAATGGTTACGCAGACTTGTGTTTTGAAAATATAAAAAAATACTGTTCTATATGTGCGTTTTATGTGGTAATGTAGTATTGCCTTAAAGTGAAGTTTCACTTAAGCAGATGGAGTAATTATTTAGAGTGATGATAAAATGGTAAGACATACATGTTGAAGAAAGCATCATAGCAGAACTGTAGGAGTCCAAATTTAATAAACTGTCTAAAAAAAGTGTCTCGAATATACCATATTTTATTATTTAAAATGACTGTCTTAAGTTTTTTGTTAAAAAAAATAAAAATTTGAATACAGTAAAAATATGGACAGAAATATTGGCAGTTTTATAAGATGGATTTGAAGTCAAAATTTAGAAATAGGAAGACTAACTGGAAGACATTTCATTAATCAAAATGTAGGGGTAAGTCTTTGGATAAAGATCTTGTCGTGCGGGGCGGCCTGCGGGGCCTCTGGTCCCGCTCCCCACATAAGAATGCAGGATATGGCTAGGCCAAAAAGGAACACCCACGGAGCCATAGGTAGGGGAGTCATACCGCTATAGTCTCGCTGGAGGTTGGATTCACACGACGTGTGACCTGCTGTCCGCTTCCTGCCAACCGACCGACTCTCTCTTCGACATCCTTGACTCTCCTTGACTCTCCAACCAGCACAGCTGCGGCAGCTATATCAGGGTCCAATTATCTAACTGGCTACAGCTGACGGCCAACTAGCCACAACCGAGCCAGCATGACCCCCATTTGAGGCCGAGAGCCTGGAAACTGCTCTCTGGGGCTCTGTCCCCACAGATCTTGAAAATAAAAGTGGACAAATGTGAACGAGATTAAACTGACAAATGGAAGAAATCAATAATATAATACATTTTATAGTACAGAATGATGTGGAAAAGATGATTTAAAAATATTTAGCCTTGCAGTGGGAACAGTTATATAACAAGCAACATTATAGGATAGGTGAAACAACAAAACAAAACAAAACAAAAAAAGCACAATAATTTGGGATAGGAGAAATCATTTCCAGTTAAGACATACTTTTAACATAATGGCTGGCCATTAGGTGTCTATTAAAAGTCAGTGCTCTTGAAAACCTGGGATTGCAATGCATATGGGAAATGCCAGGACTGGAGATATTGTTTTAAGTGTCATTCACACAGAAGTGGACATTCCAATCATAAGAGCAGATGAGACTTCTAAAAGGGTAATTATAAACGATGACACTAAGAGAACCAAAGACTGTTGAGAAACGCTAGCCTTAAAGGAAGATGCAGCATGGTATGATGAGAGAGCATAGCCTCTAAAATCAGACTGAATGATTTGTGTTACAGCTTCAGTACATACTAATTTTGTGATCTCAGATTTCCCTCTTAACTAGTCAGCGTCATTTTATTCATCTATAAATTGGCGATATTAGCTTCCTCACAGGATTGTGGGAGTCTGTACATGCATGTAGGTGTGTATGTGTGTGTGTGTGTGTGTGTGTGTGTGTGTGTGTTTGGATCGAGAAAAGCAGAGAATATAAATTATTACTCAGTGAATATTTCTATTTTATGGTAGATTACAAATATAAGGTAAATAAAAAGTTAAGTCAAAGTAGTGTGAAGGGTTAGAGGTATAAGAAAAATGCAGTGTTTTAGAAACCAAGGTAAGGTAGTTTTAATGAAAGTAGATAGTTTGACAAATCAACAAGAAAAATTATTTCTAGAAGAGAAGTGAATAAATCTATTCATTATAATGATAACAACTGCCTAATAACATATCTGCTAATTTGCTACTTCTCAAAATTGAGACATAAAGCACCCATATGCATATTATCATATTCACTTCATTAATGTGTAAAAAAGGGAAGCAAGTAATTCCCAGATTTTCAAAACATAGGTTTTTATTAAAAATCCAAATTTTTATTGGAAAAGTGATGTATGAATGAGATAAAAAATAAAATAGTGCCATATAATTTGCCAGTAAATGGATGGCTTTCTCTGACTACACATACCAGATTTCTTTTCAGCACCAATTACTTTTGGTTTCTTAACTTCTCACATTTCCTTGTGCATGTACAAGCATATCTAAATACAGTCATCTTTTTTTTTTTTAAATGGAGAGTATGTATGTATGTGCATGTATGTGAGTGCATATATCTCTCCCCCCTCGTATGTATTTCTCCACAAATTTGGGGATCATTCCCGAAGGCATGTATTTTATTTTCCCCCATCCTCTTCCTTCCTCAAATTGCCTATTATTTCATTCCATAGTATGACAAATTTTATTTAACTAGTTCCTTATTGATGGACATTTGTGATCCATCTGTTAAGTTTCTGTAAAAAGTATTGAGTCTTATTACTTACAGAAAGTTTTCATATTCTAACTAAAACTGTAAGAAAAATCACATTATATATTTCATATATATATATGTGATATATATATATATATATATATATATATATATATATATATATCATATATATATATATTTATTTATTTTTCTTTTTCCTGGCTGTACTCACTTACTTAAAGCTAAACAGGTTCTAGAACTATCAGGGCATTTCTGGGTATTGACTCTATGGAATTACAAAATGTAAAGGATTTTTAAAAATTAGGACATAATGAAACTTCCAAATTCAGTAAAACAACACAGAAGTTGTATTGGGAGAGTTATTAAAATCTTTCTGGAGGAGATTGGTAGTGAAAAATCCTGGTGTATGGAACCCCTATGGCTGACCAAATTACACTTGTGTCGTTGGCACAGCAAAACATTTTGATTGACCAATGCCCTGCGTACAGTGGATTGGCTTATCTAGTAACACAGGAAGGCACACGTACAGTAAAGTGTATAAAAGCAGATGAAGAAGACCCCTTAAGGAAGGTGGTCTGACTTGTTTTTCAAGTTATAGTCCCTGTACCAAAAATATATATAACTTCTTTATTTCTGGCCTGTACCTTTATGGATTTCAAATATGAAAAAAATAATTGCACATTCTTTGTCTTTTGTGACTTGAGACATAGAGGATCATAGGATTGGCAGACAATGATTTGATTTATATAACTTGTTGATGTGGCCTCCAAAATATTGATAATTATTTGATTGTAGTCTTATCTTTCTATCGTCAGACAAACGGGTTGTTATTATTTTTATGGGAAGCGGTAATTATAAATGAGAATTAATTAAGCTGAATGAAGTTAAAGAGAAAGCACAGCATCAAATACCCTGCCAGAGAAGAATTATGTTTGCACAAGTAGAAAGTTCTTTGCAATTCTCACTAATCTAAAAAGTATTTCTTGTTGTTTTTGTAGGTTTGCATCATTCTGAAAATAGCCACTTCCTATGTCCTCCTTATTTTCCATATAAAAATAGTGTTTACTGGGAGTAAATTTCTTTCTGAGATTCAATTTCTGAATATTTACAAGGTGAAAATTGTGTTCACCTCTATTCAAATGGAGATTCTTAGAACTGCAATTGGGTGGCTATTTCATAGACTGAACCTCAGACAGAACATATCACTTTAAATGATATATTGTAAAATGACCTGAAGTGTATGTGCATGTGTGTATTGTATGTGTCAGTGTTGCATGGAAGCTTTGTGAATGAATAGATACAAAATATGAAACGATATGCAGATACAACATGATTTTCAAATAATTAAAAATGAGATTGTACCTTCAGTGGAAATAATATAAAGCAAATTTTATATCTTTATATCACAATTTTCATATTTGGTCATTTGTACTATTATCTTTGCTTCTTTTATTTTTTAGGAGAGTTTCTAAAAACTGCAAGTAACTGAAAATGTTAAAATTTTTATTTGCATTGATAATATTTGAATGTTGCCTATTTATATATTTCTCACTAAGGCTTATATTAATGTTTTTGTTTTTCAGTAAGGAATATATTCTTAAAGATAACAAGGTTTAAATTATCATCATTATTTGTAATATAAACCCATTTTAAATAACCTAACTGTGTTAAATTGAGAATAGTCAAATGGTGATATATCCACCATTATGGACCACTCTGAAACCATTAAAAATATATATACTGAGGGTGCCAAAGAAAAAATGTACATATTTTAAGAGATGTTATCTGTATATTACTTTTCGGAGTTGAATTGAATTCTGGTAGCAATGTGTAGTATGAGGTTTGCTTAAAAGATGGCGTTAATCAAATGAACGTCACTTATTGTATTACAATTTTAATACAGTTTTTTGCTTTCTTAAAATGTGTGTACATTTTTTTGGCACCATATATATATATATATATATATATATATATATATATATATATATCTCAACATATATATACATATATATGTATGTATATACACACACAAACACACAGACATAATTGAAAGAGTTCCTGTTAAATTGAGAAATTATTTCTTTGAGTGAAAGTTATTCTATGTGTATAAATAAAATTATGTATCTGCAGGGCTGCAGTATTATGCGAATCTAACAGGTACATAACTCAACAGTGCTATTATTTATGCATTATAGATATTTTTGTATACAAATACACAGTGAAGAGAAATGATTAGCATTTTTAAAATGTACATGTGTTTATATTTATATAGAAAAAGTGGTAGGAGTAAACACTGCAAAATATCAACAGTGGAAACCCTTAACATGTAGGATGGTTAAAAGGGTCGAGGTGAGGTTAATTTTGCTTTTCATTTTGCTTTGTACAACTTTGTATTACTTGAATTTTTCAATTTAATTTGCATTACCTCCACAATATTTTTCTTTAAATTTAACTATAATTAGAATTCTAGTTTTTGAATTTCATGTCTGATTCATGTCATTTCTATTTTCTTTAAAGATTATTATTAAAATATAGCTAACATACAATATTACATTAGTTTCAGGTATACACCATAGTTACTCAAAATTTATATACCCAAAGAAGTGATCACCATGATAAGTCCAGCAACCATCTGAAACCATACCACACTATCACAATATTATTGACTATATTTCCTATGTTATATACTTGTATTCATCCCCAGGACTTATTTGTTTTATACCTGGAAATCTGAGCCTCTTATATCCCTTCACCTCCTCCGTCTTTTAATTTTTCAGTTACAGTTGACATTCAATATTATTTTATATCAATTTCAGGTGTACAGCATAGTGGTTAAACATTTATATAATTTAAGAAGTGATCCCCCTAACTAATCTAGTACCCACGTGGCACTACAGTTATTGACTATATTTCCTATGCTTTACTTTATAGCCTCATGACCGTTTTGTAATTGCAATTTTTTTCTTAATCCCTTCATCTTTTTCACAATGCCCTCAACCCCTCTTCCATCTATAAATGGAATCCAATAAATATAGCACCCATTTGACACCATACATAGCTATTACAATAGTATTAATATTGACTATATTCCTTATGCTATACTCTACATTCCCCATGACTACTTTGTAATAACACATTTGTACGTAATTCCTTCTCCTTTTTCACGCATCCACAAACCACCTCCCATCTGACAACCATCACAATGTTCCCTGTATCTATGAGTTGGTTTCTGTTTCATTTGTTTATTTTGTTCTTTAGATTCTACGTATAAGTAAAATCACATGACATTTGTCTTTTTCTGTCTGACTCCACTGAGCACAATACCCTCTAGGTCCATCCATGTTGTTGCAGGTGGTTACGATTTCATTCTTTTTTTATGGCTGAGTGGAGTTAAATATATATATATATATATATATATATATATATATATATATATATATATATACACACACATATATATATGGAATATTGTATGCAAATATGCAAATATATGGAATATATAGATATATATGCAAATATATGGAATATATGAATATATATGTATATATATATGCATATATATATATGGAATACATAAATATATATATATTTACAATAGCCAAGATATGAAGGAAACCTCTGTGTACCTGAATGGATGAATAGATAAAGAAGATATATATATATATATATATATATATATATATATATATATACACACAAATACCGTTTGTATATATATATATATATATATATATATATATCTTCTTTATTCATCCTTTCAGGGACACATGGGTTGCCTTCATATCTTGTCTATTGTAAATAATACTGCAATGAACATATAAATACACTTGTCACTTGGAAGTAGCATTTTGGATTTCTTCAAATACCAGGAAGTGGGATTACTGGGTCCTTCTTTGTCTCTTGTTGTAGCCTTTGTTTTAAAGTCTGTTGTGTCACATATAAGTATTGCTACCCCAGCTTTTTTGTTTTGTTTCCATTTTCATGAGATATCTTTTTCCATCCCTTTCAGTCTGTGTGTGTCTTTCCATCTGAAGTGAGTTTCTTGGCAGCATATGTAAGAGACTTGTTTTCTTATCAATTCAGCTATCCTATGTCTTTTGATAGGAGCATTTAATCCATTTACATTTAAATTAATTGTTGATAGATATGTAGTTATTGCCATTTTATTATTCATATTTTTATCCTTTTTTCTCTTCCATCTTAAAGAAGTCTCTCTAACATTCCTTGTAGTACTGGTTTGGTGGTGATTGATTAACTCCTTTAGCTTTTTTCTTATCTAGGAAGCTCTTTATCTGTACTTAAATTCTAAATGATAGCTTTGCTGGGTAGAGTAATCTTGGTTGTATGTCCATTCTTTGTATCACTGAATATTTTGTGCCAGTCCTTTCTGGCCTTTAGTTTCTGTTGAGAAATCAGCTGACAGCCTTATCAGAGCTCCCTTGTAGATAACTAATTGCTTTTCTCTTGCTGCTTTTAAGATTCTTTCTTTGTCTTTAACTTCTGGCATTTTAAGTACGATGTGTCTTGGTGTGGGCATCTTTGGGATCATCTTTTTTGGGACTCTGAGCTTGCTGGGCTTGAATATCTATTTCATTCACCAGGTTAGGGAAGTTTTCCATTATTATTTCTTTAAATAGGTTTTCATTTCATTGCTCTCTTTCTTCTCCTTCATGTACCCCTATGATGTAAATGTTGGTACACATGATGTAGCCTCAGAGGCCCCTTAAACTGTTCTCATTTTTTTTTTTGGGGGGGGGGCAATTCTTTTTTTCTTTTTGCTGTTCTGATTCAGTGTTTTCTGCTACCTCATCTTTTAAATTGCTGATTCTATCTTCTGCTTCATCTAAGCTACCATGATTCCCTCTAATGTATTCTTCATTTCAGTTATTGTATTCTTTATTTCTGACTGGCTCTTATTCATATTTTCTCTCCCCAGTTTTAAGATTCCTATTTCTTTGTTGAAGTTTTCCCTGAGATCACTGAGCATCCTCATAACAAGTATTTTGAACTCTACATTTGGTAGATTACTTGTCTCCATTTTATTTAGTTCTTTTTCTGGAGCTTTGTTCTCTTCTTTTACTTGGGACATGTTTCTTTGTCTCCCAAGTTTGGCTGCCTCCCTGTGTTTGTTTCTACATCTTAACTAGGGCTGCTCAGGCTCCAAGTCTTAGTAGAGTGGCCTTATTAGATGTCCTGTGGGGCCCAGTGATGCAGTCTCCTTGGTCACCAGAGCCAGGTGCTCCAGGTATGTCCCTTGAGTGGGTTGTATGTGTCCTCCTTTTGTAGCTGAGCCTTTATTGCTGTTTGCATGTCTATGGGCAGGCTTGACACTTGGGCTCTTGGTTGTGAGGAGGAACTATTGTACAGAGGCTGACCCTAGAGAGCAGGATTTGCTTTTGCAGGATTCTGGTGACTTCCCAGTCTGCCCTTTGGCTGTGTCCTTGGAGGTGGCTGAGTGATGCTCTGGCTCAGTCCAAAAATGGTCACTGGGTGTGCCAGCCTTGGGGTCTCCTGGAAGAGGACCTGCTGCAGGTTAAATTCAGCCTGTGCCCTGCTCAGGGCCATCTGGCATGAACCACAGAGCAATCTTCAGATATCCTATACCTGAATTGTGCTTGAAGGTACCTGAAGAGGCCAAACTTTGAACCAAGGACAGCTGTTGCTAGTGCCAGGCTTAGGGCTGCTCAGCCAGAGTTACAGGATACGCCAAAGCCAGATGGTGTTTGTTTGGATTTTATAAACCTTTGTAAGATTTTAGGAAAGTCTTTAGCATGAGCCCAGGAAGGCCATTTGTATGGAAAAGTCACTATAAGTGGCTTGGAGATGCCCAAAAGTTGGGTGGGGTGGGGGTCTCAGAATCATCATGGTAGGGCTAGTAAATGATGTTAGCCAGATTGATGGAGACTCACAAATGGCATCTGCCTGTGTCATTCTGGGAAGAGTGAGGGTTCAACAAAGAAATAATGGCTTCCACCAGCTCCTCTGTCCAGGAGAAAGCTGCCCCTCCAGCCCTCGCCCTGTTGCCAGAAAATTCAGTTCTGTGTATGTCCCTGGGGCCTTTTGAGCTGCTGCCCCAGGGCTGGAGCTTAGAGCGAGTGAGTCCATCAGTGAGTAATTACATGTGCAGACCCTTTAAGAGGAATGACTGGGACTGCAGCCCCCATCCATCTCACTCAGCCACAATCTCCGCTAATTTTCACAACCAGAAGTTATGGGGACTTCTCTCCCTGGTACTGAAACTTGGGTCAGGTGGTTTGTTGGCAGGCTGGGACACCTTGCTCCTCTGTGGGGGGAGGGGGCTTCACAGCTGTGATATCCCTCCCAATTTTTAATGGTCACAGGCCTTTAAAAAAATTGGGGAACAGTATGTTTTACCAGGACCCATCAGTCGCTGTCCTTCAATGTAGTTGTGGAGGGTGCAGCTCATCTCTGAATCCAGTCACCGTTTTCAGTCTTAGTTGCAGGGGGTGCAGCCCACCATCCTATGTGGGAATTGAACCAGCAACCTTGTTATTAAGAGCTTGCACTCTAACCGACTGAGCCATCAGGCCGCCCCACTGGCAGCTCAGCGGCAGCTCGCTGTCTTCAATCTAGTTGTGGAGGGCACAGCCCACTGGCCTACATGGGAATTGAACCAGCAACCTTGTTGTTCAGAGCTCACAATCTAACTAACTGAACCATCTAGCCGCCCCCACAGGCCCATTTTGATTGGACACACCCATTCCACTTCTCTGCCCCTCGTAACAGTCTCATGGTGGTTTCTTCTGTATGTCCTTAGTTGTAGGAATGCAGTTCAACTAGACTTCAGGTGATTCTCAATGATGGTTGTTCTGTAGTTTAGTTGTAATTTTGATGTAGTCATGAGAGGAGGTAACACAGCATTTATCGACTATACCATCTTTACCAGAAATCATGTGCATTTCTGTTTAATTATCAGTTTCTACACTGACTTCACAAAAATACCAAAACCCAAATTTTAAAGAATCCCAAAATAAAAAGAAGTACAATAAAGAAGTAAGCTAAGGTAAGCTACACATTTCTCTTAGGGACATCACTTTTTATATCAGGCCTTGAAATGAAATGGTATAATATTATACTTCCCTCTCTCCTGAAAATGTTTGACTTAAATATGGTCATGCACTGCTTAATGACATTTTCATCAATGAAAAACCACATATATGATAATGCTCCCATCGAATTTTATCAGAGATGAAAATTTCCTATGGCTCAGTGACATCCTTGCTGTTATAATGTTATAGTGAAATTCATTACTCATGTGCTTGTGGTGACGCTGGTGTAAACAAATGTATGTCGCTGCCAGTAATGTAAAAGTATATTATATACAATTATGTACAGTAAGCACATAATACTTGATAATCATAATAAATGACTATGCTACTGATTTATGTATTTACTATACTATACATTTTAACATTTTAGTCTGTACTGTTTCTACTTATGACAAAAAGAAAGTTTCTATAAAAAAGTATGTCCTGTTATGCTGGCAGCAGCCTCATACATCTTGTGTTTACCACATCCCTTGATTGCAATATTTTCTCTTGTATTTGATTTAATCTTGTGTTGTTTTGTTTATCATGGCTCCTAAGAAGACAAAACCCACCATTAATGTTGCCAGTAAGTAGTCAGTTCAAGTGATTGACCTGGAAACAAAATTAAAATTGATTAAGGACTATAAAAGTAGAAACCAATGATGGTTAATTGGTCACCAATCAGGCTCCTCCCATTCCATCACAGCCACAATATTGAAGAACAAGGACAAAGTGACAGAAGCTGTTAACGAATCTGCTTCACTGAAGTCAACAAGACTAACAAAAATTTAAGAAGGGCCTATTTCAGAGATGGAGAAACTTCTAATGACCAGGATTGAAGACAAGACACAGTAGTATGTAACTCTCATCACTAAGTCGATCATGGCCAAAGCAAAAAATGTGTTTGTTGTTGAAAGACAAGCCTGGACCTGACTATGATGTTGAATATACTGCTAACTTTGGGTGGTTTAAAATATTCAAGAATCATTATTCATTACATAATGTAAAAGTGAGTGATGAATCTACAAGTGCTAATTTGAAAGCAGCTGAAGAAATTTTGAAATATTTAGATTAGCTGATGTGGAGGAAAATTGCCAGAGCAAATATTCAACAAGGATGAAAACTCCCTATTCTGGAAACAGATGCCCAGAAGGATTTTCATCCCTAAGGATGCCAAGTCAACACTAGGTGTCAAGGCTTTTAAGGACAGAATACAATCTTTCTTTGGGGGCAATGTTGCAGGCTACAAATTGGAACCTTTGTGAACTGGTAGAGTGAGAACCCTACCCTTCAAGCATATCAGTGAACACACACTGCCAGTGTGCTGCAGAAGCAACAAGAAGTCATGGATGACCCAGCTCCTCTTTCAAGATGCCCTCCTGAATTGCTTTGCTAGTGAAACAAAGAACTACTGTATGGAGAAAAATATACCTTTCAAGAGTTTGCTTATTGTTGATAATGATACCAGACACCTTCCTTTTATTGGTGATCTTCATTCCAATATCAAAGTGATGTTTCTCCCTGCAAATACCACCTCTTTGATCCAACCAATGGATCAAGGAGTTACAGCAGCTTTTAAGGCTTACTACCTGAGGAGGACCTTTGCCCCAGCCATTACACAACTGAGAAAGATACTGAGAAGACACTGCTGCAATTCTGGAGGGATTACAACATCTATGACTCATCGAGAACCTTGCTTGGGATTGGGATATGTCACCAAGAAGTGTATAAATGGTATCTGGAAGAAGACATTCATGAAGTTCATCCATGACTTCAAAAGATTTGCCAAGGATGAGGAGGTTGCAAAAATCAATAAGGCTGCAGTTGAAAGGGGAGACACCTTTACCTGGAAGTAGATGAGAATGCCATTGGGGAGCTTCAAGAAGTGGTTCCTGAGGAATGACTGATGAGGAGTTGTTGAAATTGGAATAGGAATTCACAGCTGAAGAAGAAACAAAAGGGAACGCAGGAGTAGAAAAAGAAGAATCCCCAAGAAAATTAACAATGAAGTGTTTAGCAGACCTCAATGAAGTTTTTGCAGACCTCAACATGCTCCTTTAAAAATTTGAAAACATGGACCCCCTTAGACCAAAGGTTTTCAGTAATTGAAAGGAATGTTCATGATGTTATCGCCTTACAAGCAAATCTGTGATAAATAGGAAACCAACCAAACTACCATAAACATATTTCTGAAAAGAATGACATCCCCTCAAAAAGAGCCTCAGGCAGGTCCTCCAGGAGGTATTCCAGAAGAAGGCATTGTTATAGATGAGAGCTTTATGTGCGTTATTTCCCCTGAAGACCTTGCAGTAGGACTAAATGTGGAAATGAAAGACAGTAATATTGATAATCCTGACCCTGTGTAAGCCTAGGATAAACTGTGTGTTTGTGTCTTCATTTTTAACATAAAGTTTAAAATTAAAAAATAGAAAAATTTAAAACTAAAAAAACTTATAGAATAAGACATAAAGAAAGAAAATATTTTTGTAAAGCTGCACAATGTATTTGTATTTTAAGCTAAGTTTTATTATTAAGAGTCAAAAAGTTTTTAAAATATTAAAGTCAATAAAGTAAAAAAAATACAGTACACTAAGGTTAATTATTGTAGGAAAAAATTAAATAAATGTAGTGGAGCCTAAGTGTTCAGTGTTTATAAAGTCTACAGTGCACAGTAATATCCTAGGCCTTTACATTCACTCTCCGCTCACTCACTGGCTCACCCAGAGCAACTTCCAGTCCTGCCAGCTCTATTCATGGTAAGTGCCCTTCACAGGTGTACCATTTTATCTTTTATACCATATGTTTACAGTACATTTTCTATGTTTAGATATGATTAGATAGACACATACCATTGTGTTACAACAGCTTACAGTATTCAGTACAGTGATATGCTGTACAGGTTTATAGCCTAGGATTAATAGGTTATGACACATGGCCTAGGTGTGTAGTAGGAGATACCATCTAGGTTTGTGTAGGTGCACTCTGTGATGTTCACACAATGACACAATCACCTATTGACCCATTTCTCAGAACGTAACCCTGTCATTAAGGGAGGCATGATTGTAATCAACTCTAAACTCTGCAATGTCCCACAAAGATATCCTTCACATTCTTTCTAAAATACTAACCTGGTTTAGCCTAGTGTCATCTTTCTTGGATTATAGTTAGTAGCTATTTCACTGGTTTTACTACCTCTAATTTCTTACCTTGGCATTCACCCCTATATTTTGCCATAGGGCTAACTTGCTAAAACATAGATGAAATCATATTGCTATACTTATCAAAATATTTGTGGGCTTCATCATCTGCACAATAAGTTTCAAATTTCCAGGCATAACATCTAGGACCCTTCATGTCCTGGTGCCAGATCACCTATTAGCGTCACATTAAACTGCATCCTTCCAATCATCCATAAACCTTCATAAATAGAAGATACCATTTCATGCCTGTAGGTGCTTATACTATATTGTTTACTTCTTTTATGCTCTTATTCTCCTCATCCTCAAGGTTCATCACAGAAGTTCTAGGAAACTTTATTTTATCTGACAATGGAAATAAATACTCCTGTTCTAGAACTCTATGCTTGAAAAATATTAGAGATCTTATCTCATCTGCATTTAATTTATTTGGTTCTTAATTTGTTTCACTCCATTAAATAATGTGTTTCTTGAAATAAGAACCTTCAATTGATCTATGAATGCTCAGGATTCCTAATAAGATTGTTTTCAATGAATTTGTTTGCCTTGCTTTTAGCCAAATATATTTAGAACTCCTTTAGCCATGTACTTATTAAGAAACACTGTTGATCAAGTTGTTATATATGGGCATAGCTACAGCAAATATGTGTCACCTTAGTTTTATTCCAAAATAAGTATATGTCCCACCCATTTGTTTCTTTAGAATTAGTATACTGTATTTCCACTTATTTGTGGATTTCAATCTGCGTCTTACTGATGTTCTAAAGATGTGCTGTCCAGTATGGTAGCCAATAGACACACACATCTATTTACATTTATATTTAAGTTAATCAAAATTAAATAAAATAAAGATGTATTTTTACAGTTATGCTAGCCATATTTAAAAGATTGTTTTTATATTATAGAAATTTCCATCATCACAGAATTTTCTATTGGTTGCACTGCTCTAAAGTTTAAACTCAAAATTCAAATTATACCTATGCTCAATTGGTGACATCCTGATACAGAAACACAATGCTTTACAGTTGAATTTTAGCATTGCTTTTACCTAAGTTGTATATGTCTGTACTACTCTTTACTTGCATATGATAAAGGGACTGATATAATTTCTCCAAAACTACAAAATCTATTCTCCATAATACAGTTGACTGCATATACATATGCTTTTCTACATCTGGCTCATATGGATCATACACATTAGCTACTTTGGGAAGACAGTCTGAGGATTTGACTGTGCATACTTGTGGAATGCATATTATTAAATGAAAGCTCCAACTCCCTGTGATAGATCTGACCATCCTGAACATCCTGTTGGCCAATTTAGTGAAAGAATATCAGAGCAGGGACCAAGAGAGAATGGATGTTTAGGGCTCAGAATATAAAAGTGCATTCATTCTTACCTTTAGTGTGGAAATGTCCCTCCTTACACAAAGGTCACACACAATGTCATGCTTTTAAGCCTTTATAATGGCATTTACTTCACTCTCCTTATCCTTCAAGGTTTACCTTGCACTTTTGTCCCACTTTTCTCCATGCTGGTTAGGAAGTCTGCAATTGTAGAATGAAATGAAAAAAGGAAATTCCTCTACTGGGATAAGGACTAGCCTCCTCTGATATAGTATGTTGGATCCTGTCATCAAGGCATTTTTTAAATTCAGACTTGATATATATTTTATCACCTAACACAGAAGTTGAAACTTTGGAATCTACTGAGGAACCACCACTTTGCTGCCTCCATTTTACATTTATATGGGAACTTGCTGCCCTTTTTATTAACCAGATGAACTATATTTTCCACTTTGAAAAGACATACCCCTTATGCTCTGTTGGTGAGAAACTGCCTCATGACATTCTTTCTCTGTTATTATGGTACTATACTTGTGGTTTCAGAATGTTCAGCAGGGATTCATTTAACAATGGAGTGAACAAAAATCTAACAAAGAATCAAACTGTTATTACTGAGGACTTAATAACCTCTGCTAACTGACCTTCAGTAATGGAGAGACTCCTCGGTGGGAAGAGGCTTTCATGTTGACACTTTCCTGATAGAGAACTCTTTGCACATACAATCAGTGAAGTATGTGTATAGCTTTATATTAGATATGAAGAGTAAAAAAACATTGTCTGAGAAAGCTATAGAACTCAGTAGTACTGTTAGCTTTTTTAAAAAGCAGAAGTTTAAATCATATAAGGGGAGATAATCTCCTCAAAATTTTAGTCTAATCAGTTTCCACAAGAATATTTGAAAAATATTCATCCAACAAAATTAACATTCACTAATTACATTTACCAATTTCCCCTCTGCAATGTTCTTCTTTATGGGAACAACGTTTCCTTTAGCACATTATATAAAATATCAGGTATACGTAAATTACTGTTGAATTGCTTTGAGAATAAGGTACTAATTCAATATACATGTATTAACAATAACCACAGCAAAAACAGAAAAAAGCAGTCTTTTCTCTACCTGGACATACTAATTTCTTATGCCTTATACTTGCTTTTATCTGACTATTCAAATATATATATATATATGTTCTGCATAATTGTAAACCTTAATTTTAATCAGGAAACCAAATGAACAAATATCCCCCATCATTTTAAATCTCTTTGTTTTCCTATCATTTTCTCCCCCCTGCATTCATGATTTTGTATGTTACCATAATGTGAAACCTCAGAAGGTTTCTCTGGGCAGTCTAAAGATCACTATGAGAGGATTGCTAAACAAATGTATTCAAACACATTTTCATGACTAAATCTTTATTAAGCAGGTGTGCTGTTTACCTTTTTTTGATTGGATTAAAACTGTTATAGAATTTTTCTGAAAATAACATCATCTAGATAAAAATGTTGAAAATATCCCAAAACACATAAGGCTCATAAAGAGTGAGGGAAGAAAGCATGCCAGCTAATCTAGTTCACTCTTCTCGTAAAGGGCAATGGTGGCACTTTAGAGCCAGTACATCTATTCATTTTCATGGTAATAAAACCATTCCTGAAAGTGACTTTGTCCAGAGTAAATGGCTGTGTTATAACAAGATGTACTTCAGAGGTGAGTTGTCATAGATCACCAAATAATGTGACCATCTTATATATTCATAAAAAGTCTTCTGTTCCTTCAAGTATCTTTTCACAAACTGAGTCTGTATTACCACCTTTCCAAAAGTTAGCCCACTGTTTCAGTGGAAAGAGGTTTAATATAAATGCTATCATAGTCAACAGATGGAAAGGGATACAGATGAAATAAGTAGGTGTGTCCCTGTCTCATAAAGAAGATAAAATCTTGCATTTAAACAGGAACAAAAAGCCAGTATACTATAAAAGATAAAATTCTAATGTAAAGATTGGTTAACAGTGAAAATTATGAAGGCAATAGTTATGTGTATTCAGTGGATAAGACTTGCTCTTTTTAGAAGTGTTTCTTAAAAAGCATATTGAATTACAATAACTTTAAAAATGTATTTATTTTGTTAACTACATAATCCTTATTAAGCTGAGTCACTGAAGTATTAAAAATTGGATTTCATATTTAATATATGTTTTTATAAAATAATTCTTCATATGGATCAGAATGTTATACAGACTGATGTTTAACATAAATATATTAAAGAATTGCATTTTCTGATTATAATTATATAGGACACTTATATATTTGCAGTCTCAATAATATTTTATTAAAAATCATAGTGAACTATTCCATCAAAAATGAATGAGAAATAGTAAATAGCTATAAAGAGAAAAGACCAAAGAAGAGAGACAGAAAAGGAAAGGCAGTAGAAATACTTCTAGTTTTTGAATTAAAATCTTAATTCTGCTCTTACTGCTCATTTAAAACACTATGAGTCTATAAATCTGCAGTCTGAGTTCAGTGTTATCCTATCTTAGGATCAAAAGAGACAAAGAAAGAAAAAAAATCATTCACTGGCAAGAGAATGTTTCTGAGAGGGTCATAGTTTTATTATGATGTGTTCAATATATAATTCTCACTGCTAATTGAAATACTGTGCTAATTGTGCTTAGTATTGATGGATGGTTCAGAGACTAGACTAGTATGGTTCTTGGAGAACTGACTCTGGGTGGGAAACACACAATGTGATATAGAGATGACATATTACAGATTGTACACTTGAAACCCATGTAATTTTACTAACCATTGTCACCCCAATACATTTTAATAAAAAAAGAAAAAGAGTAGCCGCTCCTCTTCCACTTTCCACCAGGATGCATAGCAGAGCCCAGCAGAAGGCACTTACCCTATTCTTCAATCACATTTCTCCTGATGCATAAATTATCTGGGGCAGAGGCTAGTGGCCTCTGTAGACTCACACTGAAAGTCTTTCTCTGTCTAAAAGTGATTTATATTAAAGAGTTAGAAATGAAGTTTGTGTTGATTTGGTTGAAATGCTCATACATTTTAAAACTTTTTTAATATAAAGAATTCTTCACAAATTGACACAATAATATTCTCCAATTCTATTCAGTGTTGTAAAGATGCCTAAAGTTTTACTGTTGGACAGTTCAAATGATTGTGTAAGTTTAATATATTCATTTCAAATCTTAAACATTGTTTCAGGTTTGCTTCTAAAGTAATATTGAGGAATTTGCTTCTATTTTTGACAGGTTAAATAATCTTGCAGACATTTGAAGAGTATTAAGTTCTGTGTTTGATCGTGGTAGCTATAGTTTTGCTACCCCACTTGCTTCTTCCTCTTATATTTCTTTTAATATTTCCCTTAGAGATCATATCCAAATGCCACTTGATTTCTTAGGATAGGAAAAACAAAAGTATATGGAACTGCTAGTCTTTAGTTACAATCATATCTAAATTAGACCAGCTTTTCTCACCCTCAGCCTACTGACATTTCAGGCCAAAAATTACTTGTTGGAGGATGTCCTGTGTATTATAGAAGGTTTAGCAGCATCCCTGGCCTCTGTCCACTAGATTCCAGTGGCAGCCCACACCTCACACACATACACATTGGTGACAACCAAACATTTCTTTAGAGAATGCCAAATGTTCCCTGACACGTTAATCAAAAGAGATTCTTCCCCACATTTATGTAAAAATAATTTCTTGTCCTCAAGGAAATTCATGGAGAAACCTATTTGGGTTGATAATGATTTTGAAAGATATCATTGGTTGCCTCCCCAATCAATTTTAATTTTCTATCTATTAAAAAAAGCCTGATTGTGTTTGAGGTGATAGGTAAATGTTGAAAAGACACTTCCCAATCTCCTAGGTAGTTAGAAGAAGCTACTTGATCTAGCCATGACAAATGAAAAACAAATAGAAGGTGCTAAATGATGCTTTGAGGAAAGCTTTTTAAAAGGAAATGACCAAAGTGTTCTTCAATAGATGATTGGATAAAGATGATGTATATAATATATATACACACAATGCAATACTACACTGCCATAAGAAAAGATGAAATACTGCCATTTGCAACAACATGGCTGGATCTTGAGATTTATGCTAACAAAATAAGTCAGACAGAAAATGACAAGAACCATGACTTCACTCATTTGTGGGATATACAACTGAAAGCAAGAAAGGAATAAAAAAAACAAATGAAGAAACAAAAACTCATAGACACAGACAACAGTTTAGTAGTTATGAGAGGGTAAGGGGTGAGGGGGGTAGTAGATGAGGGTAAAAAGGATCAAATATATGGTGGTGGAAGGAGAACTAACTCTGGGTGGTGAGCACATCATGTAATATACAGATGATGTATTACAGAATTGTATACTTGAAACCTTCCAGTATGTAATTTTATTAATCAATGCCACCCCAATATGTTTAACTTAAAAAAAAAAAGGAAATATAATTATCCAGCATCGTTTGTCCTGTGTCCCTCTATCTTCTTATTGCCTAGGCTATCGATGAAATGTTGAGTAATGTTAGCCATGAGAAGTAAGCAAGACTTTAAGAATACTGGAGAAGATTTCAAGAATTTAGGTCCTCGATCATCCTTGTTCATCCTTGCACCAGCCCTGGACTACATATTACAGACATCTTATTGGGCGAAAGAAGGTGACAAGAGCAGGGGGGCAATTTTTTTTTTAATCTGCTAGTTTTATTTTACCTTCTATAAAATAATTTAACACACCTCTAATAGTAATAGCTTTGCTTTATGAAAAAAATAAAACAGATGTCTATATTATAAATATTCCAAGCCTCTTCTCCTGTTCAAGGTATTTTCATATATCTTTTTTAGTCATTCCACATTTATCATGTTTCAACTACAATGAGCAAGGTATTCCACTCTGTCCCAGATACAAAAATATAAAAGAAACAATATATTCCCTCAGTGAGTTTCTTTGGATAGGGAAAACAAAATTATATGGGGCTGCTAGTGTTTTGTTATACTCATATCTAAATTATCAGGAGAATAAAAGGAAAATATTAGACAAGATAGAAGATGAACTTCAATAAGAAAGAAGAAAAATAGTCATAATACAACATCAATGTTGACTCATTCAAAATGTATGATAAAAGGAGAGTGACTATTTCTGAAAAAATTATTATTTTTTATCCATTATCTCACCATTATATATGAGAACATAAAACAAAATCTGAGTTTTAAATTTCCCAAACTGTCTGTTGGCTATCCATTTGATTTGTTTTTAACTGTATGTCAAGACCAGCACATTTTCAATTGCCATTAGGCTCATTGTTTTGTTTTGTTTTGCTGTACGGTATATATTATCTTTTCATTCCAAAGATCTTTGCTGAGAACCAAATTGTTTCCCACAGACGCACCATTAGGAAAAGGCTCTCTGCTAAAGAATCCCCAGCACACATGTGGATGTGCTCCTGTATTCCTCGAGCATATGTATCTCTGGGCTTACTGATTGCATTGTTCTCACTCGCGTCAGAAAATCTGCTTCACTAGCACTAGACTGTGTCATTAGTTATGACTCATCAGTTGTGGCATAATCATATCAATTCCTGCCCAATGTCTCTGTCCTCATTTAAATACAAATTTTTCTTCTATTGCCAAGCTATCAAATATGTTTTATTCACTGAGTCTTGTAATAAAAGGTGAAACAGCACAGTCTGCACTCAGCAGCAAGATTAAAAAAATATTGTAACATTCAAATTACTGCATGCATTTTTTAATGTACTTTATATTTGAAAAACCTAATAATTATGAAATCATATATGTGTGCATATATCCTAATTACTGTTAGCAATCTGAATACTTATTAAAAATTAAGATATTTTCAATTATGTCAAGTTGTTTTTTTAACCATTGCCCATCCATCTCAGAATTGACAGAGAATGTAAAGGTCCTGATAATTCTCTTAATCAGTAATGCATGAATACCAACCTACTAAAATTAAAAAAAAAAAAAAAATCCCCTGAAAATCCAAAACACGCAGTATTGTAAATGCAATTTCATTTTTTGTAATGAAATATAATGAAAGGTAAACACACATTCTAATAGTTATGATAACAATCCTCTTTCAGTTTTATCCATTTAAGCACCACCATTTGGGTTGTCTTTTCTGTTCACTTTTTAAACGAGTTTGTTTGTACCATTTCACCCTATTGTTATTTTCGTGCGTAACTCCAATTGCTCAGGTTATGTGATATACACATAAATAATACTTCTGTATTACATGACCTTAGTTACTATTCAAACCTGCAGTAGTGATAGAAAATAAAAACAAATGAATATCACACTTTCCCAAATAACTTTAACATATATAATTTTTAAATTCCCATTTATTTAGTTTCTGTTTAGTGACAGATTGGAGTTCTACTATAACCAATTTTAAAAATCAGAAATACAGGTGAGTTATAACATTTTTTGGTTACAATACCATATTAAAATTATATTTTGATATTTCTCAATGACATTATTAAAAATTCTCTGATATCTTAGCTATATATCAGAAACTTATATTTCTGTATAACAAAAATGGAAAGAATTCAGGAAATTAAAACTTAATAAAAATTACAGAGCAATGATCCAGTTTTTTGAATGACAAACCAGTCATCGTAATGTAATTCAATACAACTTCATTTTTGTCTTTCATGATTCTATAGAATTTTTTTCAGGAAAAGTTCTGTAATCTACAAGATGAAAATACTAGCAGTTCTATAATTTCAATTCTGTTTTTTAAAATTTATATCCTTTTTATTTTTGTTGTTCTTGTTTTTTCTCCTCTCTTATCAATCAAAAGCTAACAGAATTCAACTCTCCCCTAGAGATAAATTATAAAAAATATGTAAGAAGGTGTCAAAAGATATCAAGCCATTAAAGATTGCAGTAGTAAAAGAATAAAGAAAAGAACATTTCAGAGTGGAGAGGGCACTGTTTATAATTCTTACCCCTAGAAGGATTTTCCCATCTATAAATGTCTATTGATAGATTGAGAAGCTAAGCAGAAATGCTAATAGTCTTATAGTGCTTAGGGAGATTAAAAAAATATGGTTCAGTACTCACAAGTACAAAGGCCCCTTTTAAACACCCAAAGCTTTCATCTGAAATTCCAAAGGCCTAAGACCAGATAGAAATGAAATAGATTATCATTCACAAGACTTGCAGCCCAACCATAAACCAGCTTACTTGCTGCTCGAAAGTGATCTCCACTGACCCTTAGACAACCCCCAAAAAACAAAATTAGTCTTCTGTGGATAAAGATAATGTAAACCAGCTTTTTAAAAATTATCGAAAATTTTTTGCATAAGCAATGAGCATCGTTTAAATATGTGTGTATATGTGTACTTACATATATGTATATTTTATACAATAAAAGTAATAAAAGATAAGTTTGACTAAAAAACTACAAGAAAATAATATTGACAATGGAAACAAGCCCAGATCCAAGTACTGGGGTCCTCAGATGTATACAGACTTTAAATACTTGTTATTCAATAAAGAAACATATGGAAATTCCAAGCATAAAATAATCTAAATTAACATTTTCACTGCAATGGTCGCATATAGTTGAATGATATTTCCATACTGCTGACAGCGGTGTTCGACTTTACCCCACAAGCTCAGTGTTCCAGAAAGTAGATTTACATTTTTCTATATTTCTTGTGTTTTTTTCAAAAAATGAATCATAATAGGAAATTTTTGTACTTTAAAGTAATCGTTTATTTTAATAAAATGTAGCACCTTAACTGTATTTACTTAAAAATATAAACTTTAATTATTTCCTGTGGAAATGTGTGAATTTTTGACACATTTTGGAGAACAAACTTGAAATCAATTAGCGCTGTGAAAAGGTTAAGAAATGTACAGGTAGGCCTAATAACACTTATATGCAGTAACATATGTTTAGAGTTAACCAGAATTAACTAATAAGTCATATTCCAGACAGAGATAAGAGATATAATGAACAAAAGCCACATTTAAATAGGCTTAGAGTTTCTCAAAATGATGAAAAAATTTAAGTCACAGATTCAAGAAGTGCTATAATGAAGCAGGATAACCAGATAGATCTTATTGTAAAATTAAGGAAAAATAGTGACAAGAAGAGTACCTTAAAAGTAATTACAGAAAAAGGCATGTTACTTTCAATAGAGTGACAAAGTGACTTAGACATGACTTCAGAAATGGAAGCCAACTGTCAACTGGAATTCTACACACAATGACTATATCCTTTACTATAAAGAAAAAAAGACATTTCAGAAACCAAAAATGAGGTATTTTTCTATATCAGTTATATACTAAAGGAAATAATGATATTCTTCAGGCAAAAGAAAACTTATTCTATATATACAGACACAGAAAATCAGAAACAAATATAATTTAAGGGAAGGATAAAAATATATGAATAAACCTAAATGAATATTGACTATATAAACAAACAAAAAATGCTGTAATGTAAAACTTAGAATAAAAATCAACAAAAACTACCTAATAATATATATCAAAAGTATTCTAAGATCCTTATAGTTTAAGAAAAGTGATTAAGATATTACTTTATATTAGACATTAATAAGTCAAGAAATCATGTAATAATTTTAGGGGTAAAATGAAAATATACCAAAACTAAGAGGACAACAATGGGATAAATGAAAGAACAAAATGCTTAAGTGAAAAGAAGGCAAGAAAAGAGAACACAAAGAACATATATAACACATGGAAAAAAATAGCAAGATGGTATATTAAAATGTAAATATTTTTAGCCAAATGTAAATGATTTTAATATTGCAATTAAGGAAAATTTCCAAAATTAATTAAAAAAAATATTTAAGTACTCTTAAAAAAATATGTAAGGATACAGAAAGTCTAAAAAAAAAAAAAATGAAAAAACTCTATTATACAACACAACCCAAAGAAAGCTAGTGTAGCTATACCAATATGAGATAAACACATTTTATGCAAGAATGAGTACTAGAGATAAAGAAATACTTTCCAAAATGAAAAGTGAGCACAATACAAGGCTATGTGGCACTTTTAAATTTGTATGATGTAATAGGAAGAAATATTAAAGAAATACATGAATCCATAATCATTTAGGAATTTTACCCATTTCTCATATTAATTATTGGAAGAAATAGAAAAAAATAAATAAAAATTTAGAAGATTTAAATTCCTCTATTAGAATTTTTGACCTAATATATACAGAGCATTGCATTCAATAACTTCTTTTGATGTGTAAATTTAATATTTATTCAAATGAGCCATATGTTGTCCCATAAAGCAAGTCTTGACAAATTTTAAAGGATTGAAATAATACATTTTCTGACACCAATTGAATTAAGCTATAAATCAATTAGAAATGACAACTTAAAAATCCCTCGATGTTTTAAAGTCAGGCAATCTATTTCTAAATAATTCATAAGTCACAAAATACATTTCAATGAAAATTAGAACACATTTTTAAATGAATAAGAATAAAAATATGACATATTGAAAATCAAGAAAATTTATAATCTTAATGGTACATATTAAAAAGGAAAAAGGAAGGCTAAATTTAATAATCTAAATACCTGAGTCAACAGTTCAAAACAGAATAAGGTGAAGAAACTTAACAAAAAGAAGCTGGAAACCAAACAGTAAACCAAATACAATAAAAATAGAAGCCATTTAAAAAATTAAAATATTAATAGGAAAGGTACATTATGAAAGAATCAGACAATCAAGGAGATTTTTAAAAAGTTGTCCCCTGCTAAGGAAAATAAATTCACTAATCTGAAAAACTTAGGGGTGAGGAGGGGAAAAGAGAGGGAGAGGACAGAAACCTATGAATGGGGAAAAAAGTCCATAATTTATTTAAGGCTATCTCCAAGTGGCTGTAGAAAACATCGTTATAATAGTAACATATTGGACATTTCCCTTTAGATACTGGGAAAATATTATACCTTCTGTTATCCATTTTGTTCAACATTATATATGACAATATAGCTAGTGAAAAGGCAAAGAAGAAAAAAAAAAAAGTAAGAACTTGAAAGGGAAGTATATAGTGGATTCCAGTAAAGATAGTGAGTTGGCAAATGCTGTGCTTGCCTCCTCTCATCCTACCTCAAAATTATAAACTACAGAACAACCATCATTAAGAATCACCTAAAGTCTAGCTGAACAGAAGTCCTATAATTAAGGAGATACTTAAGAAGAAGCCACCTCGAGACTGGTAGGAGAGGCAGAGACATGGAATAGGAATGATCCTTACCCATGTGTGGAAAATCAGGAGGGATATCTCAGATGTGGAGGTCCCGTTTGGTGAGTGAGATGTTCCAGCCCCACACAAGGCTCACCATCCAGGGTTCCAGTGCTGGAAAAAGAAGTCCCCATAGTTTCTGGCTATGAAAACCAGCAGAGATTGAAGCCAAGTGAGACAGAGGGTAGCTGGAGTTCCAGGTGTTTTTCTTAAAAGGACTGTGCACAGACTTACTTAATGATGGACTCACTCTAAGCTCCAGTGCTGGGGCAGCAGCTTGAAAGATGCCAGGGACACATGAGGAGGAACTGAATTGTCTGGCTTCAGAGCTGGGGCTAGCAGGGAAGCTTATCTCCGAGAGAGAAGTGCTGGCAGAAGCCATTGTTCCTTTGTTGTGCCCTCTCCGCACCCAGCCTGCATACTCAGGCAAGTGCCATATCTGAGTCTCCATCAACCCGGCAAACATTCTTCACTACATCCCAGTGATTCCATGAGATCCAGCCCCTCCCCATTTGTGGCCACCCAAGCTGTTTCCAGTGACTTCTTCATGCCAATGGCCTGTCTTGACTCATGCTATGGACTTTTCAAAAGTCTCTCAAAAGTTCACAAACCACAAACAAGCAACTGATGGACTCTGTGTGCCCCATACCTCTTGCTAAGCAGCCCTAAGATCAGCAGTAGCAACAGCTGGCATTTGTTTGTAGCTTAGTCTTTCCCAGGCACCTCCAAGCACAGCCAAGTGGCAACCATCTGCAGATAACTTTGTATGTAATCCCAAGTGGCCCTGGGAAGAGCACAGACAATGGCTGAACTTAGCTTGCAACAGAGGCCCCCCAACAGGCCCCAGAAACGACATGCCTGGTGGTCAGCTTCATACCACACCAGACAACCATGGAACCACCTCTACAAATGACATACCCAAAGGGCAGACTGGGCAGACACCACAGCACCACTAAAGAGAACCCTACACTGTACGGTCAGTCCCTGCACAACAGCTCCTCCAATGTAGGCACAGCAAGTCCTCACAACCAATCAGCCTAAGGATCAATCCCTCCCATTGATATTGAAACAGCAATCAAGGCTCATCTACAACAGAAGGGCACATACAACCCACAAAAGCACCTGGCTCAAGTGACAAGGGAGACTGTGCCACTAGGCCCCACAGGACACCAACTACATAAGGACACTCTACTAAGCTGGAGAAACATAGCAGCCCTACCTACTACAAATAAAAGAACAAAACAAAGCTCTAGAAAAAGAACTAACAAAATGGAGACAAGCAATCTACTGGATACAGAGGTCAAAACACTGATTATAGGGATACTCAATGATCTCAGGGAGAACTTCAAAAAAGAGATAGGAAACATAAGGTAGAGAGAGAAAATATAAAAAAGTACCCAGTCAGAAACAAAGAATGCAATAACTAAAGTAAATAATATATTAGAAGGAATCAACAGTAGATTAGATAAAGCAGAAGATCGAATCAGAAATTTGTAAGATAAGGTAGCAGAAAACCTCAATCAGAAAAGAGAAAAAAAAGGATATTTTAGAGGCCTCAAGTGTACTGATATTCACATCACAGGGGTACCAGAGGGAGAAGAAAGTAAGCAAGGGATTGAAAACTTAGTGTAAGAAATAATGATGAAAAACTCTCTTGACCTGGTGAAGGAAATAGACATACAAACTCAGAATGCACAGACAGTCCCAAACAAGATTCACTCAAAGAGGCCCACACCAAGACACATCATAATTAAAATACCAAAGTTAAAGACAAAGAGAATCTTAAAAGCAAGAGAACAACCGTTCGTTACCTATAAGGGAGCCCCCATAAGACTGTCAGCTGATTTCTCAAGAGAAACTCTGCAGGCCAGAAGGGATTGGCATGAAATAGTCAGTGATGAAAATCAAGGACCAAGATTACCCAGAAAAGCTATCATTTAGAATCAAAGTGCAGTTAAAGAGATTCCCAGAGAAGAAAAAGCTAAAGGAGTTCATCACCACCAAAACTGTATTACAAGAAATGTTAAAGAGACTTCTTTAAGATAAAGAAGAAAAAAAATCGAAAATATGAATAATGAAATGGCAATAACTATATATCTACCAATATTACTTTATTTATTTTCTTTTAATAAAATGTTTTCTTTGTCACAGCAAAAAAGTATGTATTTATAAGACTGTCAGAAGGAATAGGCTATTTCCAACATTATACACTTTATGGAGCCCCCAAAAAAGAAATTATTACTCAAGATAATGAAATCCACTGAAAGGTTCACAAGCAAAATGTTTCACCTACATAGTAAGTTTCTGGCAGACTTTTCTAGAAGTGGTTGCTGGCTGACCCCAGGTGTTTGAATAAAGACAATGCCATCTTACTGTAACTTTCATACAGGTACTCTTGGAAACAGCTTACCCCCTCCCCCTCACTTTGGGGTAAAAGTGGCTTCTTAGATCTGCAAGAATTCAGGCTGTATTCAGGCCACTTTCCAGAATTCTTTAGTGTGGACCTTAGGGCACTGCATCTCACACAAGCTGATGGGAACCATCTGGACACTTGATTTGTTGTGGGTCCCCACCACCCCTAGCTCATTTTCAGCAGTGGTCAGGAGGTAGTTGGACTGTGCGTCAGGTAGGGAGATCACTTTTGCCAAGACAACGTCCCCTGGGTGTAAACTCTTATAAATTTCAACCTTGTCTTTTTCAGTAGCTCGGACATCTTCCTTGTGGATAGTTCCTTGTAAAAAGTTCTTAAGTGGTGTGGACCCCACATACAGGACGTGTACTTTGGCAAAGCATGCATTGATGCTAGACACCTTACAGGTTACAATAGCCTCCACATCTGGCAGTAACTGGGACTGCTGCTTTCCTCACAGACAGGGCAGGAAGTGCACCATTCTCACTGCTCTTCATCATGCAGCCAATACAGCCGTGCTGGGTGTATGAGCTGCTGCCCCGGCTGGCCTCCTCCAAATTACACAGACGTTTGCTGGGGATGCAGCACCTCATGGGTGGTGCCATGACTGCCTCTATCAACAATTATTTTAAGCATAAATGAATTAAATGGAATAGATAAGAACACAAGTCCCTTACATAAGCTGCCTACAAGATATTCACTTCGGATTGAAAAACACGTACAGACTGAAAGTAAAGAGACAGAAAAAATATATTTTATGAAAATGAAGACAACAACAACAACAACAACAATACTGGGGTAGCAATACTCATACCAGACAAAGTAGACTTTAAAACAAAGGTTATAACAAGAGACGAAGAAGGACCCAGTAATTCCACTTCTGGGTATTTATCCAAAGAAACCTAAAGCACTACTTCCAAGAGACATGTGTAATCATACGTTCATTGCAGCATTTTTTACAATAGCCGAGATATGGAGGTGACCTGGATGTCCATCAATGGATAAATCAATAAAGATGAGTTGGTACATATACACAACAGAGTATTACTCAGCAATGAAAAGGAATGAAGTGTTGTCATCTGTAACAATGTGGAAAAACCTAGAGGGTATTGTGGTGACTGGAATAAGTCAGAGAAAGACAAATGTCATATTTTACTTATATGTGGAATCTAAAGAACAAAATAAATGAACAAACAAAACAGAAACAAACACATAGATACAGAGAACATGTTGATGGTTGCCAGAGGGAGGGGGTTTGGTGTGTGGGTGAAAAAGGGAAGGGTTTAAGAAGCACCAATTGCATAAGGAATCTAGTCAATAATATAACTATGCATGATGTCAGAAGGGTATGAGATTTACTGGGATGCTCACTTCGTATTATAAGTTATATAACTGTCTAATCACTATATTGTACATCTGAAACTAATATATTATTGTATGTCAACAGTAATTGAAAAATAAAAAGTATTATTCAAATATTTTTAATGAAGGAATGAAACTCATTTTAAGAGAAAATATTAAAAATTTACAGATAAATTATTTTATATATAGATTTACAAGGTAGTTGGCTATAAGATAATATATGAAATTAATTTTATTTCCATTTACCAGGAAAAGGGAGCTTAAAAAATAAAGTTTGAAAAAAGATGCCACTAACAATAAAATCAGAAATAACAATTATACAGGAATTAATGTACTCGATAGAGTACAAAACCACAAAACATAAACCTATCAAGCATTATGTAGTAATTTTTGAAAATCAGGATATTAGTTAATTGGAAAGGTAGAAGAAAATTCTCCTGAGATGGAGTTGAGAGGGATTCTTGGTTGATAGTAACTTTTAATTTCCTGACCTGGGTAGTTGTTACTTATGTTTACTGCAACTTATAGTCCACTTTTCTTTTTATTTTTGATATCCACTAAAATGTTTATTGTGTGATGTCATTAAGATATATATTTATAATTTATCTTTTTTATGCATGTAAGATACCAATAAGACATTTATTAAAAAGAAAATAAGTAATGATAAATTTTATTAAAACATTTTATGATTTATATATCCTATATCTCTTGACATGCCATCTATATTTGATTTTCTTACTTGAATACTTTCTTTAAAATTTTTTCACTATATGTTTTCTATACCAAGCCAGTTGAGGCTGAGTGTGCCTACGAGTATTTTTTTAATATTCTCAATGTTCAATAGCATTTCAGTTGATGTGAAATTCTACATCAGAGTTGTTTTCCTTCAATACTTCAATAATATCCCATTATTTTCTTGCAACCAGGTTGCAGGTATTAAAACTTGATACAAAGCTTATTTTCAGTTTTCTGTAGGTGATCTGCTCTTGTTCTTCTGTTGTTGGAATTTTGTTTTAACTTAACCTAATTTATGTAACTACGGAGAGCACATTATTTTCAGAACACACAGGATGTTGTACACAATAAAATGACCATATGCTGGTCATACAGCAAGTCAAAATAAATTTCAAGATATTTAAATCATTCACATATGTCTTTTAGCCAAAATACCTGAAGTAAACCATCATATTTTATTTCTTTGTTTCAAATTCTGCAGAGTATAAATGTATAATTTCTGATAAATGTCAGGTAGTGTTAAATTGGTCTATTACTCTTTTTTGTCCTTTTTGTATAGTAGCCCTTATTGCTTTTGTTTTGTTTTCTACTGTTTTTTTGTTGTTGTTGTTGTTTTGTTTTTTGTTTTGTTTTGCTTTTTTAGCAAACATATTTATACTTGTTTCTAAAATACTAAATTGAGCAAACTAATATACTTAATGGTTATGTCCATCTTTCATCATTTCCTCAATCTAGTTGACATTGATAGCTCATTTTTTCTGGTAGTTACATTAACCCTGTCTTTGAGAGTAATGAAGAAAAAGACTAAAGAAAAGACGAGAATTTTGCAATACAGGAATCAAATAATGAAGTTAGAGAAAGATGGTGACTACAGAAATGTAGACAAGCATGATGATGGTCAACACAATGCTGATATTTTACAATTTAGTCATTAATCAAAAAGGAGTTATGAAAGGAGCAATAAAAAATAAATTAAGAAAATATTAATGCAATCTTAAATTTGACATTGGATTTCCTAACCAATGAGAATAGCATTTTTTATAATGAGAAGTGAAGAAGAGATGAATTTGGGTGGATAAAGTGACTTTACAGGGGACTTGGAAAGACCGAGCTGTATGGAATGTCATCCAGAAACAATTAGCTAAATAAAATGAGCTAGTGAATGAACATAATAAAAAACTTCAAAAACTGTAAGCTGCCCACTGCAAAGAAAAGTCAACTAGATATTCTGTTACCAAAAAAGTTGCACTTGAGAAAAAGAAAGGACTGCAATCTGGACATGCAGCATGATGAAGCCACTTAGAAGTTCTGCCAGGGCAAAGATGAAGGAAGTATTTTGCAGAGGGGAAAAGGATGTTAAGGGATGGGCTTTGTTGCAACCACAGTTCTCCATTGTAAATATTGAGTTCTTCCCTCAGGCTCTCGGGAGAACCTATGGTATAAGAGCTCCTCTTGCAAGTCCTCCCAATTCCTGTCTAGGTTAAGTTCTCTGTCATAATGACAATTTTCACAAAACCAAACTGGAAAGCTGTAATGTCACAAAACACAAAACAATATTTCAATGAATGTTGACTATAGCAAAAAACAGTTATGAACATACAGAAAAAAATGATTTTGTACAATAATAGTTATTTTCTAGTTTATTGACTATTTCTGATCAAGAACAATAATTTAGATACATTGTTATATTTTGGTAAATACTTTTCCTTGTAAGTAATTTTTTTGCTTTTTTTTTTTTTACATTTCAGTCTAGGTGAGATAACTATAATAATTCTTAAATCACCTCCTCTTAATTTTGGTCTACTAAATTATTTTTAAAGTCAAACTTCTTTTGAGTTCTACATATATCATCTAATTATTACTGGGGGGCATCCATATACTATTGATAACCCTATTATAAATTACCTCTTTTGAAAGTTTGCTAGAACACATTCATGGATGTTATTTCTTTTGTTACCACATCACACCTCTGAAATGATATACCAAGAGACAGAGTTGTGCACATGTAAATAAGAAAATAATGTATAAGTATTAGTATGAGGAAGCAATTTGCAAAGAACTATATCTATCTAAAGTTATTTTTTATTAAACAAGAGAATTAAAAGATAAAATAAATTTAATGAAATCTTTGTTTACATATTACTAGGAGAAGATTGGGAAGGGGGAAGAATACTTGAAAAATAAAGACTCAAAATTTTGAGCTGGTTTATATTATGAGATTGGGAGAATGTCGTTACCAAGAATATTTTAGGTGGATTTTTAATAACTAAAATGAGGTACCACCAGAAAAAAAGTGAAGAAAGCAGACAAAATATAGGTAATGAATAAAAATTACATGATTCAAAGTTAAATGTAACTTGGATAATGTTATCAGACAAGTGGAACTGAATTATATAACTTGTAGAATAGAATGCAAGGAAAAACAGATAAAACAGGCACAAGTAACTTACTGTAACATTTTAATTATTAAATGAAAGGAATAAAGAAGAAGAAAAGTTAAAGAAAGAAATATTCTTTTGAGACTTCCTTTCAGGCCACATATAGACTAAACACGTCAGAGAAATGTTTACCATATGGTTGCTCTTACCTGTAGGTCTCATTGATCAGCAAGTACAGTAAAGGGATATATGCAGAAGAAATTGCACAAGTCATTTAACAGAAAAATTAAAATTGTAGCTACTGATGGGTTTATAGAAAAGGAAGTCTTGAGTAATATAAAGTTACTGTGGAATGCACATGTAAATGTATATGTGTTGGTGAAATTTGAAAGGAGTGAACCATGTTTGATAATTTTAATAACTGCTTTGGGAAGATTGTTTTATGTAGGAAAATAAAATATAAGATAAAAGACTAACACAGCAAAAGGTAAAACACAAAAAAACAGAATTGCATATAAATAATTATAAAGAGAAAACAATACATTCATCTAGGAAGTAGGGAGGAAGGCAATTTGAGAGGGATATTTTAAAAAATAGAGAATACATGGACTGGGAGAGAGAGAAACCAGGTTAGACAGAACCTAAATAAATTTGGAAACCAGATAGTAAAAAACTGAGAAATATATGAAAGAAAATATCATACTACAACTGAAAACTATACCTTATAGGATAAAATATACAATCATTTTCTTCAAAACGTAAGAATATCCACATTAATCAGACAAGAAAAAGAAATAAAAGGCTTGCAAATCAGAAACAAAGAAGTAAAACTTGCATTATTTGTAGACGACATGATACTCTCTCTATAAAACCCTAAAGACTCCACCAAACTATTAGAACAAATGAATGACTTCATTAAGTGGCAGGATAGGGAGTACAGAAATCTGTTGCATTTCTGTACACCAATAATGGACAATCAGAAGGAGAAACTAAGAAACCAGAGGGTAAGGGGAGAGGGGGTGATAGTTGAGGGTAAAGGGGATCAAATATATGGTGATGGAAGGAGAACTGACTCTGGGTGGTGAACACACAATGTGATTTATAGATGATGTACTAATGAACTGTACACCTGAAATCTATGTAACTTTACTAACAATTGTCACCGCGATAAAATTTAATTAAAAAAAAAAAAAGAAAGAAAAAAAAAAAAAAAAAAAAAGAAAACAATCCCATTTGCAGTTGCCTCAAAAACACCTAAAATATGTAGGAATAAATTTAACTAAAGACATGAGAGACCTGTACTTTGAAGACTATAAAAGACATTGAAGAAAGAAAGTGAAGAAACAAATAAAGGGAAAGATACACCTTGGTCATGGATTGGAAGGCTTAATATTGTTAAAATGCTTTTATTACCTCAAGCAACATACAGATTCAATGCAGTCCCTATTAAAATACCAATGTCGTTCTTCTCTGAATTCGAAAATTTATATGGAACAAAAAAATCCTGAATAGCCAAAGTCACCTTGAGAAAGAACAAAGTGGGAGGTATCATGCTCCGTGACATCAAACTATACCATATAAAGCTACCATAATCAAAACAGAATGGTACTAGTATAAAAACAGATATATAGATCAACGGAATAGAATAGAGAACCCACATAAATCCTTGCTTATATGGTAAGTTAATCTATGACAAAAGAGGTAAGGATTTACAATGGGAGTAAAGACAGTGTCTTCAGAATGTGGTGTTGAGAAAACTGGACAGATACAGGCAAAAAATTAAGTTGGACCACTTTCTAACACCATATACAAAAATAAACTAACAATTGATTAAATATTTAGATGTAAGACTGAAAGCCATAAAACTAGAAGACAATGTAGGAAGTAAACTCTTTGACATCATTCTTAGCAATATGTTTTTGGATAGGTCTCCTTGGGCAAGGGAAACAAAAGAAAAATTAAAGAAGTGGAACTATCAAATTAAAGAGGTTTTGTGCAGTGAACAAAACCATCAACAAAAGGAAACGACAATCTACTGAATGTGAGGATATTTGCAAATGATACATCTAATAAGGGGATAATAACAAAATATATTAAGGACCTCATACAACTCAACACCAAAAAAACACGTACAATTCAATTAAAAAATGGGCAGAGACCTGAATAGACATTTCTCCAGAGAGGACATACAGATGGCCAACACACACACACACACACACACACACACACACACACACACACACACGCACACAAATGTTATTCAGCAATAAAAAAGAAGGAAATCTTGCCATTCGTGACAACATGGATGAACCTAGAGGGTATTATGAAATAAGTCACACAGAGGAAGACAAAGACTGTATGATTTCACTTATATATTTGTGGAATCTTAAAAATGAATCACAAAATAGAAACATTCCCATAGATACAGAGAACAAGCTGATGGTTGCTAAAGGGGAGGGGCGTAGGGCCATGGAAATTAAAATATATATATAATAATAAAATAAAAGTGGGACATTAATCCACTAGCCACTGCTGATTGGACCAGTATAGACACTTGAGCAGACTAAGTCAATTATATAGTCTTTCTCACCTAGGAATTCTAGTTTAATTTGGGCTGATATCCTGCATGCAAGGAATGTAAAAATTCCAGTACTGTGCCAAGCTATTATTCTCTGGGTGGACTGAAGAGCAGAGAATGCCAGTCTGCAGAGAGAGGAGAAGGAGGCACAGAGGTGGAGAAGCAGAAGTAAGAGACAGAGACAGTATTACCAGGAGCATTCCATTGCACATTCTCGTCACTTTCTGACTTCCTTTCTTTTCATCGTGTGAAACATTCCAGTATCCTTACAGCAGCTTGTATTTTAACCTTAAGCTAACTTGGGTAGGTTTCAATTATTTACATCCAAAAGCTTATCATAGCTTTACAGAAAAGGGGACGGTAGAGTAAATAATTGTACATTATTTGAAGAGCCAATTATCAAACTGCATTAAATATAGTTTAAAGGACTATTTAATGGTACATAAAATGTTCAGTGCATGACAAGTACAATGATACGTAAAAGCATCCGGATATACCTTTCTGGGCAGGAAGAAAAAAAACAGAGAGACTGCAGGGGAAGAAATAAATTTTGTGGAGATTTCAGTAGGTTTGAATTTTCCCTAAGGATTTGTTTTTTATTAAGTTTATAAGTTCTATAAGACTGTCATTTTTGTAGGTCAAAAATGGTTAAATATAAGCAATTTCATGAGATTCTATCTCACCGTTAGAAAGAAAATTATGTTAAAATAACTTTAGGCATCGTTGTCTTTGTTCATTTAGGTCATATTTTTAAAGTGTATCTTTGTAAGTCTATTCTTATGCTACCATCTTTCTCTGAAATCCATGAATTTTTCTTAATTAGATTTCCTAGCAAGCTCCTTTTTTTCGGCGGGGAAAACAAAAAAACAACAACAAAAAAAACAACAACCTTGCCAGAACAGAATAATTAAGTTAACCTTTCTTTGCTCAAAAGTTCACTTGTAAAAGTCATGGTGATTTATAATAACATCAGTGTACCCTCTCAATGTTTAACAATTAAATCTAATTTTTTTCTTCTCTTCACTTTAAATGGAAAATTAATCATTTTCATTATTTCAAGAATGAAATCATTTTCATTATTTCAAATAAAATCATTTTAATTATTTCATAATTTAGTGTATGGAATAAATTATTTCCATAGTATAATAATTCAGTAACTTGAAAGTAAACATTTTCAATATAAACACGCTTTTATCCTAATATGGTGTTGTTAACAAAATATCTTTTTTTGAGGGGATCCTGGGAATATGGCAACCTGAGTGTACCTTCCTTACCCTCAAATCCCTACTACTATCTACTTCCTTCTGCTTAGCCAGGATTCTGCTAAAACTGGAAAAAAAAACTTGAAGTGGCAATATTCTGTTAAATTTTCAAAAGGTTCCCTCCTCAGTAGTCTTGGGGGAAAAAAGGAGTCGAAAGCAGGAGCAAAATAGGTGAGGGCAAGGTGGGTATGGGAAGGAACATCCCAAGAAGAGCTTAGCAGTCAAAGGTCTGAGTCTAAAAAGAACCTGCACAGGAATGAGTATGTTGGTGTCTTTGACATGAAAAGGGTCAGAAGAGAGCCAAATGGATGGACTTTGTTAACTACCTAAGTGAGATAATGCATTATATTTAAGATAAAATATATTTCTTCACGTGTTGCATTAGGTATTTGACGCCCTCCCCTTAGTCCACAGGTACACGTAAGAGATCCATTAGTTTTTTTGCCTTTCACCAAATGAGAAATTTTACACTTGTGTTTGTTACATGCCGTGGAGTTGGCTCTGAGTGACCCTACAAATGAGTGATGTCCTCAATGTCCTGTTCTCGACAGCCCCCTCAGCTTCTGTAGACTCATGTCTATGGCTTCTTTTATGAAGCCAGTCCATCTCATATCTTCTTTTTTCTTGTTGCTTTATACTTTTCCCAGCCTTACTGTAGTTTCCAAAGAACACTGCCTTTTCACAATGTGCCTGAAGTAGGACAGGTTCAGTTTTGTCATTTTTTCCTCCAGGGACGTTTCAGGCTTAATTTGCTCTAGAACCTACTTGGTCATCTTTCTGGTGCTCCAGGGTATCCGTAGGGCTCTCGTCCAACACATTTCAAATGAATCAATTTTTTCCCTATCGGCCTTCTTCATTGTCCAACTTCACATCTGTATAAAGTAATTGAGAATACGAGGGTGTGGGTGACCTTAACTTTGGTCTCTAATGACACAACTTTTCTCTTGGTGATCTTTCCTAATACCGTACCTGTCATGGAGTGGGGGGAGGAAGATATATGAGGCAATTTTAAAATTGAGAAAACTTTTACTCTCATGCTTGAGAAAAGGCATCACCCGAAATAACGAAGAAACTGAAACAGTGAGCTCAACAGAGGAAAGATTAATAGCAGAGGAAATAGTGGTAAGGAGTTAACTTTGATTTATGGGTACTTAATTTACAATGATAACCTCTTTAGAAATATGTAATATCAATATTAAGGAAAGTTTCCAGAATCAGAAGAGTCATTGATTATTTCTATTAGGTATTAATGATCAGGAAAGAAAAAAGAAAGCTATAAGATAATGATTAAGAGGGAGTAAGTTAAGTAAGTGTATTCTAAAGGTATCATGGAAAAGGATTGGAAAACTAGTGGGTGGGAGGAGAGAGAGCAAAATTATTATAAAGATCATGTCCCTCTTTTGAGAGGGGATATAAACTAAAGTGCCATAGTTGAGGAAAAATACATCTCAGTGATAAAGAAAAAATGTTATCTTAAAAAATAACTCAGACATTCATATCTGATTAGGAGAATAGGTAAAAAGATGATCATGATTTAAAGGAATAGAAAAATCGGAGTAGACATAAAATAACAGTAGACAAAACTCGACGCTCGCATGGAGCTTACATTTTAGTGGGAGGAGGTAAAAATAAATTCATATTTAATGTTTCAGGAGGTGATATTCCTATTAAGAAGAATGAAACAGGGTAAGTGATTGAGAATTACTGGGTGGTCCAGGAAAGGTGTCTCACAAGGTATGGAAATGCCTTAATTTGGAAACATGCAAGGCTTATTTGGGAAATAAAAAGGAGTCAAAGTAGCTAAAAAGAAATGGTGAGCAGGGAATTCAGAGTTAGAAGGTCAGAGAAATAGTGAGGACCAAAATCATGGAGGGACTTAAGAGCCGTGGTGAAGATAGCTTTTATTCTGAATGAGATGGGAGTCACTGGAGGTTTACAGGGAGATAAACGATATGATTTACCTTATGTTTTAATATGAATACTCACTTGTGTTGAAAATAAGATGTAGAGCACATGGGGGACAAAAAAAACAGTGTCAACTCCCTTATAACTTTTTTTTTAAACTTGGGAAGTGTATTGAAATAAGGTGGTATTAAATCACTTATCTGTCTAACAATGGCTTTTGCCAGATAATTTTTTTCTCCCAATATCAAGTGCTCAAATTCTTTAGAAATACAGCCTTATATTTTAGGATACATTTCATTTAGCCTAAAGAGTGCATTTACTCCTGTACTTTGCAACTACACTCAGGCCAGTGGGAGGTAAACATAACTGTTATGCTTCTTGCTCATGAAATTCATATGTGATGTCAGAGCTGGAACTACCACCTTGGACCATGAAATGACCCTAGAAATTAAATACATGCACAGCCAAGCACAGATAAAAGAAGCCTAAATAACTACCACCACAGAAAACTACACCAGCTCTGGACCATCTACCTCGGGCCTTTTAGTTGAGAAAGAAATAAACTTTTCTGTCTTCTTTTCATCACAGTTATTTTGCATTTCTCTCATCATAGCTGAATATAATCCTAACTGGTTTAATTTAGCATACAAATTTAAGTATCTGCGTGAAACGTTTTCCAGAGAAAGTTTCTTCCAATACGTATGAGCTAAGTAAATGGAACTCTATTGCAAATATTTTGGTCAAACATTTTGTGAACAATCATAACAGCAAGTATGTATTCATAACTACAAATTTACATTTTAAAAGGAGAATTTCCATTTGTTAATAATCTTTAGGCAAGTGAACTTGATTACCAAGGTTCCAATTAAGACCTCACAAAAGGCTTTACAATTTCCCATCTACCAATCAATTCTAGCCACTAGCTAACTAGATTTTTCATCTCAGGAACACTGGAACAAAGGAAAATGTACTTTTTCTTACAAAACTATAATGAACATATAATTGACATCCAGTAAAAAAACAAAATCAAAACAAAACAAAACAAAAAAACAACATCAAATCACCGATTCTAGTTTATTTATTTTGGTAATGTTGAATTTCTTTCTTTCTTTATTTTTATTATTAGTTTTAGGTGTACAAAGCAACGTAGAAATTAGACATTTGCACACCTCACAAAATGATAACCCCAACAAATCTACTAACCATCTGACTCCATACACAGCTATTACAATACCACTGACTATATTCCCTGTGCTGTGCTTTACATCCCATGACTACATACAGAGGGTGCTAAAAAAAAAAAGGTATATACAGTTTAAGTCAGGAAAACTGTATTAAAATTGTAATATTCAATATATACCGATAACAAAAGAGGAATACAAGTCCCGTTTGACTTCTGCAATTACAAGAGGTGCTCAAAGAGATTACCATCAGCGTCCAGACACTTCTGATTTTGGAGAACTATTGCTTGAGCAATGTTGACAAAGTGTTTACTTGTATACATTTTTTTTTTTGCACCCCTGGTATTTTTTTTTTTTTTAATTATAGTTGACATTCAATATTATTTTATGTTAGTTTCAGGTGTACAGTGTAGTGGTTAGACATTTACATAATTTATGAAGTGATCCCCCTGGTAAGTCTAGTATCCATCTGACACTATACATAGTTTTGACAATATTGACTATAGTCCCTATACTCTGTATTTCACATCCCCATGACTATTTTGTAACCACTAACTTGCAATTCCTAATTTCTTCACCTTTCTCACCCACACTCCTCCCATCTAGCAACCATCAGTTTGTTCTCTGTATCTCTGAGTCTATTTCTGTTTTGTTTGTTTATTCTGTTCTTTAGATTCCACATATAAGTGAGATCATATAGTATTTGATTCTAGCTTATTTTTGAACATTCAGATACTTGTAGACTGAGCTGCTGATTTCCATGGAAACAACAAAAAGGGAATTAGAAAACACTAGTTTATTTCATCTCATTTTGACTAATTGCCTAATATTTTTGACTTAAGTATAAGGTTTAGTGAGCCAGTGCTTAATTTCATGCCTGTCAAAAAATTTACTGTTTTCAATAGGCAAAATGTTTTCAATAGGCAAAAAGATAATTCCTGAATATAAGCTTTGTATTTTCTAATTATAAATAAAATGCACACTTATTTTAAAAATTCAGAAAATGCAAGATATTATAAAATCACCATCAAAATCATTTGAGTAGATATAGGTACACAATCACTAGTAACTTTTTAGCTAAATAACTATTTTTCATTTTGCCATGTTATGCATGGTTTTCACCCATGTGAAATCATTTACTCAGAATAAATTGATTATTATTTACTTTTAAAAGGTTGTAAGATATTTAGTTTTTATACTTATTCATAAATTTAAATTTTAAAATTAGAAGCATGTATAATTAGAAATGCTATTTTCATCCTAGTAAAAATGTCCATGATGCAAACAAAACACCGGGATTATAAAACACCGGAATTATTTGTTTAAATAGCTATCATTACTATGTTTAGTCACATTTGAACTACAGCAAAACTCTTCTCTGGTATAAGAAAACAAACTTTAGAAAAGCAAGTTGTTCTTAACCTACCAAACAGCTCATTTACCTATAAAAGTTTAATATATAAGTGCACAGTAAGACTTATCCTTGTAAAGTTACTAAACTTCAAAAAAACCAAACCAACACCTACAAAGGTCTAGGCAGAAAACTAGGTCACCCACAAAGAAAACAAATAACTGAAATTATTTTATAGTTCTCAACATCAACTCAACAACTCCAGAAACCAGAATCCAATAGATCAACTTTGACAAATATGTATTGAAAAAAAGACATATGCTGATGAATCTTTACCTGATTAAGTATATTTTTATGTGAAAAGGAATTGAAAATATTTTTAAACTATTTAATAATTCAACAATGTAATCGCTTATGGAAGAGTTTATTTAAAGACATAATTTTGCCAAATAAAAGATGGTTTAATTCATTCATAAAGGGGGAAGTCATTTAAAAAAATAATATTCAATTATCTAAAAACAGAGAGTTGATCTAAAAGATGCTAAAAGATTGCAATTCGTTGTTATACACAATTGTCAACAATGTTTTCACTTAATTATAAAAATAATAAGTATGAAAATAAACAATTTCTAAATCATCTTAAATGTATGGTGAGATATTAGGCATTACATAAAATATGATAATTCTTTCAACTTTGGTCTCAAGATTCAAAGTCTTGGTTAGACCAACCAATTAACTTATTCATGCCCAACTGATGATGACCATGCTTCTAATCATTTTTTTGTATTAATATATATTGCAAAATGATTACCACAATAAGGTTACTTAATATATCCATCACACCACATAACCACATACTTACCACTTTTTCTGTGGTGAGAACATTTAAGCTCTGCTTTCTTAATAACTTTCAAGTATATGACGCCACATTGTTAACTATAATGTACAGCTTCTAAACTTATATATGCAGCCCCAGCCATTCCCCTGCCCAATCCAATAATGTGCAACAGATTAAAAGTTTCAAATCCTAAATTAGATAATGTAACACCTCAGATTAAAATTATCCAAGGACTTCTGATTTCACAGAGAGTAAAATTCAAACTCATTACTAGAAATTATGAATCTCATTTTGCACTCATCTGCCTCGCCAACCTCAGTTGCTCGCTTTTATTCAGTGAGCTCCAGTTCCATTTTACGGACTGCATATTCCACCTCAAGGCTCTTCATGTAAAGATTCATTGATTTAGAAGTTTCTTCCATAGATTCTTTGATGATTTTTTTCTCGTCCTTCAGTTCTCAGCTATTATAGTATTCAGCCTGCTCAGAAAGTCTTTGTAATATTTTACTTTTTTCATAAAGTAGTATTTCTTATGTTTTATTGCTATTTAGTTTAGGCTTTTAAATTGTAAATGCTCACATAAATATGGAGGTTACATTTTGGTTTTAAGCTATATCAGATATGTCACTCCTTTCATTATGAAGAATGATTTAGAGAGAAATAATATACAAGACAGAGATGTAGAAATAAAAAAAAAATATATGATCAAGATGATAAATGCTATATTAAAGGCAAATAAATGTTGCAATGGAAATGTTGAAAGGCTTTTGTTTGAGTAGTTTACCTATCTGGACATTTAGAGTGTTTTAGCAGTAGTATTATTTCTACATTCATCCTTCCTGCCTCATCTCAATGAAAGCTTTTACTTTGAAATCACATTTGGGATTATAAACCTTTGGATAATATTTTTAAACACTGCCTTCATGTTCAGTGCAAAACTCTTACTGATCATCAAACCTTTAATTGTCTTTTGCATTCACAATTACTTATAAATATTATAAAATGCATTTAAATTGCGAAAAACAAAAGTCAAGTTGACCTTTGAATAATTAAAATACACATTAATAAACATTTCTTCAAACTGATAGCATCTGAAAAATAATTTTGATAACAAGAAGTTATTTTTGGTGTTCAATGTTTTGAAAATGAATAGATTCAAAACTAATTTTAGCATAAAATTATAATATACATGTTAATAATATTTATTATTGGCGAGATTATGATTGTTTTAAATGTTTTACTATGCTGTGTATATATTCTAATTTTTTTAGAACGAGCATTTGTTTGTATAATAAATTTTAGTAATGTAATCATTCACCCAAAAATTTTTATTGAGCAACTATACGCATTTGAGTCTCTTCCAGGCTCTTGGATGTATCAGTGAATAAAACAGAAAAGATCTTTTGCCCTCATGGAGTTTATATTTTAGAGAGGAGAGAGAGAGAGAATGAGCAATACACATGATAAGTAACTAAATTATAGACTATATTAAAAACGTTAAAATGTTATGGAAAAAGGGAAAAAAATCAGAGTAACATAGGGAGACCAGAAGTGCTGGGAAGGGGGTGGTTACACTGATGAAAACTTTCATTTATTTTCTCCTCAAGAGAATTAACAAGCAATGTATTGAATGGAATATTGCCAGATCAGTTAGCTATGCCCTCTGATAATAAGTTTCATTTTAAACACCAGTTCTCCCCTGCTGGGTAGTTAAGTAGGAAGCACATCGGCTCTGATGTTTCAGTATTTGGGATAAAATCTCAGTGTCATTACTGGTTACAGTTTAATGGAATTGTCAAGAAAGGCCCCCTTGAGAAGTGACATTTGAGCAAAACTTTGAAAGAGATCGAAAGACAGCCACGTATACATCCAGAGGGAGAAAGAGCAACACGAACATCTCAGGCAGAGGGAACCACCCTTGTAGCGGCCCTAATGTACCTGCCATATTTGGGAAGAACAAGGAAGTAGAAGATAAGGTGAGAGTCCAAAGTACTCCAAATGACATTTTTGTCTCTTCCCACTCCGATATTCACATATCTATTTGAAATATAGATGCGAGATCTGACAATTAAGTTTGCAAACTTGTTGCAACGATGTTGCTAACTTTTTTTCATATAGAGGGATTATTCATTATGAGTTTGTACCAACCGGGCAAACAGTTAACGAAGTTTACTATTTGGAAGTGCTGAAAAGGCTGCGTGAAAAAGTTAGACAATCTGAAATGTTTGCCAACAATTCATGGTTCTTGCGTCACAACAATACAGCAGCTCACACAGCACTGTCTGTGAGAGAGATTTTAGCCAGTAAACAAATAACTGTATTGGAACACCCTCCCTACTCACCTGATCTGGCCCCCAATAACTTCTTCCTTTACCTGAAGATAAAGGAAATATTGAAAGGGAGACATTTTAATGACATTCAGGACATCAAGGGTAATATGATGACAGTTCTGATGGCCATTCCAGAAAAAGAGTTCCAAAATTGCTTTGAAGGGTGTACTAAGTCCTGCGTTGGTGCATAGACTCCCAAGAGGAGTACTTTGAAGGTGACCGTAGTGATATTCAGCAATGAGGTATGTAGCACTTTTTCTAGGATGAGTTCACAAACTTAATTGTCCTACCTTGTATATCCGTCTGAGGCATATCTGAGATGTATATGTCTATATCTCTATCTGTCTATCTGACAACTTAATCCTCTTAAAGAATTTTATTTTCTTCTGTGTCCTCAGGACCCCTTGCCTTAAGTTGTTTCTCTGAAGTGCAGAGAACCTTTGCTAAATGAAAAGGCTTTAACATCAGAGAACTCTGCATTCAAGCCCTGGCTTCACCACTAAGGAAACTTGTTCTTATGCAAGTGTTTACTTTTTCTAAGCCTCCACTTTCTTATACATAAGATTTAGACAATCACACTACCCGCTCCATGATTTTTTTACGAGGATTAAACTAGAGGCTATTTACAATATAGTGTTTAAGCTCATAGTATCACACACACTTTAGCTATTTTAATATCATTATTATTGTTACTATAATTATTGTTACCCTGTCATCACTGTTGTTTCATTACTTCCTCCTATTATCTCCCATTGTTCCCGTACACAGACCATCTGCAGCAGATAAACTGGAATAGATGCCAATTCTATTCAACGTTTATACCTTTTGATTTTATCTAAATTCTAAGCTTCTTTATGCCTTACCAAGCCTGTGGCGTCTCTTTATGTGAATTTCCTGTATACTTGCTCTCTCCTTGAAAATTCTGTAGCACATGATATCTATAACCATTAATTTGGCACTGGTCAATTGCTCACATCTATTGTAGTTTTATGTCACAGTTTATAGCCTACTTCCCCAAATGTCTTTAAGATCCTCAAAGACAGCAAAACTACTTCTAAGTAGTTATTATAAAAATGTCTCATTTATGGTAGGCTCTCCATCAATTTTGTTGATTTACTGTTTGAGAAAAAGACAATACATCCTTTTTGTTACAAAACAAAGTAGAGTTTGCAGTTATGGCTGGGGTCACTTTGTTATTAAAAGAACTGCTGGAAAGATGTTTAAATTATGGTTATGCTTGTAACATATACTGCACAATGAAGTACTACAATTTTGTGCATTACTTCTTCATCTGGCCTGGAGAGAAAGGTAGTAATAAAGCTGTTGGGGGTGATATAAAACTTTTTGAAACCTGCTGGAAAACTGCAGAAAACAAAGTGGGAACCAGGGCTGGAGTGGCAGGAACATAGGTCTAGTTGCCAGAACTATTGCAAAGTAATAAAAGTCTTTCCACTAACCTCATTTAGATCAACTAACACCTGCCCCAGCTGCCTAGGAAGCTCTAAGTTGACTGTTGGCATGCCCCAAACCCAGCTGCTGCTGTGATTATATTATTTACTAAACCTTCACTATAGGTTTGCCAATGCATATCAAATCCTGAAGCAATCCCTATACTAGTAGTCTAAATTAAAAGATTGACAAAAAGGTCATGCGTTTGCCCCCTATACATACAATTTATCTGGACATGAAGAATGAGATCATAAATATTGGTGCCAGGACTGGTTTAGCCTGGTACTGGGTTTGGAATGGAAAGTTGAGGACTTCAATCTTTGATAAAAGCAAGGTAGACAGTTTTGGGCCCATAATTTTTAGAATACTCTCAGGAGTTCTTAATTGTAAAATGGTTTATTAAAAATATTCAGCGTAAGAAAGTTCACTTTAAAGTTTTTGGTAACTAAAATTATAATGTAGCATGATTGTTTAATTATTTTACAATATTGTTTGGCAAAATGATATATAGTTTATAAATATAATGTGTCAATTAGTCTTACTTTTAAATGGAGGTTAAAACTTTCTAATACATCATTATTGTGGGACCAATTAAAAAGGACTGTAAACACTTAATGTGACCATATTTTGTAAACTAATGATACAATAAATTGTTTAGAGAACTGACAAATAATTGCAGCAGCAAAATACTGATGAAGACTTTTATTTATTTTTCTCCCCTAAGAGAATTAACAAGCAATGTACTGAAAGGCTGATTACGGATCAGTTTGGCATGCCTTCTGATATCAGTAACATTTTAAACACCAATTCTCCATGCTGGGTGGTTTAGTTAGAAGCACACGGGCCCTGGTGTTTCAGTACTTGGGATGAAATCTCAGCTTCACCACTTGTGACCTTCATACTCAGTCATGAGGTAGGACCATTTCATGTCTCCGTAAAACAGGGATGATTATAGTAGTAACTAATTGTAGCTTGCTGTAAGTATGCACAAGATTATCTACTTAAACATTATACTTAAGTGTCTAATATCAGCAATTATTGTAAAATTAAATGAACACGTGAATTGTGGCACCTAGCATACAATTTCACTTATTTGTATTTAGGTTTCAAGAATTTCGTATACCTTCTAGATTCTTGAAAATCAAATTAAAACAAAATGCTCTAAACAACACATAAAGATAGGATCAATTTATAATCTAAAGCCAGAGCAAGAACTGTAAAATTTAGTAGAACTGGAAAGAGACTCAGAGGAATCACTAGTTTACATAAATTCCAAAGTGTTTGTACTGTTCAGAAAAAGAAAAAAATGGTGAGGAATAAACAATCGGGCCTTTAATTAATATACTTTTTCTCCAGGAAAATAGACAAATCTTAACTTATGAAATCAGAATTTCAGTAGATTTTTCTCCATGTCAAGGAAGGAAGAATACCTCATCATTTTAACACCTCTGTTTTTACAAGGTGATAATTTTTTTTCTTTTTCCTACGCAAATGAGTTTCAAACTAGTTTCAGAATTGGGTAGTTATAGAAAACTTTAATATTATGTGACTCATTTTTTAAATGATGCACTGCATTATGTAGATGTGTTTGTAAAATACATGGCTGGTCTATTTAGCTTTTAAAATATATTGATAGAAAAAATTGTTTGCTGTATGTTGGTTTAATGCATGTACATTTATTATGGCTTATGAAATTACTGAAAACTGGAAAGTGAGCCATGGTAAAAAAAAAAAAAAAAATATCTGCAGAAATCATATGCAGGAAGTATTTCCTATTGCTCTTGTGTGGAAAAATTGGAGAGAAGACTATGAGGTAGATTGGAATAAGTGTGCTGAGTACTCTCAGTATTAATGGGAGCTAAATATGCTCCATTGTGTGAGTGGAGAAAGTCTAAAATACAGCTAAGAAATTTGTAGGAAGCAATTTTTTGGAAGGTGGCAACGATAAAACTGGAAGTGAAAAACATTTTGGCGATGATAGCTATGCAAGGACTATGTGCCAGTATTTTCCATTTTATTTCACTTTAAAATGAACCACACAGAAAACCTGAAAACAAATGAAACAGAAAGTTTCCATATAAATAAATATTTGAGACTGTTTTTAATCTGATACCAGGGTCTTTTTTATATAAAATTATTTGTGTATTTTAAACTCCCAAACATGTTATAATTTAAAATACAAATACTAAGTTAGGTGAGATGGGCAGGATAACCCCATTTTGAACAACAAATATCAAATTAAAAATGTTTTTTGAAACTAGAAAGGTTTAGGATTAAGCAAATGCAGATGCAGTGTATTTAGAAGTAAACTCTGATCATTATACGCGAAAGAATGGATTTAGTGGGAATAAAAGCAACAGCAATAATGATGGAGTCGTATCTCAAAGGTGAATTAGCAATTGGAACTACCTGGGCACAGAAACAGAAGAACAATGCATACAATGTGATAAGTAATTCTCCTAGCATAATCACAGTGCTGTGTACAGGCCTGGACTCACTAAGTTAAAAAGACCTTGGGAAACTTGAAAGAAGGTTTAAGGACAAGCAATAAACATGATTAATAGCTTGGAAAATAGAATCTCAGAGGAAAGGTTAAGGGAACTAATATTATTTAAGTTGGAAAATAGGCTGGGGAAACAAGTTGGTTTTCAATTACGTGAAGGATTATTACATAGAAGGTACTGATTGGTACTCTGATGCCACAGAGGGCAGAACAAGAATAAGTGAGCTTGAAATGCTGTATAAAGATTTTAGGCCCACTAAAAGAAAAACAAAACAAAACAAAACCAAAAAACTTCCACCAGGACTGCAAGCCATTAAAATGGAAAGTACTAAATTTCTTTCTGTATAGACCTTTCAAAATGCACTTGAAACTCATTTGTCTAGGAAAGTTTACATGAGGCACAGCCTAACAAAAGGAGAGGAAAGAAACACTTCAAGTTTTTACAAGGACTGTCTCCCCTAAGTTTCCCTCCACTCTCCAAATTGTGAATGTTTGTGTTAGGGATTGGTTGTGGTGCTCAGCAAGGAGAAGAATGCTCGCAAATTAAAATATTTGAAATTATTTTAAGTGTGCACATGCCTTTGTTTAATATGACAACCTTAAAAGTGTTGTAACTTCGAAACTCATTGTAGCTGTTCAAGCAATTTTAGCTTGTTTACTAATTCAAATTCATTAGATTACTAGCAACAAATTGCATTTCTGTTTCTGGATTTCTCATCACCTTCTTTGTAATACATTTTTTTTTCTTTTAGAAATGAATCAAACAAATTGAATATTCTTTTATAAGGTAATAAAAACAATATATTTTCTTCCAAAGGGTTTTATTTACTTAGAAAAATAGGCTATTCTCTGAACACCTGCACACTTAATTCTCTTAGAGTTAAATTATACAAGAATTCCATACCACTGATTTCTGAGGCATGTGCTAACACAGATAAATGAAAGCAGGAATTTTCAATAAAATTTTGCAAACAATTCTGTTAGACCTTGTCAAATACGCACAAGATGAGTTCTAACTCCTTTCATTTATATGTCAATGTTATGAAAATTACTAAATGAAAGTATGGACTACTGCAGACTGTACACAAAGGGATAAAAAAATGAAAACTCTAGCTGGAAGCTTTTAACTATTTCTTTGGTGATGATATTTAATTTTTTCCCTGTAAAATATTTCATTTTCTTTAAAATATATCATAAATAAATGAACATTTCTACCAAATACAAATAGGCAGTGTAAATTGTATTATGAAAAAGACTTTGTATTTTAAAGAACATCTAGTGCTTTATGTTTGGGAAGTGTTTTATAGTCATTAATAATTAATTCTTTACAATGTCAGTAAGAATGGAGATGAATGACAGTTATTATTTCCTCTTCTAAGATGAGAAAGGGAGTCATGAAGAAATGAACTGTCAAATTTACATAACAAGTTATTGAAAAGAGGGAATTGTAACTCTGAGATCATGACTCGAAGGCTTTTGTGTTTTGATTCTACAAAAAGACTCGGAAAAGTTGACATAAACAAGCAGGGAACGGTTTAAAATTTGTACCAATGAACAAACCAAAAAGGAGTTTAGCTTCTACCTTGTCTAATGCCTAGTTTATGCTAAAAGTTCCCATCTAGGAGAGAACAAGTATTTCTACAATGTAATATTGTACTCTGTGCAGAGCAAGGCCAACCAACTAAGTCTCTTCCCCCTAGTAACTAAGGTAATACATGAGTAATAGAAAGATAACCCTGAGTGAGTAGGCATGCATCCCCTGCCACCGGGAAAAGGTGGCTGTTATTTTAACTGGCTATTTGTCACATTTGTACAAGCCATCTGAAAGTAAATTACTTTTCCATGTTAGCTCCAATCTAATACTTGTATCATTTCTCCTTAATCAAATCTAATAGGAAACCCACTCAGGAGTTTAGAAATCCCTACAACCATAAACTCATCAGTTTCTGCTCAGCATCTACAAAAATTTAGAATGAGTAATACTCATCAAAAGTCATATTGGGTTGCTCAGTCACAGCTGTTTGGTGCCTGCATGCCTTCTGCGATGTCTCCGTTAAGTCTCCCATCCAACTCTCCACCTCCTTTTATTATTCTGTTAATATACTTACTACTCTAGCATTCTTCTAGAATTGGGGCCATATCAATGACTTGGATATCCACAAACTAAAGAGTCATCATCACAATCTTTCTACCTCAGACTATTTTTCCTGTTAGCATGATCTAAAAAGAGGGATACACAAATAATACAGTTATATTTGCCATTTAGGACAAGGAATACAAGTCTGCCATTTAGAAGAAGGAATAGAAGTCTATCATTTTGTGACGTATGATACAGTTTTGATATTCACAGTTTTTTCTTGATTTGCAACAAAAATCTACCTATACTTTTGGCTTCCTTTTTATAGGCTACACGTTATTATTTTTGTGAAACATTTTGTGAAATATTTGTGATGTCACATCAAGTCATCTTTTTAATGTCAATGGGAACAACACTCCTGAGGTTTTTTATGACATGGATTTCTTTCCTTTTTGTTACCATGAAACCATAAAGAGTTTATGATTACTAAGAGGAGGGGAATATCACTTTACTGTTTCACTGAGAATCACTGTTTCACTGAGAACAAGTTTCACTGACAATCGCCTGAAGTCTAAGATTTACATGGATAACCTTTTGGACTGTATATATATTGAGCTTCCTGGCAAAATGCCTTAAGCTTACATCTGCAGCTAATTATTAAATCTTTTCCCACTCACCTAGGAAATTAATCTCTTCTTGTGTCTGACTTCTTATTGCCCATTTGTCAACAGATTGCTAACTTCTCAAGAACTCATCACAGAATCTAGGAAGTATTATAACATATTAACATCATCAGATCATTGCTTAACAAAAAATCAGGACTTCTTGGTTTTACTTCAAAACATCATATGATAGGATGTTCAAATTTCTTAAACTCAAAGGAATTCACCCTCATCACCAAGTGAGGGGACTGAGAAGAAAAGAATCATCTCTCTTAATGTACAATTCTAGGTTCCTAAGAGTTCTTTTCCACTGTGACATAATCTAAAATATATAGTGAGTTGGACTTACTTATTCACTCCAAATTGGTCAGTAGTGAAATCATTTTAATTATTACTGAACAAAATCATTAGAAACATATACCTAAGTCTTGAATTATAGGCATTGAAAAGTACAGTAGGTAAAGTATTTCCTACCATTAACCAAAGTTCCCATTGCATAATAAGTACATCCTTAACACAGGGCCTTAGAGTTCTGTACAAGGGACAAGCGGAAAAGGCCAGAGGCCAATGAGAAAAACTGCAACTGTCCAAGTCATATTCTTCTGAGGAGAAGAAATCCATGCTCAAACGTACAAAATTCATAGGAATTTTAAAATGGCAGGAAGTTGAAAAGGCTTCTGGCCAAGATGGTGGAGCACGTAAATGCTATACACACCTCCCCCCAGGACCACATCACAATTACAACTAAATTATAGAACAAGTTTCACTGAGAATCGCCTGAAGTCTAGCTGAACAGAAATTTTATAACTAAGGTTATACAGAAGCAGCCACATCCAGAATGGTTAAGTGTTACTGAAATTCAAGGGGTCGATTTGCCTGTACACATCCAGGCCTTAAAGACACAAACAAGAGACTGAAGCAAAGGAAATAAAGGTTTATTTAAAGAATTGGCACCAAGCCTGGTGACACAGGTGAGCTAGTGCTGCCAAGAACCTGGCTCCCCAATGGCCTCTAGTGGATAGGTTATATAGGGGGAAAATCATTCATCATGGTTACTATTGGAGTTGGGGTTGTGGGCTTCACTGATTGGTCTGGGCTAAGGTAGGGGAAAATTGATCATGGCAATAGGTCCTGATGTCAGTTATGGTGTCTTTCTGTCTGGTTTCAGGGGGATGTGGTCCGTGGGCCATTCTGCTTTCATGAGTCCAGAGCCAAAACATAACTGAGGCCAAGACGTTATCTTTGTTTGACTGAAACCTTATTTTAGTTTGATATTTAGTTATTGTATGTTAGTCATCATTGGTAGACATGAAACTTTATTTATAAGTGAGTTTGACACTGACTGGAACCTAATGTCCTAAGAGCTTAATGATTTAAGAAAGTGGACATGCAGTATGCATACAGGTAAAAGGATCTGGTAGAAAAATGCAAGTGTGAATCTATTGTATCAGAATCTATTGTATCAATCTATTGTGAATGTATTGCAAACTACGCTTATGTGAATTAAAGCAAACTGATACTAAAGAAATGAAGTTCTTGTGCACTTACAGTAGGAGGGGTGGGAACATGGAATGGGCTGATCCCACACCCACATGTAGCAATTAAAAAGTAGGAGGGATATCTCAGCTGTGGAGGTACCCCATGAAGAGCAAGGAGTCCCAGTCCTACACGAGGTTCCTCAGCCCAGGGTTCCGATTCCAGGAAGAGAAGTACCCATAACTTCTGGCTGTGAAAACCAGTGGAGATTATGGTTGAGTGAGATGGAGAGAGGCTGGAGTCCCAGGCGTTTCTCTTAAAGGATCTGTGCCTTCTCTTACTTGCTGCAAAACTCACTTACTCTGAGCTCCAGTATTGGGGCAGCAGCTGAAAAGGTGCCAGGAACATATGGGGAGGAACTGAATTATCTGGCTTCAAGCAAGGGCAGGAGGGGTAGCTCTTTCCCAAACAGAAATGCTAGCAGAAGCCACTGTTCTTTTGTTGAGCCCTCCCCCACCCAGATTGTATACTGAGGCAGATGCCAAATCTGACTCTACGTTAACCTGGCTAATACCATTTGCCCTGCCATGGTGATTCCCTGATATTCTACTATACCCAACATGTGGGCCCACCCAAGCCACTTCTAGTGGTTTTTATGTACAAATGGCCAGTCTTGGCTTGTGCTGTGGAATTTACAAAAATCTCTCAAAGGTTCACAAACAGCATACAAGGAGCAGCTAGCCTCGGCATGCCCATACCACTTACTAAGCATCCCCAAGCCACACACTATTGACAGCTGCCCTCAGTTCACAGCTTAGCCTCTCCCAGGTATCTCCAGGCCTAGCACAAGTGACAACCATCTGCAAATCACTTTGTAGGTAATCCCCAGTTACCCTGGGCAGGGCACAGGCAGCAAATGACCTTGGCCTACAGCAGAGCCCCTCCCAAGAGGCCCCAGAATCAATACATCTTATGGTCATCTTTAAACCATATCAGAGTACCACCCAACCACTTCCACAAATGACACACCCAAAGGAAAGAGTGAGCAGGCACTAGAGCCCCATTAAAGAAAATCCTGCTCCATAGGGTCAACCACAGGTCCTCCACAGGCCAGTCATCACAATCAGCCCAAGGGCCAATCTCTCTCACTGACAGACAAACAGCAACCAACAGGAGGGCACACACAACCCACACAAAGGATACGCCTGGAGCACCCAGCACAGTGCTTTTTTTCTAGTTTTTGAAATTGACTAGCTTTCCTTCCTTGTTACTGAGCCAGGCTTGGGCATACTGTCATGTTCTCACTTTATTCCCCATCTTTCCTCGCATGGCTTAGCAAGATAGTCAGCACAACAAAATGCGTATTCTGCACCAGGGAGACTGCACCACTGGGCCCCACAGGACACCTACTACATAAAGCCACTCTAGTAAGACCAGGAGGCATAGCAGCCCTACCTAATGCATAGAAAAAAACACAGGGAGGCAGCCAAGATGGGGAGACAAAGAAACATGTCCCAAATGAAAGAACAGAACAAAGCTCTAGAAAAAGAACTAAACAAAATGGAGACAAGCAATCTACTAGATACAGAGTTCAAAGTACTGGTTATAAGGATGCTCAGTGATCTCAGGGAGAACTTCAACATAAAAATAGGAAACATAAAAATGAAGATAGCAAACATGAAAAATAACCAGTCAGAAATAAAGAATACAATCACTGAAATGAAGAATATATTAGTGGGAAACAACAGTACATAAAGCAGAGAAGCGAATCAGAGATTTGGAAGAGAAGGTATCAAAAAACACCTAATCAAAACAGCAGAAAGAGAAAAAAAACAAAACGAAAAATGAGCACATTTTAAGGGACTTCTGGAACAACATCAAATGTAATAACATTTATATCATAGGAGTACCAGAAGAAGAAAGGGAGCAAGGGATTGAGAACGTCTTTGAAGAAATGATGGAAAACTTCCCTAACCTGGTGACGGAAATAGACATACAAGCCCAGGAAATGCAGAGAGCCCCAAACAAAGATGAACCCAAAGAGGCCCACATCAAGACACATCATAATTAAAACGCCAAAGGTTAAATACAAAGAGAGAATCTTAAAAGGAGCAAAAGAAAAGCTGTTAGTTACCTGAAACTATATAATAATATAATATTGTATGACAACTGCAAAATAAAAATAACATTAATATTAAAAATAAATATGAAAAATAAAAATAATATTAAAAAAAGAGAAAATGTCAGAAAGTTGCCATTTTTTCTTTTTGTGTTTCTCTAGCTGTAAATCGATGGAATGTGCATATATATTTTCTAACTCTATTAGGAAAGGGATCGTTCAATACTGACAAGAGAAGGCTTTGATTTTTATAAGAAAGCATAACCAAACTTGTGGCAAATTGTCAGAAAAATATTCTCAGAATTACCAATCCTCTTCTTTTAGAACCACCCCAATTTTTTCTTTTTTTCTAGTTTTTGACATTGACTAGGTTTCCTCCTTGTTACTGAGCCTGGCTTGGACATACTGTCATGTTCTCATTTTATTCCCCATCTTTCCTCTTATGGCTTAGCAAGATAGTCAGCACAACAAAATGCATATTCTTACAGCTCTCTCAGTCTTTATCAAGTTCTCCCTTTGAGGAGTTTGCCAGGAATTTGATCCTTTCTTTATACACTGACATTAACTCATTTCTGTTTTAAGTACTATACCTATATGTAAAAAATATTAAAAGCTAAAATACCAAACATGTATACAGCACAAAAACTCTGATGTGAACAGTTTCTTACATTTCAGCCAGTGGTGCTGACAGCCTTCAAACTTTTGACCTTTGAGTACTTTTCTAGTTTACATTGCTTTAATGCTTGTTTTAAAGGAAAAGCATTTAAGTGTTTGGGAGCAAGACTACTAACAGCTAGCACATGAAAAGAGGTTTAAATATTGTCATCTTCTATCAATTATATAATTTATTTTTTTTCCTAAGATATGCCCCTAATGTCTTCCTTTTCAGTTTATATAATCAGATCTAGATTTAAGTGAGGAAATACAAATTCTATGCTTTAATCTTCATGTCCCCTTTGCCTATAGCATTATCTAACAGTGTCTGAAGGTTTGCTTTACTTGTATTATCTCACAAAATGCTTATAAAAACACTGGGAAGATACTATTTTCTGCATTTTAAAGATGAAGAAAATTGGATAGAGAAATATGAAATAATTTGCTCAAGGTTACAAATTTTATTAGTGCTGGAACAAAAGGAAATATAGAGTCTGATAGGTGAAAACCCACTCATAACTACTGTGTACTACGGAAGTAGTGCTATGTACATGTATCTTACATATAGTTCGATTATATACATGGATACATACATATACACACATATTGGCACACATGCTGGCAAATGTATCTTTCAAGTGGCAGATAAACAGTTCTACTTGCTATCTATTTAGAAAGGTATGTTACCTTTTGGAAGGTCTTTCAAAATACAATTCCACCTCAGAAACCCAGATATGTATTTTAACCCTCTGGAGTTTGTGATTCCATAGAATTGTTTTGTAGAATGCAGTGGAGCTCAATCCGCAATAACTTTTTAACAAGAAAGGTTTCTGATTAGACTGTCACAGTGTCTGAGGGACAGCAGAAACTTATAACATCTCACTTTGAGGTAAAATCAATCATCAAGATACAGCAAGAAATGTTTCTAAATAATGAACTATAGTCCATGATTTACTGTAAACTACATTTCAAAATGCTAGTAAATGTTTTTAAAAGAGCAATATCACCAGAGATGAAGACTATAAGTGTGCATGCGTGTGTGTGTGTGTGTGTGTGCACATTGTTAGGCCTTTCTCCAGTTTTTCAAGGAGAACCTTGTACGGTGCTATCATGTAGAATGCATTATCACCCAGTATCTAATTTGAGAATCATCCTCCTAAGATAGGAAGCGGATTAACAAACAAGAAAGATAAAGCAAAGGAATCATTTTGCAAGGTTCTGCTAGAAGTTAATGACAATGCATGAGTTAGCCATGTCTACATTGCACTACATTTTTTCTCATCAGATTATCATATGATGTCACCATATAAGATTAATAGGCTATATTGAATAAAGCATACAATGGATTGATTATTTTTATAGGCATAACAATAAATGGAAACAAATTATGATATTTAGGCAATGCCAAATTTAGAAATGAATAGGTTATAAAAGGATTAAAATCCATACAGAAACAGAATGAATGGTTATGCAGTGGTGAAAATAAAGTACTGAGGAAAGAGTAAAAAATGAGGCAGCTTGTTGAGAAGTGTTAATTCAAACTTTGAAATGGAAAAATACCTACATGACTCAGTTCATTTTTCATAGGTTAAAAAAATTAGTGCTGAGGAACAAAAAAGATAATGATAAAAGAGTGCAGATGTGAAGTACACATCTGCTAAAGAAAAAGAAACGACCAAATATTATTTAGCTAATAACGGAATCAGAGTGTAATCAATTATTAAAAATCAGAAGCTTTCTCCACAACACATAATTATTGTGTCTGTGGCAAAAGAAAAAAAAAAGAGAAAGCATCTATAATTTGAGAAATGTATTATTTGTTCACATTTATTGTGAATTATTGTGCCAAAACTAGATGACTTTTTGTATGTAGCATTTTTATTTGTAAATATATTTGGCAAAATAGTGCAATCATGTTTAAGTGAATGATGGATTTGAATAAGTTTATGATAATATTCCTTTTATACATATATTTTATGTCTACTTTCTGTAAAGATATATATGCTAGAATAAATGTCTGGGGTATAGAGAAATAATTGAGATGTAATCTCTTCATTTTAGTAAACAATTAATAAAAAATAGAAGAAGTGAACATTATATAGAAGAACTGATGATGGAAGAAATACTATATGAAGTGAATACCGAAGTTAAAACATTTTAACTTCTTTCATAAAGAGTAGGAGTTTCATGGACCCATAAAAAGGGAGGGAGATTTAAAACAGAGGAAACAGCTGGGCCAGTTCAGGGAGATGTGAAACACACATCATTTTCAGATTGGAAATATAAGTTGCATGATGTGTTCAAGTTTATTTTTACCATGAGGAAACATAAGATCAGTGACCATAAGGAACTTATAAAAATATACCGTTTTAGTTGAAAAATCAATGGCAGAATTACCCAAAGATAGACTTCTTAGACTGAACTTATCTAAGAAACTCTAGATTGCTCATACTACCAGTCAAAATGGGTACCAATAATATCACAAATGTTCAGCAGAGTTAATTGATCAAAAAAATTAAGCTCTTGTCAAGGTGTGTTTAAATGTCATATCTAGCTAGATGATAGATGATGACAATGAAGACAAATAGAAAGATAGATAGATAGACAGACAGACAGACAGACAGATAGATAGATAGACATTTGTATACAGTCATTCTACACTTAACAATGGGGACATGTTCTGAGAAATGCATCATTAGACAATTTTGTCATCATGTGAACATCACAGAGTGCACTTACAAAAACCTAGATGGTATCTCCTACTACTATAACTGTATGTGCTATACTTTTATATGACTGGCAGCACAGTAGGTTTGTTTACACCAGCATCACCGCAAGCAGAGGAGTAATGCATTATGCTACAACTTTAGAACATCACTAAAGTTGTAAAGGCTACCTCATCACTAGGGGATGGGAATTTTTCAACTCCATTATAACCTTATGGGGCCACCACTGAATATGCACTCTGTTGTTGACCGAAATGTTGTTACGTGGAGCATGACTGTACAATACACATAGAGTAAGTATTTGGAGCTATACTAAGTGGTGAAAGAAACAGAGCCTATTTTCTCTAGCACATGCTTCCCAAACCTGACTCTGGATCTCTTACGTGAGATAAAGTGAAAAGAAAGTGGTAGGGAAGTGAGGATACGGACAGGGAGATTATATTTATAAAGCTTATGAGCAGCTTAAAACATATTTCTGCAAATCCAAAGTTACAAATTCATTCAAAAAGAACGATTATTCCCTATCTGCCTGGCATTTGGCTGCTGCGATTATGTGTAATAATAACTTATTCACAGAAAAGTACTCTGATAGAAACAAAGACGATAGGGTTTGGAATCAGAGTGCCCTGAATTCAGAATCATGATCTGTCATTTAATATATGAGAAAGTTTAACTTCTTTGGGTCGCCAATCCCTCTTCTATTCTTGGGGATAACAATACCTGACTCATGACACACCTGGATGGTGAAACGAGAAGCTCCAGGTTAACTGCTTAATATATTCTCAAACATGTTGCATGTCTGCTATGAGAATGCTAATTATGGTGTTTGGAGACAGATCTTCTGATCTCCAGGTTTCCTTGTGAAGTGAATTCAAGAAGAGAAGATCTGAATTCTTTCCTTATCCCTCACTGTACTTGGTAAGCGTGAATGAAGAAACTCAGCTTCTTTGCCTTTTCTAGATTCTCTCTCTTGTGAATCAGCCTACCTATGTTGAATGAAGAAATGCATTCTGGCCTGATCATCCCTATGTTGTAAGGTTAATGGTGGCTCCTGTCTATTTCTCATTAGGTTTCTGAACTTCAGTGAGAAAAATGAGGGTCTATTATCTCCTTAAAGCCCAACAATGCAATAGTTATTATTTTATTAACAGCAAGCAACAATTTTGCATTACCTCTTATGAGTAAGAATTTAGAAACACTTTCTGTAATTGTCTTTTAAACATCTGTTTAAATTATAAATTTTAATTTAAATTATACTTAATAATTATAACTTTAAAAAGTTTAAACTGGTTCCAGGACCGTACTAAGTCTGCACTACATGAAAAAAAGAATGCATCATCAAAAATATCATCCTAGAAACAGTATTATTTGAATAGTAAAACTTAGAAATTTATAACATTAACAGACATCATGGGGTGATAATGACAAGAATATTAGTTATTTCTATGACATTGTGTAACAGAGATGGTTAACTCAATTAGATCCTGGTGGTTTTAAAGTCAAGGTCACATATTTAATTTCCATATGGGCCAGTATACTTCTAACTGGGAAAACTCTATTCTCTATGCACAGACTGCACCCCTAACCCCAATCTGTTATTTCTCAATTATGTGCCATTAATTGATGCAATATCCTACTGATAGTGGGTCATCTGTGCCGTCTGCATAAATGAAGGACAGCATGTCTATGAGGCAGCCGGCAGAGAACAACTTGAGGCCAATAGCACCAGAAAATTCACTAATAACTTGTAGTTCTCTTCAAGAGAAACATAGCTCCAAATTTTCCAGGGGAAAATTATTGCAAACATTATTCAAAAATGGGTTGGAATCAACTCACAGCCCCTTTCTGTAAAAATGAGTCAAACAGAAGCTCAATAGACCTAGTATGTCTCTTCAGATTTTTTTGAAGTTACATTCAACACATGTTTATATAATAAGATATTCTCACATGTAGCATGTTTCTTAACAAAGAAGACATTTTTAGTTTGCTACTACTGTTTATTTCCTCTGTGCTCCCTTGTATTATTAGTTCTAAATCCTATTGGGAATTTGTAATATAGCCCTGTGTTATCCATTAATAAATGTAATGTACTACAGCATGTATGATTAACAGGAACACTGTAACATACACAGGGTGTAGTTGGATATTTCTCTTTCCCACTTGCTAATGAGGGGGCTAAGTTCTATATTCCAGCAAAGAACTGATCCAATGTACTATCATAATATAAAATCTATAAACCACATCTTTAGTTTGAATAGAGGCAGGCAAAGACTTCTAAGCCCTAATTTCCATTCTTTAATTGTTTTATGTCTTCATTTTCATTCAGGAATTCTCCAAATAAGTGCCTTTGCAAAAACTTCTTTAAGTCAGAGATTGATGGAAATCATTTAAACTCTTGTTAATTTATGCTAAAAAATGTTTCATCTATGAGAATAAGGATTTGAGGTGCTATCTATCTAGGAGATAGAAGCATCTGTTTTCTATTAATATATTTCAAGTAGCAGTCACCAGATGGAACAGAATTTTATGTGTATGTGTTGAGGGATAGTGAGACATTAGGACACCAGAGACAAATATTTGTTTGAAACATCTATGTTAGAGGCATTGGACTAGTGACAGAAGATTTAACAGAATATTAAACTTGAAAAGTCCCTACTTTCAAAGATTTGGCATCCTAATGGATCAGAGAATAATATATATATATATATATATATATTATATATATATCTGTTTTATATATATATATATATCTGTTTTATATATATATATATATCTGTTTTATATATATCAGATTTATTTATATATATCTGTTTAATTTATATATATCTCTCATATATATATATGAGAGAGAGAGAGAGAGACTGACTATTATTGAGATGAGAATCAATAGCTATAAGTATCACAAGGCGTTTGATTTTAAATGTGTTGAGATAGCCCTGAACAGGTCCCATAAAGGAAAGCAATATGATTTTGATTCCAGCATAATTAACAAATTTCAAAATTTTAAAGTTTAGATCCCTGCCTTGTATCTGTCTCTTTTTGTGAATACCTCTTTCTGTTTTCAATTAAGCAAAATTCTTCTTCATTATCAGGCTCAACTTCTGCATCATCCCTGGAGCCTTTTCCCCAACTACAAAAGAGAGAGCTCTCTCACTACTCTGATTTCATATGCGATCTGGAGTCTGTCTCTCCTGCTAGGCTCATGAGAATCTATGCTTGCACCTATGTGCTTTATGCTTCTGGCTGCCTGAGATGGCAATACCCAAGTTAACTGTGGACAGCTGATACTGAAAAGATCACAGCCTCTGTCAAACTGGGTGTCTAAATGAATATGTAGAATTAAATCCACTCACCACCTTGGAATCAACTTGAACTCGTATGAGAGCTAGAGGTAAACTATTATGCTGAAACAGCTATATGGTTTGATATATATGATATATGATATGATATATGATATATATATATATATATACATATATGAGGTCAGACAATTAAGTTCATGAACTAATCCTAGAAAAAGTGCTACATACCTCACTGCTGAATATCACTATGGTCACCTTCGAAGTACTTCCCTTGGGAAGCTATGCACTGATGCCAATGCCTAGTCCACCCTTCAAAGCAATTTTGGAACTCTTATGGAAATGGCCATCAGAGCTGTCATTGTATTGCCATTGATGTCCTGAATGTCATCAAAATGTCTTCCTTTCAGTATTTCCTTCATCTTCAGATAAAGAAAGAAGTCATTGGGGGCCAGATCAAGTGAGTAGGGAAGGTGTTCCAATACAGTTATTTGTTCACTGGCTAAAAACTCCCTCACGACAGTGCTGTGTGATCTGGTGCATTGTCGTGATGCAAGAACCATGAATTGTTGGTGAAAAGTTCAGATCATCTGTCTTTTCAACACAGCCTTTTCATTACTTCCAAATAGTAAACTTGGTTAACTGTCCAGTTGCTACAAATTCATAATTAATAATCCCTCTGATATCAAAAAAGGTTAGCAACATCATTGCGACAAGTTTGTGAACTTAATTGTCAGACATTTATATAATTGTAGGCTGGACTTACTAATATACCCCATAACCATCTTGAATATATCCTATAAATAACTTACATTTTACCTATGCCATTCTTAGGGAGTGTATTAGTTTGTGTCCTCCAGAAAAAACAGAGCCAACAGGATGGAAAGATGAATGGATGGCTGGATGGCTGGATGGATAGATGATAGATAGATAGATAGATAGATAGATAGATAGATAGATAGATAGATAGATAGACAGATAGATACATAGATAGATACATAGACAGATTTAGGAGAAGGAATTGGTTCATGCGGTTCTGAGAAGTTCCAAGATCTACAGCAAGCTGGAGACCCAGGAAAGACAATGGTATAGTTTTAAGAAAGGCAGAAGACTGATGTTTCAGCTTACAGATTGACAGAGAGATCAAATTCTCCCTTACTCTGCCCCCTTTTTTTTCCATTCAGGCCTTGAATGGATTACATGAGGTCCACCCACATTGGGGAGGGCAATCTACTTTACTCAGTTTACTGATTCAAATATTAATCTCATTCAGAAACACTCTCACAGACACATCCAGAATACTGTTTGATCAAATACCTAGGCATCTCGTGGCCTCATCAAGTTGACACAGACAGTTAAACATTACAGAGCGTAGTCTCCAAAACTGAACATAATACTACAATGGTAACCTGACCAGCGACCAGTAGAGCTGAATTATTACCTTCTGTACTCTAAAGACTATATTTCCACTAATACAATCTAAGTCCAAATTTTAATTTTTGGAAGCCACATTGTCACTACATTATGCTTTCTCAGGGTCACACGTTTCAGATATTTGATCAGCATGTCACTCACAATCTTATTTTCATAGTTTAAAAAACCATAAGGTTAAATCAGAATATTATAGAAGATAAGTAGATACTTTCTTTTTTATTTTAATCCAGATAAGATTTTAATCACAAAGGTGATTTAGGACATCATTTTGTATGAGACTACAGGACAACACCTCTTTTTCCTGCTGCACGAATAGTGTTTTGGCTGAAATGGAAAATATAGATGGTTACAATAAAAAACATTGCCTGTGCTTACATTCTGCAGGCTAAAAACTTCTGTGACCATCAGGTCGTAACTTCTGCTCTAAAATGCCTCAGGCCTTGCAACTCAATTTTTTCCCTTTTCAAAAATCAAACAAATGAGCAAACAAGCAAAACATCTCATTTTTCCCATAGAGCAGATGGAGTATTTAGCTATATTCAAGTAGTCTTTGGTTAAAGCAGTAAGGCATGAATGAAAGGAGTAACTATCATAAACAGAAGAGGCCTAAGGTAAACTCTCTCTCTGCTTTTCGATGCCTCTTCAGTATGATATCTGGTCTTTGGGTAACACTATTGTTTTTCTACTCCTGTGGAAACTGATGAATTGTTTACGGATTCTTAAGACTTGGAAAATCAAACAGAAATCAGCATGCCAGACTATGTTCAATTTCTTTTAATGCAAAGATGACTAGGATGGTAAAAAGAAGTTAATTCGGCATACCGGGGAACATAAAATTAGATTTGACAATCCAAGAAATGCTTACGACTCATACAGTAAGAAACTGTTCATTCTTTTACCTTTACAATGAGGTGATAATCTAATAAACCAATTCAATCTATGTTCTAGGCGTACAGTCATAATGTGACATGTGAAGACAGTTTATTGTGTTATAATTTAACACAGTACACTTTTGAGTGTTGGAACCGATGCTAGAAATATTTGTTCTTTAATCCCACTTACTTTGCTATTTAATATCATAATTTACTCTTCCTTCTTTAATATTTTATTTTTTTCTTCTTTAATACTTTAAATCTCACAGAGATAGAAATTTTTTCCTGATTGTCTTCACTGATGTATGTCAAATGCCTAGAGCATCAGTGGCATACTGTAGACATTTTAGAACAATCTATTGAGTTATACAAAATAGTGAATGAATTATTTGTTTGGTTATCACACGCAGTCATACTCATTTTCTTTCTGTTTTTAATATGCCAAACTACTTCTGCTTTCAGGGGCTTTACACCATTCTTCCATCTCTTTGAAACTCTCTTCATACAACAACCCCTTACTCACTGTATAGGTCTCAGCTCTAATAGCACTTTCTCACGGAGGCCTTCCCAGAGGCCTGAAGTAAAAGCAGAAGCTTCTCCTCTGGTCTCTCTTTAATATAGTACTCTATGTTCTTTGCAGCATAGATCTTTACTACACTGGAACATGTGTACTGAGGGTAAAGATTACATCTGTTCTCATCACCATACTCCATTACTTGTAAGAGTGTTAGGAAAAATTAGGTGTTCAAAATATACTTGCTGGTTGTTTGAAAGACTACTACGTGCCTAACACTTTGCTCACTACTGTTGAACATGCACTAGTGAATAATTTTCCTCATAGAACTGATAGAAAGAAAATAAGCAAAAAGCCATTTCTCCCCAAATTATAAAATTATGTAAGAACTGAATATGGTATTACTCATATGATAGAGAATAAAAAAGGAACCTAGGTAGACTTCTTCTTTTTTTTTTTTTTTTTTAGCAAAGATCTCTCAGGTGACGACATCAACAAAGACCTTAAGGACGAGGCAGCAGTCATATAACCCCCTGGGGGAAGACCTGTATAGGAAGAAGGAATCATATGCGTTAAGGCCTGACACAGAAAAGAGCAAGATGTGTTTGAGAAACTGTAAGAAGACAGGGACCTAGTGTGAGGCAAAAGCCAGGTCCAACAGGGACTCAGAGTAAGGACTTTAGGTTTTTATTATAATAGCAATGGAAGTAACTAAAGATAGGTTTTTGCTTGACTTTAAGAAGATAACTCTATCCATTGTATAGACAAAAGTTTTGAAGGAAGGAAAGGGTGAAAATGCAGATAGAAACTGTTTCAGGAGTCTGGTAGCTTATCTAGAATGATGGTGGTAGAGATGGAGAGAAGAGGCTGGAATCCAGATACATTTTAAAGATAAAATTGATAGGATATAATGGTTAACTCTGTGATAATCAGAGATGATTATATTGCCACACAGTTTGTCATCAAAATGAGATACTTTTGAAAGGAAAATGAGGTATTAATAATTATGCCTGGACAACGGGGGATTGTCCAAGGTAAACCAGGAGGTATGACCACCCTTCTTTTTTTTTTTTTTTTAATATCTGGTGAATGACAATGTTATCATTAAAATAGAGCTCATTCAGGAAGGAAAAAGGTAATAAGGAGTTGGGCTAAAAGGTATTGTTTTGGCAATCAAAACAGAAAAAGATCTGAATGTGCAAAAACTCTGAGATGGAGATGGCATGCCAGACTTTGGAGCTCTCAAAGTCCTAAGACCTAAATTTGGTCAGATAAGACCTAAATTTGACCAGCAAATGAAAGATATGGACTACTGCTCATAATATGTATTAATTATTAATTTTTAGGGGTGCCAGTTTATTATATATTTGCCTAGCATATTCTACGTCTAAAAATAACACATTAAAAACTAGTACAATTTTCTAGTTGCTGGAATTAACATTTTAAACTCCAATAGTTTAATGTCCCAATAGTTCTAAAATAAATCATGATTCCTTAATTATAAATACTTATAAATACTTTAAAGAAAATTGGAGACTTAATTTATTCTTTAAAAATAATTTATTTTGTTGTGTCGTTCTTGAAAAAATGAAAGGACTGATGGCAAACCTATCCACACACTAATACCTATTAGAATAGAACATATTGATGTAACTAGAATTTAAATGTCTACAGAGACTCAGAAAATCCCTACATCTATTTCCTCCAGAATGGATCTGAAAATCTACTTTCATTCATTTTTTTTTTTTAGCATTATTAGTAGTGAAATATAAAGCTAAGATTACTGAACTAAGTGGGCCACAGGATTTAGAAAAAACTATGTATCACATAAGTTTGAGTACAGATTACCAGACAAGTAACTATATTTTGAGTTCAGTCCAGTTTGATAGGGTTTTTATGACTGGTCCAAAAAAAGGAATTACTAAAGTTCATCTTTACAGAGAATCTGTTCACTAAAACCTTAACGAGAAAGTCAGATTGAAAATTCATATACATAGGAGGTACAGTAAATTAAATTTTGCCATAGATTAGAAAATGGAATTATTTTTAAGAACTGTTTCCATTCAAAAATTGTTTTGATGTCAGAGCCCTGAGATGACAAGCCATACTTATTTACTTCTGCTTTACCTTCCTATGTTTTAATCATTGTGTAAATGCATAATAACACACACATCTGCTGTCCTGATAGATGGGCTTGCTGCAGATCTGATACGGTACAGCTATTGAAATGATGGTATAAAGACTTTAAAAAAATACATAAAGATAATGAATAAATAAGAAAGCCTGAAATGCTAAGCTCAAAAAAAAAGGTAGTGGGCTAATTTGAGACAAATATTTTCATTTAGTTTCACTACATGAATTGAAAATTAGTATTATGCTTATAGGATTGTGGTGCAAAATGTTTCCACTTTTCCTTTTCTCTTTGGAACCTTCTAGTACTTCTACATGACTAAACAGATAAATGCAGAGAATATTTTCCAAAACTATTCTGGGCTAGACCACTGTCTTAAAGTGAGTGCATGTTTATAGTAATCTGATTCTGTACTCTTTATTCTTTACTATTGGTATTTCTTCCATTATGTATGACAGAAGAAGGAGTTACAGAATTTTTAATATTTATTGTTTAGTTTTTTTCAACTGGAATTTAAGACTGGATAGTTAGAAAATAATTTTCTCACATATTACTTCAGTTACAAAAATTAAGTTTCCAAAATTCGAAGGCAACATAAACATGGCTAAATAGATTTCATATTATTATATTTTTACAAGACTTATTTTGATTTTTCTCTATAGTAGTTAAAATAAAGTGCTATGATATTGCATAAATTGATTTCAATTCATTTAGAGAAAAAGGTAAGTATATTTGGATATTTTTTATTTTATATAAATGTTTTATTATGATTTGATATATAGCCTAAATGAAAGCTTTCTTAAAAAAAATAAATTTACTCTGGTAACATTGGTTAACGACATTATATAAATTTCAGGTGTACATTTCTATAATACATCACCTGTATATTGCACTGTGTGCTCACCACCCAAAGTAACTGAATGTTTTTCAAACAAAACAAAATGATTTGAATGAGGTAAAATTCCTGGTGCATTCTTACTCAATGTTTTCTTATTGGCTACTGTGTTTGCTGCCTGGGTTGAGAAACTATAACTCACATTAAATAACTCTATGGACAATGTAATAGAGGTTGATCCTTTTCTTCCAGAAGGATAGCAAGTTATACCTCTGTGTTTTTATTGCATAAGCTATCCTTCTTTTCTGAACTGAAAGCATAACTTTCATCATATACTTAATTATTTCCAGTATACTTATAATTATTTCCAGTCCACTGTTCTACTAATATACTTAATTCCTATGCAGTGATAATGATTTTCCTTACTGTAGCTTTGTATCCCGTTTTGATAACTGATAATTCTTGTCTCACTTCCCTCCTTTTACATTTTTTCATTACTTTCAAACTTAAATTGAATATAAAGCTATTGTATAGTAAAAGTATTTCCCATCTCCTAAAATGATTCAAATAAAATTCTGAGTAGAAATATTTCAAATTATATTTAAATTCTCAAATTTGACATTTATAAGATATTAAACCTTCTTCTGGAGCATGATATGATGATATACATGAACGAATCTCATTTATATCTTTTATAACAGTTTCATTATTTGTCATATAGATCTTGTAACTTTTGTGTAAAATAGATTCCTAGTTGGTTTACAAATTTTATAGTTATTGTTACTTATATAGGTTTTTAATTAATTTACAGTGTTAATGCCAGTGTATAGAAAACCTAGGTTTGAATCTATATCTTATTTTTAGGAAAATGACCAAAATTTTAAAATTAATTCTGTAATAGTTATTGTTAAAACCTGTATTTTCTGAGAAACCCATCATATCTGCAAATAAAACCCATCACATCTGCAAATAAAAACATTTTCCTTTTCATTTTTTTATATTTATTAGTATATTTATTCTCAAATATTTTCTTGAGCCTTTATAATAATACTAAATGTTTCTGTGTATCCATGGCATATTCTTTTATTTTAATGAAACTGATGCCAGGTTTTAATATTTTTTAGGTTACTTATTGTGATCAAATGCACAAAGTTCAAAAAGTATAATATGGTATAAGGCTAAAAGTACATTTCATTTCCAGTCCTGTCCCTCAGTTCTCAAGTTCACTTTCCTGGAGGCAATTACAGTTACCAATTTTGTGTATGTCATGCCATTTATTTTCCATACTAATTCAAACATATCAATGTACATAACTATTTTTGCACAAATGTTAGCATAATAGATACATAGTTTTTTAATCTCTTTTTTCTCCACATGGTAATAAAGCCTGATGCTTCTTTCCCTCATCAACTCAGTGTCAGAGACAGATGCTCAGGAAACCTTCTGACCATTGTCTCCCATTCCTCAGGCCCTTGCTGTTAGGCAGGGTTATGTAATTATCTATGTCCAATTGGATATGGACAGAATGATATATTTCATTTTGTAGCCAAAGTTTAAACAGGCTGGATCATGATCCCACAACCACCTCTTTGTTAAGTCTGTGATTGAATGAGACATTTTTCTATATGGTACAATTTGGAGATGTTATACACTAAAAAGTGAAAACAACAACAACAACAGAAAAACATTGTTAAAAGAAATTACCTAAGTAAATAGAAAGACAGCCTGTGTTCATGGATCAGAAGATGTAATATTGTTAAAAAGGGAATAATCCCCAAATTGACCTACAGACTCAATACAATCCCTCTCAAAATCCCAGTTGATTTTTTTTTTACAGGAATTGACAAGTTGAACCTAAAATCCATGTGTAATTGCAAGGAACCCAAAATAGCCAAAACAATCTTGATAAAGAAGAACAAAGAACATTCATACTCCCCAATTTCAAAACTTACTATAAAGCCACAGTAATAAAGGCAATATGGTACTGGCATAAAGAGACCTATAGATTAGTGGAATAGAAATGAGTTCACAAATAATTACCTGCATGTATGCTCAATTGCTTTTTAACAAGTGTGTCAAAACAATTCAATAGAGAAAGAAGTCTCTTCCACAAATCATGCTGGGACATCCAAATATCCCCAAGCAAATGAATGAAGTTGGATTCCTACTTCACATTCAAAAATCAACTCAAAATGCATCAGAGCTAAAAGTATAAAACTCATCAACATCAGAGCTAAAAGTATAAAACTCTGTAAGAAAACATAGAAGTTTCTGACCTGGTTAGGCAATGGTGTCTTAGACATGACAGCATAAGCATAAGCAACAGAAGAACAACAGGAAATAAATGGGACTTCATCAAAACTAAACTTTGTGCTTCAAGAGATATCATGAAAAAAGTGAAAAGGCGACCTAGTGAATGAGAGAAAATATTTCCAAGTCATATATCTGATAAGAATTCTGTATCCAGAACATATAAACAATGCTCACAACTCAATATAAAAAGACAAGCAACCCAATTTAAAAATGGGGAGAGGATTGAAATAGACATTACTCCAAAGAAGATTTACAAATGCCCATTAACCACATAAGATCATGCTTAACATCATTAGTGAGTAGGAAAATGCAAATCAAAATTGCGATGAGATACCACTTCACACACAGTAGAAGGCTAAAAAAAAAAAAGAAATTACAAATTTTCATGACAATGTGGAGAAATTGAACACTCATTCACACTATGTAAAAGTTTGGCAGTTGTTCAAAAATTGAAACAGATATAATCCAACAATTCCACCACTAGCAATTCCATACAAAAATGTGTATGTGAAGGTTCATAGCACATTTATAGCAGCATTAATGATAATAATTAAAAAATGGGGAAAAAATTGAATACCCAACAAATGATGACCAGAAAAATAAAAGATGGCATAGATACACAATGGAATGTTATTTGGCAATATAAATAAATGAAGTAGTGAACATGTTACAACATGGATGAACCTTGAAAACATGCTAAGTGAAAGAAGACAATCAAAGACAGCAAATTACATTATTCCATTTTCATGAAGTGTTTAGAATAGGGAAATTCAAACAGACTAACTTAGAAAAACATCAATTTGGAAAAGAACAATGAGAAAAAGAGGTGAAATTTCAAGGTAAAAATGGGAAACCCCCCCCCACACACACACACACAAAACATCATATAAAATAACCAAGGAATGCATATAACTTTTAAACTGTAGGACCCATTATGGTGATAAAGTAGAGAATGAATGATCTGATATTTATAGAAATATATTTGTTCAAATTGTGGTGGGCCATAAGCCCCACACAGGCAAAAACCCATGTGTAATTTCTGACTCCCCAAAAACTTAACTACTAATAATAGCCTACTGTCGACCGAAAGCCCACCAATATCCACAAACAGTTGACTTATACATATTTTGTATGTCATATGTATTATATACTGTATTCTTACAATAAAGTAGGCTAGAGAAAAGAAAATGTTAAGAAAATCACAAGAGAAAATATATTTATAGTACTGTATATACTTATTGAAAAATACCCATGTGTAAGTGGACAGTTCAAACCTTTATTGTTCAAGGGCTAACTGTGGTAGAATAATATTCAGCCTATAGAAACAATGTTGCCTATGAAAATATACTGGCATAATAGACTATCATGAGGTATTGCAGATGAAAAGTAGTTTCAAAACAGTGTGAATATGTGTAATGGTTACGTATTATACTTGTGCACATTAATGTAAAAACTCAGTGAATGAGAAACAGAGAGAGAGATCTGAAAGCATATGCACATAAAGAAATTAATGGCTTATGGCCGCTTAATCATTTGCAGATAATTTTTATTTTTAAGGAAATATACATATATTTGTTCAGATGAATGTATTAATTAGAATATCATAGTTGTCAGTTATTTAAAATTACTTTTGAGATAAGAAGTCTCAGTTGTATTCTTGATATTATATACTCTAAATGCTCCCAAACTTTGTCCAATTGTAATCCCTGCCCTTTGGCAAAGGAGCCGGGCACTCATGGAAGCAGCATATGTCCAAGTAAGCACTTAGATATATGAAGAAAATGTTTTCTGAGGTTGTGACATGGCTCTACAGCAAAACAGTGGACACAATTATGGCCTCAACAATCATTTATGGAATCGAATGAAATAAAAAGTAGTACTTTAAAATTTCTTAAAATCCTGCACCTAAGTAAGGCACATAGGAATGATGCTAGCTATAAAATTGTGTTATATCCCATAGACTAGATTATGAGAAGTAACAAATTTAGAAGTTTGCAAGTCATTTGAGCTGTATTAATAATGGGTTTTAAAGTGCTCTCTCTTAAGTGTTTTTTCAGTATAACATAAAACTTATTTATAATACCTCAAAATTGAGCAAAATGTGTATATGTGGTGCAAGACTCTTCCTTTTTTACAATCCCACATATGATCTATAATTTCATTTCCTTCCAAGAGTTATGCAAATTGAGTAGATAAGGAAAAGCATTTTCAGCAGAAAAATATTTAACATCATCTGGGGAAATAGGAGCGTCTTTGGAAGTAGCAAAGAATTAACATAAAGAAACATAAAAAATATGACAGTATGCTAATGTTTATAGTGTATGAAAATACAATTACCTATTGTATTAAAATTTAGATCCATCCAAGTAGGGGGAAAAAAAAAAAAACTAACCACTTTTGCCCCACCATTATCTTTGTTTAATAATGGAGACATAGTGTAATCTGGACAAATGAACATGGGTTTTGTAACTTGGCAGATCTGAGTTTATGTCTGCCCGCGTGAGGATGGATTATAATACCTTTGGAAATTTCCTTAACCTCTCTCAATTTATTTCCATCTCTAAAAGTGAAGACAAAAGCATCTACTTCTCAAGTCTACCCAGAAAACTGAATGAGATAACATGATTAAATGGTGTTATTTAGTGAAAACACCTAGCACATTATTAGCTATGTTTTCCCATTACAGAACAAAAAGGAAACAACAACTCTTAAAAGTAGTCTGTTCTGCTATAATACTTATTTGGGGAACGCACATTTATTCCAATATCTGGGAACAGTTTGAGTATAAAGCAAATGTCGAGCTGGCTTATACATAATTCAGTCCAGGAGAAAAAGTAGGTGAATACATAACCGTGCTCCAAGGGAAACCAAGTCACACAGGAATAACATCGCTCATCCAAACACACTGTGTGCGTGTGTGTGTGTGTGTGTGTGTGTGTGTGTCTGTGTGTGTGTGTAATAAGGTACACCCATCCAGATCTGGTGTTGGGACTTTCTGTCTGATCTCAGATAACCTCCTCCACCAATTATCTGTAACTCACAAGCTGCAACTCTTCCTACGACCACTTCCAGAAGCAAACTTCAGGTCTTTTACAAAGTAAAGTGAGATATTCACTGTAGTATTTATGTACTTCCTAATACTTTGGCATATGCAAAGCTGTGTTAATGTCTTTATTATGGTCCATCTTTTGTGTGTGTGTCTTAGTCTATTCCGGCTACTGTAACAAAATACCACAAACTGGATAGCTTATAAAACAACAGACATTTCTCACAGTTCTGGAGGCTGGAAGTCTGAGATCAGGGAGCCAGCATGACTGGGTTCTGGTGAAGGTCTGCTTCAGGGTTGCAGACTGCAATGAGGAAAATACGGGAATGAGGCAACTATCTCAAGCTTCTTTTGAAAGGGCATTAAATCCCTCCCATACCATCATCTTGGGAGTTAAGGTCATAACACATGAAGTTTAGGGGAACACAGACATTCGGATCGTATTAATGTGTCACCGATGAAGTTTTTGAGTGTTGTGTACCTAACCCCATTTTTTTCCATGAGGCATGTAGTACTTATTGTGCTAGCACAATAATGTTTAGAACACACATGTCATGTTATATGATAGTAACGGCCCATAGCTATTATACATATTCTCAGTATTCAATGTCTTTTAAATTTCTCCTAGCTTAATTTTTTTTTTTCATTCAGCAAATATATCATGAAGTCAAAGTCATGAACACCTTAACCTAAAGGAGATAGAGGAGGTTGATTTAACTATGCGTTTCTTGAATAATTCCCAAGTAGACGCTTCTGAATAATATGACTTACCGCTCATAGAACATGAGAATTGTTATGAAGGCTGAATGCACAGAACCACCTTTAATAAACACATGTCTACACTAGTTCAGCTTCCTGTGTACAAAAGCTATAGCAGATAATACAATAGATACATGGAAGCACTGCCCACTCCTCATCAAGGAAAAACTGGCTGAGTTGCTGTAAAGAGGGTGGTCATCAAACGGCCTTTTAGCTGTCAGCTGTTTCAGGGTCAGTCACAGCTACAGACAAACTGCCCACAAAAGTCACACTCTTCCCAAAGCAGCCCATGTCTGTTGATTAAGCAAAATGAAGATAAAAGTACTTAGCCGTTTGGCCTAATTTGAAGCAATCTGATACATGCTTCAGTTTCCCCCAAGGTTGACCTTGTCAGGACAATATTGCAGTTTGAATTCTTCCTCTGCCCAATCCTGCTTCTTCCCTTCCCTTCTGTGGATGAAAAAAAGGGTTCTAAGGAATGTGACCTCACAGGATGAGCTGATCAATTCGTAACTGGGTAGATCATGGTGGGCAGTCACACCCCAGGTATATAACTTTTTTAGTAAAAGGTTTGCTTGACCATAAGCAAGTCCTGTCCATTGTTTTGTGCATTTACGCTAACACACCTTTGAAATAGGCTTCACCCTCAAGAGAGCACATAATCTTGTTAACTGTCCTGTAACCCAATCCTCCCTTGCTTTCTCCCACCTTCATATCATCTTCCTTACATTCCCTACTTAATTTCAAATGAATAAAAAAAAAAAATGCAAAACTGTTATTCTCCAGAGCGTTTGAGATGTTGCTTCCTAGCAATTGTCAACAGTTTGGCTCAAATAAACTCCTACAAAAAATTCTCTACAGATTTGGAAGTTCTTACATCAACAGTTCACTGGTGTTAATCGCTGATAAACATTTTACACGACACTCCTCCTCCCCCATTTCAGCCTATCCGATTTTGGAGAATTCAGCCGACAACAAATATTCTTCACTGGAGATCAACATTTCCTTTGGTAGAACACTGTGGTAAGTATATCAATAAATGAATGCATGGAGTAATTCACCTCAAAATAAGGTAGGTTAGTAGTACTGAAGAGTCCTTTTTGTTTGTTTCTTTTAAACACGTAGTTCTATTTCCAAGGATTCAGAATGATTTAGACATGCAATAACTTGCTTATAATGTTGAAGATTTTGCATCATTGATTTTTCCATTTTCCTATTTGTTTCTGTCAGTAGTACTGAAACTCAAAGTAAGCTTGATATGGATCATAAAACTTTCCAAGGATGTCAGTCTGGTATATCTATTCCTACAACTTAAACACAAGATCAAATGATGAATGCTTGCTGATTTGAGCATTTTCGACATGGGTGTAGAACAATTGCTAGAGGAATGTGTTAGGCTAAGGCTGTATGTTAGGAAGTGCTTTCACAATAAATGCATATATTTTGCCAATGGTTTCAAAATTCCTTTTTTAAAATTTTCAACTAAAAATGTTTGCAGATCATTTTCCTTCATGTTTTCAAGCGAGCTTGATTCCTGATAGAAAACTTTCTGTGAAATGTAACAATTTTGCTATTACTGGCTTTTTTTTAGAATGAGTTTTTATCTTGTCATTCATCTTCTAAGTGAGGGAGACAAATAAATCGGTAATAAGTGTTATGATACATTTTTCTACTGGGCAGCATAGAAAGACAGTAGAGAATCATGTGAAAGCAGTATGTTGAATAAATATGACACTTAGATTATCATCAAAATGCAACATGATTTTCTTGTGCCATCCCACTGAGTTTTATTCAGTGGAGGTAACCTTCCCCTAGCAAGCCCATAACTTTTCTGTTCACTTTTAGATTCTAGACATTCCTAACATCACATTAAGTCAGAAACAGCCTCAGCTTAAAAATTAGAATGCCTAGCCCTATGAAATAATTAAAACTCAAAACTTGACCAAACATTATTATTTTTTTCTCTTCCCTTGCTTGGTCCTGCTTCAGGCCGGATCCCTGCTGTGGGAAAGGCGTAGATAATTTCCTTTTTGTGTTTTTTGTTTTGCTTCTCCTAGCTTGCTAACAAAGTCCCTCCGGTGCTAACATTTGGAAGGCAGGTAGAGGAACAGAGGAAGTTGGGTCTCATTTGAGCTAAACATTTTCTAACCTGGTTTTGCCCTTTCTGAAGATAGTAGGTATTTAAAGGCAGAGTTCTTTGTTCTTTTGGGAAGTTTTCATGTGCCTTGTACACATCCCTATGCAACTTACCTATCTTGCAATTCCTTCAATACAGGCACCTCAAATCTGAGTACTTTCTGCCAAGGTTTCTGTCCATCTCCTAGTTCTCCTTGAAAATACTCAAGATAATTTTACCCTGGCTCTCTCTCCTATAGGGCAGACATATGCTCCATGGTAAACTACCATGTAACCCTTGTTGCCCCAGCTCTGGATATTGTGGAGCAGCCCTCTGCTGGCTCCTGCATTAAAAAAAGTTGGTTAGCCTTTCTGTGCCTTCTCAGTTTCCTTGGATAGGAGTTAGAGCCCAATCCAGTGTCCACCCAGGAATCTCAGGTGTTAGTTTGGCACCATTTTCTACTCTGCATATTACCTCAACAGGAAACACATTTCAAAGTTTCACAAGCCTGCTAAAGACACAGAGGTTCAAATACGTAAAGACAAGACGATCCATAAAATATAAAGCACCTGAGCAACTTCCTTGTCAATTACTGTGTTTTGCCTGCCATTCACTATCTCTTCTCTTAGGGGACCACCCCCCAAAAAAAAGTAATATTTTCCCTCCCACCTTCAAAGTTCTCCTAGCTGGGCTAATAACCAAATTAACAAAGACAGATTAACAGGAGAAAATCAAATGTTTAATACATGCACATGGGATTTGCATAGGCACCCAAAATTCCAAAGACAGGGAGGCAACACTAGGTATATAAGACATTTTTGGACAAAGGAGAAAGGTGGAGAGGAAGGGATATTAATTTCATAAGTGAGAATGGGCGATTTACAGGTATTTGAGGAAGAGTGGAACATACATGGCAGGAAAATTGTTGCTGGGCAACTCAGAATCAATGGGATACACAGGGTAACTAGCTAACATTTGCCTGCCTGATGGCCTCTTATTTACCAAACTTAGTTTACATTAGGCTAAGGTGGCATTCTAAGCAGGTTTGTGTCTGAATCTCTTGGGTAGGAAAAGGGAACAGTGACAAAAGTTCTTTCTGAGAGTTGTTTCTTAATCTTTGGGATATTAGAGTCAATATCCCAAAAGGCAACTTCAGGGTGGCAAAATTTCAGGTCCCTAACAGCTGCCCCATCCTAGGTCAGTTAGTATTTCCCAGAGTCTGGACACAGAATCTGGTATGAAAGATAATGTAAAATACAACAAAGGATAGTTCCCACAACAAAACATATAGATTAAACATTTTTAAAAGTGTTTTGAAGCTGCTGTTGCTGTTTCAGTTGTTGTTTAATAGTTGAAAACAGGAGATTAGAAAGTTGTTAAATATAGAATAATTTAAATATCTATTAAAACATTTTAATATACCAGAATACTGATAGTAATTTGAAATTATATTACCATAAGTTAACTGCATACTTTGAATAAGGCAGTAAAACAAAACAAGTAAAAAACTAAAATAATTGATTTCCTTGTCTATAAACAATGGATTTGGTCTCTTCTGTCCCTGTATTAGTTATCTATTACTGGGGACTTTAGTTTCTCACTGTCATTAGCTAGAGGACCACATAGATTCTTTCCACTTGGACCACTCCATAGGACAACATGGTAACTGCCTATCACCAGAGCGAACAAGCAAGAGAGCAAGAGAAGAGAAACATGAAAAAGGACAGTCTTTGCAACCTAATCTTGGACGTGACAACCCATCATTTTTTTTTTTTTTTAATTGGGGAATATTGGGGAACAGTGTGTTTCTCCAGGGCCCATCAGCTCCAAGTCGTTGTCCTTCAATCTAGTTGTGGAGGGTGCAGCTCAGCTCCAAGTTGCCATTTTCAATCTTTAGTTGCAGGGGGCACAGCCCACCATGCCATGTAGGAATTGAACCGGCAACCTTGTTGTTGAGAGCTTGCACTCTAATCAACTGAGCCATCCGGCCGCCCCTCCGGAGTCTCAGCAGCAGCTCACTGTCTTCAATCTAATTGTGGAGAGCGCAGCTCACTGGCACCTGTGGGAATCGAACCAGCAACCCTGTTGTTCAGAGCTTGTACTCTAACCAATTGAGCCATCTGGCCACCCTGCCATCATTTTATCATATTATTCTATTTACTAGAAGCAACTCATTAGGTCCAGTACACACTCAACGGAGATGACAAAAAAGAATGAATACTGGGAGATGAAGTTTATTGGATGCTGTTTTAGAAGCATATTCCTTTCCTGTTTTAATACTCTTTGATTCAATGACTACTTGTTTTCTTATGCAGTAGTTATCCTTATCCGTGGGAGATCCATTCCAAGACTCCAAGTGGATGCCTGAGACCGCAGATAGCACTGAACCCTATCTGAGGTGTGATCAAACAATACAATGAATGTTTTTGTTTTGTTTTTTAAATATTATAGTAAAAGACACATTGCCATAAACTCCCCTCAAATCCCCCCCCCAACTTCATACACACTTATCCCACTTTCTGAAGAAGTTCTGGAAGTCCGCTTTTGTGAGTGTCTTTAATTGCACTGTGACGGCTGCCTCAATGACCCTAATCAATTCAAAACGTTTACCTCTCATGGTCATTTTGACTTTGGGGAAGATCCAGAAGTCACATGGTGCCAGATCCAGTGAATAACGTGGAAGAGGACACACCGTAATGCTTTTATTTGACAGAAATTGCTGTATACTAGAAGCAACGTGTGACACGGACTCTTTCTGTTATGATCACAAAATATGGTGAATGCTGTGGCTGAGTGCCATCCAACAGAAAGGCAGGGGATCTTCAGTACGGGAAGTGGCACATGAAACCTTAGTAACAGTGTGGCAACTTTCAACTTGTTCAGTGCAGTCAGTTGGGTGTGAGCTATGGTTGAGAGAAGGTGTGCTTTAAAGTGTGCTGTAAATCATCCTCCATCATGACAACAGTCTGTGTCTCACATCGCTTCTGGTATACAGCAATTTCTGTCAAATAAAAACATTATAGTGTGTCCTCATCCACCTTATTTACCGGATCTGGCACTGTGTGACTTCTGGCTCTTCCCCAAAGTCAAAATGATTCAGGAAATCGAGGCAGCCACGGCAGCACAACTAAAGACACTCACGAAAGAGACTTCCAGAACTGCTTCAGAAAGTGGCAAGAATGATGGGATAAGTGTATTCAAAGTAGTGGGAGTATTTTAAAGGGGATTAATGGCAATGTGTCTTTTACTGTAATATTTTTTTTAAATTTAAACATTAACCGTTTTTTATCACACCTCATATATGTTTTCATACATATACATACATACATATGACAGATTAATTTATAAGTTAGGCACAGTAAGAGATTAACAACAATGACTAATAATAAAATAGAACAATTATAACAATATACAGTAGTAAAAATCATGTGAATGGTTTTGGGGCCATTAAGTAAACTTGAACATAAGTACTGCAATGCAGTGACAATCAATCTGATAACCAAGTCAAATATTAAGTGACTAACAGGTGGGTAACATATACAGTGTGGATACACTGGGTAAAGGGATGATTCATGTCCCAGGTGGGATGGAACAGGATGACATGAGATTTCATCACACTATTCAGAACAGCATGCAATTTAACACTTAAAAATAGTTGTTTATTTCTGCAATTTTCCATTTAATATTTTCTGTCTGTAGTTGACCACAGGTAATTGAAACCATGGATTAAGGAGGACTACGTGATGGTAGAACATTTACTGATAAATTAGTAATATCATGAATTTAAATTCATAACAATGCTCAAACTCCTACTAGTTATTTGCTGGCTTTAAGAAATGTTTAGTTTGAAGAGTTGCAAGTTTCCTAATTTTGTTGACCAATCAAAATAAGCTAATGAAAAAAGTCATATTTTCCTCATAGCCTATAATTTATAAGCACTTCTGCCCAGACTAAAATATATGAGATATAAACATGAGAAACAAAGTAAATATAAAAATAAAACAGAAAAGAAAATGGGAAAGCAAAACATGATAATGTTTTTTTCATTACTCTGGGCTTCAGACAAGAGACAAGTTGGCAGGAGAAAAAGGATGGATGCTGAAATGATATGGAGAAGAGAACTCCAGAATATTTTAAACTGATTATAAATTAGAAAAGAGGAAACAAGCTGGCAAATAAAGAACTCCTAAGGGCTGGTATAACTGAGTCTTGGCTAGTTTTGAATATGCAAGCCTTAGGTTTGTTTATTGAAATTTAAAGTTCCCCAAGAAAATAACATATACTTGCCATTTTGGATACATCAATGTAATATTTTGCTAATATCAACAAAACCCTGAAATTCCATACTGTGGAAGAATGAGAGGTTTGCTGCTGTTAAAATTAATCTTCATAAGTCAGGTGCTAAATTTTGACTTACATAAACTTTATGCAACATGGCTGTCTATGAGAACATTCTTGATCTAAAGATACATAGTTTTTTATACACTAAGTTATGACCAGCTCAGTAATTTAATTATCACACACAAAAATGAGCAAATCCAACTTCTCATGACAACTGTGTTATATGAGTTTATGTAAATAAACACAATTCTCCAAAATGAACATCCTAACAAATGTTGTTTCTTATTAAGTGTATAAGTAGTTTCAAAGTTACTAGTTATTGATCTTGGAAGTTAACTGTTAAAGCATCTATTCATTGTCTCAGGAAAACATTTGCCTTTTTTAGTAAACAAATAGAAACTTAATAGATGAAAAGACACAAAAAGTATACATTGCTATCCTTTTGTTTTTATAACATGCAAATATTTGCTGACCTTTAAAAAATTTTCTGTACAAATCACAAGGACAAAGCTAGTGCTTTGCCTGCTAACCAGGATTTTTGTCAGTACCTTCTTTATGAAAATCTACTGAAATACGTTGCTAATGATTTAACCATAATTTTCATTATGGTACGCCGTATAGTTTGGGGCTTATTATACTTATTTTTGCAAATGTTAATGAGAATATATATAAAGTCATAATAATGTTTGTTTATAGGGCTTTATACCAGTTTGAATACTAAACAGAGCCTGGTATATTCCGGAGAATATAAAAAGGAAAACAAACAAACGAAAAAGAGTTTAGTTTACCTTACAGTGTGGTGAGAGTCTTTCTTCATTTATATATTCATGTATTAATTTTAAAATGTATACTGAATACCTATGTGACATGCTATAAACACACTTACTAAGAAGTTCACTTAAATCCCAGATGTTAAAAAACTTGATCACCTTAAGAAAGATCAAGTATGAAACTCAGATAAGCTGAGTCTAAGGTCAAAGGAGGAAGTTCTGCACAGAAGTCATGTGTTTGGGAAAGGGTGTTGCATTGACTATGAAGAAGAGGGAAGGGAGAATAAAAGCACTGCTGCAAAATTCCTAGACAGTGGCATTTTATTGGGCAGAAAATTACAAGTAACTTTAGTTACTATCATGTTTCCCTTTAAATCGAGGCAGCTAATTTATTCTCACTAATTGCATAATATAAGTACAGCAAAAGATTATAGATACAATTTCATGTTTTTTACAGATCCAGAAACATCCTAGTTCAGATGTTGTTAACATGGCTTAAATGTATTTGCTGGTGTGCAAATTATAGCAAGGTCACAATATCACGTTAAGAAATAATTATATGCATGTTAGAATAATTTGAGCATTGTCTTTCTGATGAACATCTAATCTCAACGGGTCCCTCTGAGGAGAATACATTCTATTCTGGGTCACACCTGCCAAGCCTGCCACATCAAAACCTGTGCACCTGCCTCTGGTCCATCTCCCAGATAGTACATTTTTAACACATCATCTGCCAGGGGGGAAAAGATCACATAACAGAAGCTCGCTTCAAATGAAAGATTTTCTGCTGAGAGGATTGGGAATTATGCTGCCAGACTGGCAGATGATATGGAAGCATAAATCTGAAACCTAGTCTTTTATGTCATCTGGTTGGAGACATTTTCATGGCCATTCCAACCCTGTGTGTTATCTATATATCTGCACATTAATTCAAATAATGAAATCCAAGCTTTCTTTTAATTAAGAAAGGTTTTGAACCAGATTTAAACTAGAATTTCAACAATATGAATGTATCGTATAACCATGCATGGCAGAATTTTTATTTATTCTTTCACAAAACTTGGTTTTGGCCTCAATTGCACATATCTGTATCACCTTAGCTTTTGCCATTCCTGTTACTTGGCTATCCTTCAACATTCTATTTTTTAAAAAAATACAAAAAACTGTCACTAACACCAACAGTGTCACTTGTTCAAACCAGAAGAAGACCAACTAATTGGAAGGATTAAAAATTGAATTATAAAGTATTTTCAAGGAAATAAGGTGTCAAGATATTCAAATACATATTAATCCAAATTTCTTAGGAGATGATAATCACACTTATATATTTCATACATTCAATACTTTATTGGCTCAGAGACTATGTTCTTAGAATAGTTTTAAGAAAATCACACATTTTTTGTATGGTACTTAGGCATCGCTGTCTGTGTTGTATGAATTCTGTTCTTTCTTACTAACAAAGGCCATCTCCCTCCCCAGAAAGAAATGAATCCAATGAAAAATGTTTTCCACTTTCCCTTGCAGCTAGATTTGACCATGTGACTAGACCAGCTAATGAAACCTCAATAGAAGCCTTCTGGAGAGTCTCGAAAAGTTTTTCTTTCCGAAGATTCTCCCTAACCCTTTCATAAACCTACCCACTTTGTTCCTCCCTACTTCTTTTTGCCTGGAACACACACACATGCTAGCTGAAGCCACAGAAACCACAATGCAACTAAGAAAGAGTCCCAGAGAGTCCCAAAGACAGTTTAGGCTTGGGGAGTGTTACCCATCATATGACTTCTTGTTGCACAAGAGTAAATTCTGTTCCTTTTTATTCTTTTATTCTCTTTCCTTTTAATTATTGAGGCATAAGTTACACACATAAACATATACTAATCTTAACTATAGATACATTTACATACGTATTCACCTATGTAACCACCACTGATAACAAGATATGTGCAACACTCCAGAAGTCTCCATCCTGATTGACATCCTTCCCTAAAGGTAGTTTCTATTCTAAAGGTAGTTTCTATTCTAACATCTAAATACAGCTTTGTTTAAATCACTGTTTAGTCAGCCAAATATAATTTATACAGTTCTTTTGGTAAACAAATTTTCCATTGACATAAATTAGAATTGCAGTAGGTTTACCTCACCACCAATACCTTGAAAAGTTTACCTTTAACAAAAGACTTTAATCCGACCTAAATTTTAGCCTCAACTCTGTTTCAAAACTAATTTTCTAAATTCAGTGGACTTAGAAATAATGAGTTGATATGGGGACTTGATTAGACATCACAAACTTTTTGCATATTTTCTGATCACACACATTATAATTTCCTTTACTCCTAAATCTCATTTCCAGTATTTTCTATAAATATAAGCAAATATCATTTTCCTACTTGATACAGAGATTTTAATTATCGATGTGACAAAATTATCAAATACATCTAGACACACAAACTTAATCCCTTTATTAAAAAATAAACACCAAAGTTGACATGGAGATTGAATGATACAATAGCCCATAGGGTGAACTATCACAAACATATTTATTTCTATTTGTCGATCATTTTCCTACTGACATTCATATCTAAGACAAAACTATTGTGTATCCTTCGATAATTCAAAGATTAGACAGTTATTTTACTTAACTTTTCCATATTATCTATATTTATTAAGTACCTTTTACCTTTTTCTATGCCTTTTCTAAAATAATGAAAATAATTACAAAATAATGGAAGCAGTATTAAAACCTAAATTTAAAATAATAAACAAGATCACGCAAAATTATATGCCACTCTCCTATCACAATAGATACTCTTTATATTGGGGATCAAATGTAAAATTAATACCGGAACTTATATGTTTTTAAGGTGAGTGATTCTAATTCAAAACACATTCATCTATAATTTATTAACAAGTTTTGAGGTTTCTTTCGGGAATTAAGAGAGTTATCCAATTTTCTGTCCACTATACACAAGTATATATCACCTATGATGTGATATTTAATGACCACATACCTATGAATCATCTTTAATTTTGCCTCAGATTTAAATCACTCAGTGGGAAGGAGTTTAATGGCTATGTCAATTTCATAGGAGCTAGTCAAGCTCTGGGATTGTTATGTAAAACACATAAGGCACAAACCAGAGATTTTGCTTCTTCACTTTCCTTTATTAATCCTTTCTACCTAAACTAAGGCTACACTACTCCTTGTCTTACCAGACAGTTTGGGCAAGACAAATACCAAGAGAAACAAGTAGGACTAATGAAACTCAATCCGTTTCCCAAATAGTATAGGTATGAGTTTGAGGGTCAAGGGGATAAACAGTAAAAGCTCACTGTGTCAATTTTTTCAAATCAGAGAGTAAAAAGAAGCTTTAAGGTGGATGTGGGTCTTATATTGGCTCTTGCAGGGTCTTGTTAGGTTATAGAGAATAACTTGCAAAAGCCATGAATAACAAACGAGTCAGGCAAACCACACTGTGATGCCTGTGGCTAGTCCAGCTGGTCTCCTTCAGCAGGGTCACTCTATGGGAGGCAATAAAGAATATAAGAAAAATTTAGGAGAGACACATTATTTAGAAATTGAGAGGACATTTCAAATTAGACTGTGTCGATACCCATGAACCAAAACTTGTCAAAGATCTTTTTTTATATGTACCATCCTTCAATGTGATGATATAATGATTTTTTACAAACCCCGTGATTGTGAAACCCAGGGAATGTTGGATATCTTTCTTAAATGAAGGTTCCCAAACAGAAATAATGCCAACTATACTCTTTCTCTTGTTATAAATGGTATCTGTACTCTCTGCTTCATTTTCATAATTTTTCAGTATAAAGACCTGAATCAATGATTTGGCCATTTATAAGTTGACAGAGATAACATGCAAATGCACAAATAGATTAAAGTTACTTTGGCTAGATAGATATAGACCAATCAATACTGCTTTTCACCTTAAATGGGTTTTCTTCACATAAATTTTAACACAGAGATAGCAAAAGTATTCTTTTGGTAACAATTAAGAGGTAAAATTACAATAGGAAAAATACTCCTGAGCTTGACATCTGTAGAGGTATTAAATTCTTGTCCTTTTTTTCCTGAATATATTAATGCAATAAAAGTATAAAGGTCAAATTTCTCTAAGTAGATTTCTCTTTTTTACAAAATGTATGATATCCTGAGATGTCTTATCTCAGACATATAGGCATTGTTTCATAGATATAAGAAGCCAAAGGATAAATGTGCATTTATTGTCAAATTTACTCTATGCAATGTCCTTAAAATATAAGTATGCATTATAGAATGTAACAGGAGATTCTGTTTATTATGGAGTAGAGGACCCAATTTGTCTAAATATTTCAAGATAAAACATAGCTACTCAAAGAAATTTCAACTATGTCCCAAGTTTTAGTGATACTTTGATGGAAAATTTTAATGACCATGGTCATAATCTATGGTATAAATACACATATGCAAAATTTATAGAAGGAAATATTTATTTTTAATAAAAAATAGGTCACCATTTCAAAACAGATTATTTTTTAGTAAAATCAGTAGAATAATGAACATGAAATAAATTCCTTGTAAATCACTCCGTGGGTAAAGTAGTTTTCTCTCCTAGTGTTTTAACTAATTTGAAAGTTTCTTTAATGCCTATGTTATCTCAAAGAAAATAACAGGTATTATGCTGCTCTAAAAATATTTTACTGCTGTGAGCAGCCAACCAACAACCGGCAACCGACTGCCTCAGCCAGGAGGAGCTCAAGGCTCGTAATACCAGCATGGGCCAGGGAGCTGTGTCCTACACAACTAGACTGAGAAACAATGGTTTGAACCGGAGTAGTGGTGGGGGGAGGGAGGCAGAACGTGGGGGGAGGGGAAGATTTTAGTCATTATCTCTGTCAATAACTAAATTTGCTTCCTCAGTTTACAGTATTCTCTCTACATAGACTCAGTTTTCGTCACTTAAAACACAGTTAACATGTCTAAATAGCCATTAATATTTTATCTAGAAAATTTTTCAGTACAATCATATACATCCACATCATTTTATAATGAATTATGTTCCCATCTAAGTTAATATATCATCTACACATAAATTCAACACAATAGTATTGACGGTAACAAATTAAGATTCTATGTGAGAACAAACTTTCAAAGTATAAAGCGATATATTCATTTACACAACACATATTTGTTCATTTACACAACACATACTACTGATCAGTTTCTCTGTTAGTTGATGATAGATATAATGTTTATAAACTAAACTCAGTTTCCATAATCATAAATTTATAGTTTAATGATGAAAGGAGAATTTTTAATAGTCATTCTATGAAAGTAAAACATAACAAATAAAACACCACCGTGATAAGACATAATAGACTACTTCCCGGAAGAAATGATAGACCTGAAAGCATGAGTAGCAGTTACCAACAAGCTTTAGGTCCTAGCATTAGAATGTGGTAGAAGTAAGGCGGGAAAGCAGGCAGGCAGGCTCTAAGCCCATTCTTTGAACCACACAGCACTATAGATTCATTTACAGTGAATTCTGCTTGGATTGGAATCTTCATAGGTTATGAGAGAGATAGGAAATATTCTGCTTGAACCCCAATTCTTCCACATAAAATGGCACAGGATGGGATATACATATACACAATGGAATATTACTCAGACATAAAAACAATGAAATCCTACCATTTACAACATAGATGGATCTAGAGGGTATCACACTGAGAGAAATAAGTCAGACTGAGAAAGACAAGTACCATATGATCTCACTTATATGTGGAATCTAAGGAACAGAATAAACAAACAAATAAACAAAAACAGACTCACAGATACAGAGAACACACTGATGATTGCTAAATGGGAGGAGAAATTGTGAGAATGGGTGAAAAGGTGAATGAATTAAGAAGTACAAATTGGTAGTCACAAAATAGTCACAGGGATGTGAAATACGGTATAGGGAATATAGTCAATAATGTTGTAGTAACTACATATGGTATCAGATATGTTCTAGACTTATTGGGAGATTATTTCATAAATTATACAAGTTTCTAACCATGGCACTGTACATTTAAAACTAACATATAATATTGACTATCCACTATCATATATATATATATATATATATATATATATATATATATATATATATATATATAGTCTCAGGATGTAAAGTACAGCATAGGGAATATGATCAATGACATTGTAATAGCTCTGTGTGGAGTCAGATGGGTAGTAGACTTGTTGGAGTTATCACTTTGTGAGGTGTGTAAACTTCTAATCATGTTGTTTTGTACACCTGAAAAGAAGAAGGAGGAGGAGGAGGAGGAGGAGGAGGAGGAGGAGGAGGAGGAGGAGGAGGAGAAGAAGGAGAAGAAGAAGAAGAAGAAGAAGAAGAAGAAGAAGAAGAAGAAGAAGAAGAAGAAGAAGAAGAAGAAGAAGAAGGAGAAATAATTAGGATAGTTTAAGAGATCTCTGGGACAACATCAAGTGTGCCAAAATTCACATCATAATGGTACCAGAAGGAGAAGGATTGAAAACCTATTTGAAGAAATAATGACTGAAATCTTCCCTAACCTGGCACAGGAAATAGACATGCAAGTCCCTGGACTTGTTCAGAGAGTCCCAAATACAATTAACCTAAAGAACCCACACCAAGACACATCATATTAAAATGCCAAAGGTTACAACAAAGAGAGAATCTTAAAAGTAGCTAGACAAAAGAAGTTAGTTACCTACAAGGAAGCTTTCATAAGAACATCAGCTGATTTTTCAACAGGAACTTTGCAGGCCAGAAGGAAACGGCATGAAATATTCCAAGTAATGAAATTAAAGGGCTACAGCCAAGATTACTGTACCTAGCAAGGCTATCATTTAGAAGGGAAGAAGAGAGAGTTTCCCAGACAAAAAAAAGTTGAAGTTCTTTACCATTAAACCAGTACTACAAGAAATGTTAACGGGACTTCTTTAAGTAGAAAAGAAAAGATCAAAAATAGGAATAACAAAATATAGCTAAGAAAAATGTTTTCACTTACAAAGGCAAACACTCAGCAAATCAGTGGGTCATCCAATTATAAAGCTAGTAAAAAGGCTAAAAGATGAAAGGAGGAAGATTATATGTAATTAGAACAATAAATTAAGGGATACACATACATACACTCACACACACACATAAAGTAAAATAGAATGACACAAATATAAACCCAGAAGGGGTGAGTAAAAATTGTGGTAATTTTAGAATGGTTTCAAACTTAAGCAACCATCAACTTAAAATATATTGCTATAAACATAGCTTGGTATATATGAAGCACACAGTAACCACAAGCCAAAAACCTACAAGAGGTATACAAGAAATAAAGAGAAACCCAAACATTATTCTATAGAAATCATGAACATACAAAAGAAGAGAGAATAAGAAAGGAATAGAGAAGAACTACTAAAACAATCAGAAAACAATTAATAAAATAGTAATAATTACCTACTTATTAACAATTAATTTAAATGTAAATGGACTAAATGCTCCAATCAAAAGACATATGGTGGCTAACTGGAAAATAAAATCAGTCCTATATATGTGCTACCTACAATTGACCCACTTCAGACCAAAAGAAAGTAAAGGGATGGAAAAATATATTTCATGCAGATAGAAACAAACAAACAAACAAACAAACAAACAAAACCCAAACAACTGAGGTAGTAATATTTATATCTGAAAATATAGATTTTAAAACAAAGACTATAACAAGACACAAAGAAGGATACTCCATACTGATAAAGAGATCAATCTAACAAGAGGATAGAACCCTTGTAAATATCTATGCACCCAATGGTAGGAGCACCTAAATAGATAAAGCAAATATTTGATGAATATAAAGGAGAGATGGACAGTAATACAGTAATAGTAGGGGACATTAGCACCCCATTGACACCAATGGACAGATCATGCAGATAGATATTCAACAAAGAAACAGTGGCCTTAAATGACAAAATATACAAAGAACCTTTAAAACTCAACAATAAGAAGATGAACACCTGGATTTAAAAATTGACCAAATCTCCAAACAGATAAAAGAAGATATACAGATAGCGAATAAGCATATGAAATGATCCTACACGTCATATGTCGCAGGGTAAATGCAAATCAAACAACAATGAGATATCTCTACACACCCATTAGAATGGCCCAAATCCACTGACAACAGCAAATGATGGCGAGGACGTGGAGCAACAAGAACTCTCATTCACTGCTGGTGGGAATACAAAATGGTGCAGCCACTTTGGGAAACAGTTTAGCAGCTCTTGCAAAGCTAAACATACTCTTACCACACTATCCAGCAATCATGCTCCTTTGTATTCACCCAAAGAAGTGGAAACTTACATCCTCCTAAAAACCTGCACCCAAATGTTTGTAACAGCTTTATTCATAATTGCCAAAGCTTGGAAGCAACCAAATGTTAGGTGAATGGATAGATACATTGTCATCTATCCAGACAATGGAATATTATTCAGAGCTAAAAGGAAATGAGTATCTAGCCATGACAAGACATGAAAACCTTAAATGCATATTACTAAGTAAAAGAAGCTTATCTGAAAAACAAACAAACAAACAAACAAACAAACAAACATAATGTATGAGTCCAACTATATAACATCTATAAAACTATGTAACAAAACTATGGAGACAGTTAAAGGATTTGTGGATGCTAGTGGTTACAGGGGAGAGAGGGATGAATAGACAGAGCACACAGGATTTTTAGGGCAGTGAAACTGCTCTGTTTGATAACCACAATGTTGGATACATTTCATTATACACTTGTCAAAATCCATAGAATGTAAAACACCAAAAGTTAACCCGAATATAAATTAAAGACTGGATGAAAATGATGTGTCAGTGTAGGTTCATAAATTCTAACAAATGTACCACTCTGGTGGGGAATTTTCCTAATGGGGGAGGCTGTGCCTGTGTGAAGGTGGGGCATAGATGGGAAATCTGTACCTGCTGCTCAATTTTGCTGTGAACTGATAATTTCTGTAAAATAGTCCTTTAACAAAATTTTGTCAACTGTTCTATGTGATATGTTTTTTTTTTATCCTGTCTGTGGCTATATTTTCTCTATTCCTGATATTCTCATTTATTTTCTAAGTCATTTTTCCCCTCATAATTATATGAAGTGATTTGGGCATCATTATTATTCTTCTGTTATACCAGATCTTTATCACCACAATTTTATTCTTTTGTGTTTATTAGTAATACGGATTTCAGTAGTATACATCTTCTACTTATAAAATACATCACATGTTTTACATTTAGTGTCACTGCATTGCAGATTTTCTAATTCTACACTTCCAATGTTACTTTTTATTCAAGAGTTGTAGAAGAAAATATTTAGAGCTTTTTGTTTGCATAATTTAAATATGTAGTGTTTATTTCTAAGAACTAAAGCTTAAAGTGTATGTCTCCTCACCTGTAAAATGAGTTAGTAATAATTCTTGCCTTATAAGGGTATGTGGAAAAAAATAGAGAATGCATGTAACATATATCCAGCCAGGTAGACTCAATAAACATTCATTATTATTATTTAAAAATATTTTTAAAGAAAACTGAGTTGATATGTCAAGGAAGATAATGACATATAGTATCTTATTAAATGCAGAACTCCAAATTAAATTAGCTAAATAATTTATCCCTGTTGTTTTTCTTGCTCAATTTTGATATCAGTGTTATTATAGACTTTGTTAAAAGCATCCTGGTTAGTTTAATACCATAGGGTTTTCTATTCTTTAAAATTTGGGAGACTATGTCTATAAAACAATATAGACTATGAAACTGTATATATAATAGTGTGTATATATAATATACATACACACACACACACTATTTTGATTAGCGTACATACATATAATGGGAAGGGTTACTGTAATTTTTGCTGAGCCTCTGCATCTCCACTAAACAAAGACTACTTTAAAAGCTGTCAGGGATAGGACTGAGAAGATAGAGGTCAGCAATGCCTTTGCTGTAACAATCATACTTTTCTACTCAAAACAGTAAGTCCTGAATGTATCAAAGTTATGGGAGGTCTGAGCACTCAAGAAAAACCAATTATCAACCAAATGTAATTTTCTTACTCACCATCCTTTTAACTCTCCTGGACCCTTTTCTTTATGGAGCACTGAGTTTATATATTCCTGAATTGTAGTTAGTGAAGCACACTTGAGGAAATGCTGACCAACTATAAGGTAAAGTTAATAAAAACAAAAGATATTTGATCACCAGCAATGCTAAAACAAAAACACTTGCAAAATCCATTCCTGAATAAAGAAAGAAAACAAAAAGACATAATAATAAGAACAATAAGGCATTTGTTAGCAAGCTTTTAAAAGGAGAAATCTTCTTGGCTAGATTCACTCATGCTACAATTTGGTTGTGCAAGGAAAATTTATAATCTTGGTTTTTCCTTTCAATATTTGACCTTTCTTTTCAGCTGTCACCTTGCTGGCTAGCAGGGACAGTTAACTAAATATCCACTCAGCTAAAAGTGTCTTCAATTCAGTTGTTAAAAGAAACTTTCTTATTGTTTAAATTATTTTATTATAATTATAGTATTGCATTAATATAATTATAATAAATTAATAATTGATACAATATTATCACACTATGTTATTATTTTTAATAATTTAAAAGATACCTTTAAACCTATACAGTCACCTTTAGTTTAAAAATGGCTATCTCTATCTCTTCTTTTCTTTGTTTTTGAAGAAAACACTTAAAGTAAAATGAAAAATGAATTAATAATATCTAGGGGGGAAAAGCCCAAAACGAAACAGTCTTTTACTATCCAATCCTACCTGTGTTTTATGGGGCTCTGGTCCTCCTTTTTCATGCACTGTTGCATTCAACACTGGTATCTGCAAAGGATGTAACATGATACTGTGTTGGTCAGAGCCTGGATGAGTTCCTAGACGACTCAATGGCATCCCAGCCCCTTGCAGCACTTGTAGACACTGGAAAGATCTGGCTATGACTTACTTGGTTCCAGACAGGGAGGTCTGTAATATAGCCCTCCTTGCAAAGCAACCTAGACCTTGTCAGCATGCTTTCCTTTCACAAACTCCCAGGTGCACTTTCAGCTTTCTGGTACAATTCCATTCCTCAAGGAAATTAAGGGTGGCAAAGAAACACTAGGACACTAACTTTTAGGACCTCCTATTACCTGAACATCTCTGTCACATTTTTTTTTTTTTTTAAATTTACTTGTACCCTGTTAATGCTCTAAAGCTCTACTCTCAATTCTACTTTCAGTCATCTGCTCAGTCTCAGGGGCTCTGCAACTCCTAGAACTGGAAAAAGGGTGCTAGGAGTTGCATCTTACATTGCATCCTTTTACTGTAGAACACCACACCCTCAAGGCATTGCTGCTGAAGAAGAGGGGTCATCTTAATCACTTAACAAGATTTAACTCTGCAACTGTGGTTCTACTCCCTTGACCATGTTACATAGGTATTAAAATAATCAGGAAATACTCTCAAAAAAATGTGCCCACTTTCAAACTTATTGTATTACTGCATAATCCTTCTTTGGAAGGTTAGACTTTTTCTCTTATTTTTCTAGGAAAATTTCTAATCTTCCATTAGTTAAATATTTTGTTGTCAGAAATGCCAATGGATAAAACACGTTAATAATTATTTTAAAAATCATATTACTATTGCATATGCAGTTGTCATTCACACAATTATATTCTGAAAACTCTATCAGAGAAACAAATGTTGATGTAAGTGCACCCCATTTTTATATTTGAATAACAATAATAAAATTATAGGTAACAGTTACTGAATATATACATTGTGCCAAATAGTACTGATATGAAAATGTCTCAAAAGCATATTGTTTAGTGAAAAAATATGTATTAGAATAAATATAGAATGATACAATTTTTTATAATAATGATTATTTGAGGAGATATATGTGCATAATTACGTTTGTTATATGCATAGAGAAAGGACCAAGTTATAGTAACACAAACCAAATTGTTAATGGTCTGTGGTTGAGGCTGAAAAATGGGAACGTATATTAGCAGACTAAAGTTGGACATTCACATAGTTTTGCTCATTATCATTACAGCTTGTTTTTTTTCCTGCCAAAATATATCACGTATTAGTTGTATACATTTTTAATTTTTTTAAATAAAAAAGTAAATTGAATTATTTAAATATTTAAATATATGTTGAAGTGATTTAATAAAAATGTTTCTATTCAGATTCTGGAGGGAGAAAATGATGATCCAGGTAGCTAAATATTTTGTTGTCAAACCTTTAGTAATATTCATTACTGAATCTCTGCTATCTGACAATTAAAAGTTATTTGCTATTTGCTCTAAAAGAGAAATAGCACATAGCAAAGTGGCCTGTTGCAAGGATTCCAGATTGGACTAATATAGAAAATGTAGAGAAAAATAGTACAAAAAAGGTTCTATTTACCCAGCATGAAATGGAGATATTCAAGCAGTCAGCTGACACAAAATAGAAGTTTAAAAAATCATGTTCCACTTCAATGTAGTTGACAAGCAATTTGAAGGTTTCTTGTTTTGTTTTGTTTTGTTTTCAATCTCTTTGGAAATTTAATCTAGATTTAAAGGAGCTCAAATATCTGCATGTTATGATTCATGAAACAACTCTCCCCAAAAAGATATTTAAAGTAATTTCAGGTGCTTTTTAATGTGTGATTCTTTTTCTTTATGTTAGAGAAGAAAATAACATTTAGATGAAGAAATTTCAAAGACATAAATTTAATGTTATTATTACTATTTTATTTATGGAGCTTTTATCATTTATTGGTGAATATGATTTTATTCAAAGCAGATAAATTGCTTTTAAAAAGAGATGCGAAACAACTACAAATGGCTTGCCACTTACTGTTCCTTTTTGTATTCATGAAATTATTTTAAATGTTTCGTAGGCACTTATTGATATAGAAAGTACTTTTTGATATTCATTTTGTGCTTGCTATTTCATGTATCCTGAATTATTTCTACCTTAATTAAACAAGCATAAATAATTTTTTAAAATGCTATTTGATTACATCTTTAGCTGTTTCCTTTTTATATACTTTGAAGTAATTCTTCGCTATACATATGTATAAATGTATGTAGCACATTTATTTTAATTAACATCTATTGAAAGATGCCAAGAAAAATACATAAAGGTAAGTGTACAATGAGAAATTTGTTCATAATTTGAAGTTATTGCAATTTCATTGAAATGTTATCTATGTACTTCTAAAAAAATAAAAGTGTTTGTTTAATATATATTATCACTTGATTTAGGATTCATATAATTTATTTCCCTGGTAATTATTATTAATAAAATCAATACAATTTGATCTTTAACAAATACATTTTAAGCAGTACACTAGGTTAGATGTACTGTTAAAAGAACTTATAAACATTTACAAGTGATATATAGCCTTACTATTTTTATTTCAAAATTGCTTTTTTTTTTTTTTTTTATCTTACAACTGTCCCTTTGTTTTCTTGGAGTCAATAACAGGGCCGAACAAGCAGCATACAAAGAATTAAGAAGCCTGGCCACTGTTTTAAATACAAGTTACAATGGAGCAAAAATCATGTTTTGCTTGTTTCCTGGGAAGAAATCCATTTTTCAATTTTTCCTTTTTTTTTTTTTTTTTTTTTTTAATGGGGGAAATCAGCTTCCCCAAATTAGGGAAGGTAGCACTTTATTGATGCCTTTTATTTTCATCATACCTCTTCATCCAAGGTAATCTGCTTAAGATCACTTAAATTTAGGTTACTTTCAACTACTGTTTACACAATAGTTTCCTGGACAAGAATCAGTTGAAAAAAACATCAAAACAAAACAACAAAAAAAGTATCCAGGCAACACACTTTGTTGTTGTTGTTATTATTATTATAAGATTAGGGAGGACGAAGAGAAGCATTAAATGTATTTCTGTATTGGAAGAACTATCAATAGATTAAAAAGTCTACTGCATCTAAGGGAAACACAGATTGGTATCTCATCATAAATATGTTAGTTGCATTATTATTTATCACACAAAATGGAAGAATATTTAAATTAATCCTGACTAATTTATCTAATGAAATTTATGTAGTACAGAAAATATATTTGTGCATATTTGATAATATGGAAAGTAATTAAATGTTACACAAAAATTATAGATTAGTCTTTAAAATACTATGTTTAAGACAATAATTTTTAAAGTTTATATATGCATGGAAACAGAACTCTCACAAACATTAATTTTGCTTACTCTCTGAAAGCATAATGAATGAATATAATGATTTAGATGTTCTGATTATTTTAAAAATATTATGCAACAATCAAAATATAGCACGTTCAATTTCATTACATAGGGTTTTAACCAGATTTCTGATTTTAAATTTGGCAAAACCTTTTCACCAATTTCCCATCTTCTGCTTTCCTTCACTGTCAAGTAATTTGATTAACCAATCTTAATGAACAGATTTCTTTATTTTGTTTGGTCAGACAAAAAAGCATTTGCTAATTTCTTTACAATCTAAAATTGTAAATTATGGCCACCCATAATCCTCTTCAGGTATCCACTATTTAAAAGCTACGGTCACACATCTGTGCCCAATTATGAAGTTGAAAGAGATAGGAGGCACTTAATTTTCATACCATAGACAACGAAATTCATTAAACTAAAAGCAGCTAACTCTGAAGATCCTCCACCTCAATATCCAAATTATGTCAATTTCAAATCAAATTGAATGTACAAAGATCCCATATTGAAAGGTATAATTGAAATAAAATATAAAAGAAGTTTATGTACATTACTACTGTACTGCAAAATATGAAAAACATAAAAAATGGACTATATATATATATATATATATATATATATATATATATATATATATATATATATATATATTTGTGGAACAGAACAAAATAAAATAGAAACAAATAATCCATACTGTGTCAAGAAATCTAATGGTACTCTTACTCCTCAAGGTTTTTTAATAGAGGAATCCAGAGTTTATCTTAAATAAATCATTTAAAGTAAATCCTAGGTATCAGATAATTTAATTTCATCCATTAAATTAAATTGGTTCGAATTCTCTGAACTACTTTTTGGAGAAGTCTAATGCCCTCCTGAAGTTTGTTGAAGTTCTTGTAAAATTGTTCTCAAAATTACCTCTGGTTTAAATTTTCAGTTTCCACCAAACTCTCTTTTATTTTATTTGAGATGGCTGTTCTATGGTTGTTAGATGCCCCTAAACTACTGACTTTTATTAGTCTTCTAGGGCAGCCAAAACAAAATACTAGAGACAGAATGGCTTAAACAACAGACATTCATTTTCTCACAGTTATGAAGGCTGGAAGTCCAATACCAAGGTCCCGGTATGGTTGGTCTTTGGTAAGGCCTCTCTTCCAGGCTTGAAGATGGTCAAATTCTTGCTATATCTTCACATGGCCTTTCCTTTGTGTGCATGCAGAAAGAGACAGAGAGAGAAAAACAAAGATCTCTGATTTGTCTTCCTTTTATAAAGATACAAGTCCAATTGGATTAAGGTCCCACCCTGATGACCTCATTTAATTTTATTTACCTCTTTAAAGGCCCTATCTCCAAATACACACATTATTGGGGTTTAGGGCTGCAACAGATTGAGGGTACAACACAAATCTGTCCATAATATGACTCCTAAGTGAAATTCACTCCGTGCCTTTGAAATTATTTTCTTTCACTCCACCGTCCTTCCCCTCCAAACAAACAAACAAACAAACAAACAACTCAGCATTTCTGCATCTAATGAAACTTGGGTTGAGATAATGAAGTCATATCAAATTGCCAAATAGCAAAGAATATGGAAATGATACTTTTTGCCCATACTGGGAAATGTTTTATTAGATGCCATTTTTCTTCACAAAACCCACCACTGACTATTTCTTAAGTCTCTGCTCCCTTTTTTTTTTTTTTTATTGGGGTGACAATTGTTAGTAAAATTACATAGATTTCAGGAGTACAATTCTGTGTTACATCATCTATAAATCCCATTATCAAAAACAGTGAAAGATCTGCTCCCTTTTTTAATGAACATTTTTCCTTCTCTGAGCAGCAAATTCCTAACAGCTTGTTGTAAAGGGCAGAATAGCCATGTATTTTCTTGGGCTTTAGACAATACATACAAGGTCCCACCATTTTACTTCCACAAAGAGACAAGAATTAACATCTTTAAATAACATTTTTTCCTACCTCTCCACATAACTTCTAAAGTAAAAAATAGTAACATATTAAATAAAAATCTTATTTAAAATATTTACATTCTATAATTTTGCTTACAGAATTTGATGTTTATAAATCAATTGGCACATATCCAGTTATCATTCTTGTTACATTGTAGCACATAGTGTAGTGTCATATCACTATGTATCTTTAAATTGAAATGACATAACATTCACAAACCACACATCTAATTAAACTCATCATGTATCAATAAAGTACATTCCTGAGGCATTCAGGTTTATGCTTATTAGGGTGTATATTTGTCACTGTTTACCTGACAATTACAAATTATTAGGCTCTTCTAAACTCAAAAGGCCCAAAATAGTATATGTACATTTATTTATTATATTAAATTACCATATACATGTAACTACTAATTTATATAATTTAATTTAATTAGTTATATACATATCACTAGATGATTTACAAATTTAATAATTATGCATGTTTTTTCAATTATGTATTATTATGTAACAAACCACTTTCAAACTTCGTGGTTGAGAACAATCATTTATTTTGCTTATAAATCTTTAATTTGGGCAGAGTTTAGTGAGACTACCTGGTCTTTGGTTCATGCAGGGTCCGGTGGGGCAGGAATGGATTGGAATATCCATTGCTAACTTGTCTCGTTCACACTGCTGGCAAGATAGTGGTGAGTGAGGCCATTGCTTGAGTTCATTGACCTCAATTCTCTCCACGTGAATCCCTCCCGAGATGCTTGGTCTTCCCTTTCTTCATATATATATATATATATATATATATATATATATATGTATATGTATATGTATATGTATATGTATGTATATATATGCAAAAAATGTATACACATGACTTGTATTCATCTTTTGTTATCAGTATATATTGAGTATCACAATTTAATGTAGGTTAATGTAGTTTTTCTTTCTTAAAATGTGTATACATTATTTTGGAGATATATATATATATATATATATATTTGTCTCTGATCTTCTATTGCTGCCATTACACATACATTGTATTACGTCATACTATCTCAAATGTTTTTGAGACTCTCTTCCTTTTACTTTGATGATTGTTCTCTCTGTTCTTCACATTGGATTCTTTTCATTGATCTATATTAAGTTATTTGGTTCTTTCTTTTGCCATCACAAAATTGCTATTGGACATATTTAGTGAATTTTTCATTTTATTGTTCTTTTCAACTCTCAACTTTTCCTTTGGTTCTATTCCTTTCTTTTACTCTATTGATATTTCCTATTTGTTGAATCATTATTTGTATGTTGTATTTTTTCTTTTAAATCAGTTTACTTCAATTTTTTGAATATATTCATAACAGCTGCTTCAAAGTCTGTTTCTGCTATATCCAATATCTGGGCCCACCAAAAGTCAGTTTTTATTAAATACATTTTTATCTTGAGTGTGGGACAGGTCACAATTTCCTTTGTCTTGTATATCTGATTTTGGGTTGAAACGCATATATTTTATGTAATATTTTGTAGCATCTCTGGAATAAAATTTATTTTATTTTTCAGGGTTTTTTATTTTATTTTTTAATGTGTTTTGCTAACTTGGTTGGATTAAAAGTGTGATATTTGTTTCCCCTGCATTGTTTCTCCAAAGCTGGTATCTCCCATCAGCTCTTAAAATTGTAATTCATATTTATTTAGCATGGTTCCTGAGGGGCCAATCTTTTGATGCATAGTTTAGTGGTCAGCCAGTATTCTGGCAGATGTTGTGATCAAATGCTTCAAGCTCTGCTGACTGGTTAAAGAAGACTTTTAAACTTGTTCTCTAGGAGCTCTTGAGTTTCATATTTTGCTGTGCTCTTTTGGGTTTCCTGTACATACAAATAGTTTCTCGGTTAGCCAGGGGTATGTGAAGACATTATTTCAACCCTATGGATTTCTTACTTCCAGATTCTTCCCATTAAATTTCTCACTGGTCTGCCAAATACTACAAAACGAAGTGGAAAACTGCCAGCTTTTCCTGTCTTTCCTGAGTTGTGGCACTGGTTTTTGTTCCCCATTCTGAATTGAATTCTCCACCTTTGCAACTGCAGATGTCTCCCCCACTCTCAGCCAAGAATCTAATGAGCTGATGGGAGTAGAAGGAAATGGGTGAGCTGGCCAAAGACTCAACATTTTCTTACATAAAACTGTAGCAGATTTTAAGAAATAAATTCCTCTCATATTTCTTTCTTTTATTTGTCACATATTTCAAGTGTCCTTAAATCACTGTTCTAGAAAATTGTGACCCAAATATTCTTGTTTACTGCAGAGAGAAAATACGTGACTTTTAAGACTTGTTTTGTGGCCTAACCCATTGTCTATCATAGAGACATGATGTTGTCTATCCATGTGCACTTGAGAAAATTGTGTATTCTGCTGTATTGGATGGAGTAATTTGTATACATTTGTTAGGTATAACTGGTCTATAGTGCTGTTCAGGGCTCTATTTCAATATTAGTCTTCCATATGGTTGTTCTATCCCTTATGGAAAGTGCGATATTAAAGTCTCCTACTATTATTGTAGAGATTTTTCTTTTCTTTCTTTTCTCCTACCTTCAATTTTGTCAATATTTACTTTACATATTTTGGACATCTGATGTTTTGTCCATGTATGATTATAATTTTTGATGCATAAATGTTTAAAATCTTCTGTGTGAATTGACCCTTTTATCATTATACACTGTTCTTCTTTGTCTCTTGTAACAATTTTTTACCTAAAGTATATTTTGCCTGATACCATGTTTCCCCAAAAATAAGACCTAGTCGGACAATCAGCTCTAATGTGTCTTTTGGAGGAAAAAATAACATAAGACTCAGTCTTATTTTACTATTAGACCGGGTATAATAATATAATGTGATATGATATAATAATATAATATAATATAATATAATATAATATAATATAATATATTCTAATATATAATACAATACTGGTCTTAAATTAATTTTTGCTCCAAAAGACGCATTAGAGCTGATTGTGCTGCTAGGTCTTATTTTTGGGGAAACATGATATTAGTAATAGCACCCCTATTTTCTTTTGGTGCTATTTACATAGAATATTTTTTCCGCCCTTTCACTTTCAACCTATGTGTGTCCTTAGATTGATATGGTGTCTCTTGTGACCACATATTGATGGATTCTGCATTTTAAAATACATTTTGCCAAATTGTGTCCTTTGATTGGTGGGTTTAATCATTTACATGTAAAGTAACTGCCAACAGGGAAGCACTTACTTTTACAATTTTGTTTTCTGTATGCCTTGTTTACTCTGCCCTCTCATTCCTGCCTTCCTTTGTGGTTAGTTGATTTTTTAGAGACATGTGATGATTCCCTTCTAATTTCTTTTTGTTTATATTTTATACATTATCTTTATGGTTTCCATGGGGAATATATTTAACATCCCAAAGTTATGATTATCTATCTTAAATTGATACTCACATAATTTCAACTCCATACAATAGCTCTACTTTTATAGTTTCACTCTCCTATTTTCTGGTATTGATTTCACCAAATACATCTTTATATATTGTACTACTAACATAAATTTGCAATTTCTTTATATATTTGATTTTTAAATCCTGCAGAAAAAAGTGGAGTGGTAAACCAAAATCACAACAATACTGTCTCAGGGCCTTAAGGGAGATATTGTATTCCTCTGCTCATAATCTCTTGCCCCCAGGCATCTGCGGGACTGCAGTCCTCTCCAGTTTTAAGGACTGCACCACCTGCCATGCTTCTGTGGCGTCCAGTCTAAGAACCTGACAATGCTGCCATTCCTGTCTGATTTCTAAGTTAGGCAAGACAGATACCAGTCTTTCAGACAGCCCAAATATTACAGGCCAGGATATTACACTTGCTTCAAATTACTGATTACTGTCTAATGTCCCTTCATTTCAACTTGATGGATTCACATTAGCATTTCTTGTAGGAAAGATCTAGTGATAATAAACTGCCTCAGTTTTTTTTATCTAATGTTAAATTTTCCTTCATTTTTGGACAGTTTTGCTGGAGACATAACTCTTGCCTAACAGTTTTTTCTTTCAGCATTTCAAATATCCCATTCCACTACCTTTTGGACTACAAAATTTTTGATGAGAAATCCTTTAATAATCTTATTGGAATTCCTTGTGTGTGCTTAGTCACTGTTCTTCCTGCTTTCAAGATTCTCTCTGTCTTTTGGAGTTTGATTATAATGTCTTGGTATGGATCTCTAGATTTATTCTACTTTGAGTTTGTCAAGGTTTTAGGATGTTTCTACTCATGTATTTCATCAAATTTGGGAAGTTTTCAGCCACTATTTATTCTAATAGTCTCTCTGTCCCTTTCTCTCTCACTTCTCCTAGTATTCCCATAATATATATGTTGGTCTGCTTGATGATGTTATATAAGTTTCTTAGGTTCTATGGACTTTTCATCATTCGTTTTTGTTTTGTTTTGTTTTTTTCCTTTTTCTCCTCAGACTCAATAATTTCAAATGGCATGCTTTCAAGTTTGCTGATTCTTTCCTCTGCATGTTTGAATCTTCTATTACACGCCACCAGTAAATTTTTCAATTCAATTATTACATTTTTCAAGTCCAATATTTTTGTAATTTATCTTGTTGATATTCTTATTTTGTTTATAAACAGTTTTATTTCTTTCAGTTTTTGACCATGTTTTCCTTTAGCTCTTTAAGCATATTTAAGTAAGTTGTTTTGAAGTAATTGTCTAATATGTCCAGCATGTGTTTCCTTAGAGGCTGTTTAAGATTTGTTTTGTTCATTTAAATGGACCATATTTCTCTGTTTCTTCATATGCCTTATAATCTTTTGTTGAAAATTAGGTATTAGAGAAAACAACAAATTCTCCCAGTCTTTGCAGTCTGGTGTGGAAGACGGTTAATATTAGGAGGTTCCTAAACCTTGAGATAAGCCCAACGTAAAGGCTTATGGTCTCAAGTATATTTTTGGCATATGTCTTGTATGGACCTGTGTGTGTGGGGGGGGGGGGGTAAGGGGGCACGTGCACACTCACTCATGTGCGTACATGAGCCCGTGCATGCTTCTTTTTCCAATTTCCTCCAGCTGTTTTTAAATGAAATAACTTCTCAAAGAGTCATACCCCAAATCTTCTCAGGGCCTTAAAGGAGCTATTGTATTCCTCTCCTCATAATCTCTTGCCCCCAGGCACCTGAGGGACTGCAGTCCTCATCCAGTTTTCAGGACTGCACCACCTGCCATGCTTCTGTGGCTTCCAGTCTAAGAACCTGACAATGCTGCCATTCCTGTCTGATTTCGAAGTTAGGCAAGACAGATACCAGTCTTTCAGACAGCCCACATATTACAGGCCAGGATATTACAAACATTTTTTTACTCTACTTTTTCTGGTCTGAGGGAAAGAATATGGAACTGAGCAACTCCTCCCGATTGTACCATGCTGGGGAAGCAGTGAAACAAGGGTGAGTAAAAAATGCCATGACATTTCCTACCATTTCAAATGACTTTTTCTTGTTTGGGCATTTGCTTAGTTGATGTATATTTCTGACTAGTTTCCAGAGCTCCTGTAAAATTATTTTAGTCAGTCTGTGGTTGTTTATTCCATGTTTCTGTTTGGAAATAAAAGCCTGGAGATCCCTGTCAATTTAGTTTCTTAAATGGAACTTAAGATACTGTAGAAAGAACATCATGACTTTTCATCTTCACTGGTTACTATATGTCTGATTCTCTAGTTGTGTTCTCCTCTGGCCGCAAAAAAAGCACTTTAGTAGAGCAAAACACTCTCTCAGCATATTACTTTGCATGGGGTAATTCAAATTGCTAGCATCTTTATTGTTTCCACTGACACATACTCAACAGGAGTGCTAGTGTAGTGTGATCTCTACATATATAAGACTGCAACCTCTCTAGTTACTTGGAAATAAGTGCTCTTTACAAGCAGAGTGCTCACTGCTATCTGTTTAAGATGAAATATCCTTTGTCTTTATTCATAAGGGGATGCTTGATAACTCAAGTATATCTATCACACTCCCCACAGTCATGAAGATTTAACATAGTAAATCTATCTACCTTAGGTTTCTTTTGTACTTCCTCTTTGTTCTTCTGGTGGTAGATTAGGAGATGTAGATAGTATTATTAAGTCACAACAAAAAAAATTAGTCATGTTTAGGTATATGTTTTTTAAAAGTTACATTTAACACTACACTATTATATGCCTCTGTCCATCACTTATGTTTGCTACCTTGACTATTGTTTTTACTTGTGTATATCAGATATTTTTTAGTAGCAAGAACGATATATAAAACTTTGTAATTCATATACAAACACAGAGAAACACAGATACACACACAGACACAGAGACATATATAAATATATTATTATACAAAGCTGTATAGCATAGTGGTTAAGAGTATGGATTCTGGGACTAGTTTTCTGAGTTTCAATATTAGCTCTGTTATTTATTCCTCTGTAACCTTGAGCATATTACTTAATTTATCTGTAACTTATTCCTCTCAGGTGTAAAATGTAGATAAAAGTAATATGCAGCAAAATTTTGTTATTCGAATTAAATCACTTGGTACTCAAAATGCACAGACTATCTTTTGGTATATAATGTAGTCTCAATAAATGCTATATATAAAAACTATGAATTTGTCAAAACTAAATAAAATGCCTAAGTTGAATTTCACCTCTGTACAAGGTACACCAGGTCTTCCTTTAACTTCATATTCCAGATTTGCTACATGAGCTTTATTTTTAATACATAATTACTTACAGATACCTGTATATCATTAGTAAATACTGTGTTCATTAAAATGCGGGCATTAGCCACTGAGATAAACCACTTCAGGTTTTATATGCTATATAAATAGGAGTTATTTCATTAGAAAAGCATGAAGAAATTATAATATGTATCGGGAAAATAAAGGACTATCTCCAAATAGGCAAAGAACTAAAAATACTATGCAGACCTTATATAATGTGACTATATTATTGAAGTATACTAGAAGAGGTTAGTCAGGAGTATAATTCTTGTCCTGAAATCTCTGTGTAATGTGATAAATAGTACTATTTCTTAGGATCTCAGTTGTTCTATTTCATCCTTCCAGCAGTCAAATCAGGACATATGCTGATTAAGGGAATTGTTTTAAATTCACTGGAACAAATACCACTTTGTAACATTAATTTTAAAATGCTTCCTTCCCTTTTCTCATTTAGAACATCTAGTTCTAGGTTAAATGATGAATCTGTTATCTTGGAAGAAACCAAGGTAGATAAAGAGTTATATTCTGAACTAAATTGAAAAGTTTTACTCCCTATTTTCAGACCTTTAAAGTACAGGGAAAATTCATTTTGCTCTTTGTGCTGACATATCTCTTCAAGACACGATCCACTTTTTGCCCTCAAAATGGAGTAGATGAATCTGACTCATTAAAAAATGTTATGAAAGAAGTTGTGATGATGCAGATTAATTTCCTACCATTCAGTGCTTTAGAAACTTTAAAACATTTATTACTGCCATGTTTATGTGTTTGTGCAGTTCAGTAAAATGACAGCAACATTTTATCTCAAGCAGTTAGAAAAGAATGCAGTTTTAAAATACATTTATTTGACATTTTACTGGAAATACAGGGTTGTAATAAGGCATACAACTGCATTATCATAAATAGTAGCTATAATAAACAACAGTTAAAGAGATTTTATGGGAAATAATAGCCAATAAACAGATTTCTTTCACCATTTAGGATATATACTTTAAAACTGTTAAATAATTATCCTTTTCCTATAGTAAATGGAATGTTTGTATTTAACTAACAAAGGAAAAAAGTTGGTAAAGAATTGTCAGTATGATTTTTGTGTGTCAGATGTTCACGTTTGTTTTGCTAGCTTAATTTCATAAGCATTGCTGACACATACAAAGTAAAATAACCAAAGACATTATACAGACTAAAATACTGTTTTTCCCCTTAATTGACTAAATTGTTTATGTACAGAAGTGTTCATGCCTTTAAAACAAATTTTATATAGTTATTAATTTGTCATTCTCCCATATTGTTAGTGAGAATGAATAATATTCGATTACAAGACCATGGGATTAAACTTAAATTTTTGACCTGAAATGTACCACCATGAACATAAGGTTGATTGTTTTTTAAGAACAGAAAGAATTTGGCATAAGATCATTTTTAATTTAATGATTTTTAGATAAAGGGGATTGAGTAAATATCTGTATATTAGCAAATGTATTTAGCTCACAATCTGTCTTTATCTGCATTTCTTACAAAATAGGCAAGAGATTTATAGGGAAGATATACTAACCTCACTCATTGTAAAGGACAATCAGATAAGCCACAAGGTTTCAGACTGGGAGAGGGGACACATGCTTCACAGCTACCATGAGATTTACAACACATAAAATGACTTTTATGACCCTGGATGAGACTGTGCTTCAGAGTCCTGGACATATCCACATACCTTTTTTTTTTTTTTAGTTTCAGGTGTACAAAACAATGTAATAGTTAGACATTTATACCACTCACAAAATGATAACTCCACTCCCTCAATAGACTGGGGTGGCGCTAATGCCCTTTGACATGGTCTATAGCTGTTACAATTTCATTGACTCTATTCCTTATGCTGTACTCCACATCACATTAATACACACACACACACACACACACACACACACACACACACAAGGTCTGACAATTAAGTTCGTGAACTGTCCTAGAAAAAGTACTACATACCCCATTGCTGAATATCACTACAGTCACCTTTGAAGTACTCCCCCTGGGAAGCTATGCATTGATGCCAGTGACTAGTCCACCCTTCAAAGCAATTTTGGAACTCTTTTTCTGGACTGGCCATCAGAGCTGTCGTCATATTACCCTTGATGTCCTGAATGTCATCAAAATGTCTTCCTTTTAATATTTCCTTTATCTTCAGGTAAAGGAAGAAGCATTGGGGGCCAGATCAGGTGAGTAGGGAGGTTGTTCCAATACAGTTTTTGTTTACTGGCTAAAAACTCCCTCACAGACAGTGCTGTGTGAGCTGATGCATTGTTGTGATGCAAGAACCATAAATGGTTGGTGAAAAGTTCAGGTTGTCTAACTTTTTCATGCAGCCTTTTTAGTACTTCCAAATACTAAACTTGGTTAACTGTTTTGCCCAGTTGGTACAAATTCATAATGAATAATCCCTCTGATATCAAAAAACAGTTAGCAACATCGTTGCAACAAGTTTGCAAAGTTAATTGTCAGACCTCCTATATATTTAATTATAGTTGATATTCAATATTATTCACCTTCAACTTCAGGTGTACAGCACAATGGGTAGGAATCTACACAGTCCATGAAGTGGTCTCCCTAACATGACAAGTGCCCATCTGACACCCTACAATATATTTACAACATTATTGAAGGAAAGCATCAATAAAACAAAAAGACATACTACTGAATTGGAGAAGATATTTGCCAATGATACATCTGATAAGGGGTTAATATCCAAAATTTATTAAAAAACTCATACAACTCAACACCAATAAAACAAACTGCCCAATTAAAAAATGTGCAGAAGACATGAAGAGACACTTCTCTGAAGAAGACATACAGATGGCCAACAGACATATGAAAAAATGCTCAACATCACTAAACATTAAGGGAATGCAAATAAAAACCACAATGAGATACCACCTCATACCTGTCAGAATGGCTGTCATCAATAAATCAACAAACAACAATCAACAAACGCTCATGCACTGTTGGTGGGATTGCAGCCACTATGGAAAACGGTATGGAGGTATCCCAAAAAAATCAGCATATCCATTTTTTATGGTCATTAAAGTTATTGAGTTAACTGCTCATTATGCAGATTAATCTGCACTCTTACTTCTGATCTATTTTTAGGAGAGCTGAAGGAGTTAAAATAAGAGTTCTTCCCAAACTTTGAAAATGTGTAAAATTTGACCTCAGGTATAAATGTGTTTGAGATACAGAATGGTTTTATTGATTTAAGTGATTTTTTGTTTACATATATAGCAAACACATGTTCCCAGTCCATAGCTTTCATGCGTACTCTTTTTAATGCTGTCTTTAGAGGAGAAGTTTTTAACTTAAATGCAATTCAATATATTAATTCCCTTCTTTTATGGATAGTGTTTTATATATACCTTTTTAGAAAAATTTTCTACACCACAATTAAGGAATGGATTCTCTTAGCATTTTCTAGATGCATTTGGGATTTATTTTTCTTTTATATTTATATAAATAATCCACGTTGAATGGATTTTCTGCATAGAGTTATTTAGGGGGTCAAGTTACATTGCAGTTGTTAAAGTAATTAAAAGAGGAGGCCATTAGACATGGGTGGCTCTAATGCCTAGGCAGCCTTCCTAAACAAACCTAAACCCAAACCAAAGTCAGTGCACTCAAATCTGAGAAAATGAAACTTACGAACAACCAATAACAAACAACCAACTAGCTAGGCTTTCTTAAATAAGGCTACCACTTAAGCTACAGTCAATCAAGTAATTGCCTTGCTTTCCTTCGAGTCTTCTCTACAAAACAATCTCTCCTTTAGGTCCTATCAAGGAGTGATCCACTTTTGGTTTGGCTTTGCCCAATTTGTATCAATGTATTCTCAAAATCTTGAAAATATAATGTATCACAGTTTATCATTTAAAATAAACTCATCATAGGATTCTATGATTGTATAAACAGAGAAGGAATAAAACCAATAACTTTTAATTATAGCATACCTTGATAAAAATAGCCAAATATTGGAGGGCTCTGTATTCTACAGATGTAGACTGTTTAAAATAAAATTATATATTCAGCCAATCAGCCCTTCATAACTATATATAGTTATGAAGGGCTGATTGGCTGAATTTAATTTATAGGGTATACTTTTCAAAAAGACTATATAGTATGTACCCAATAAAGAAAAACTGACATTCAAAGTGATTAAAATAAAAGTTTGATGTTTAAAACAAGGGAGCCCCTCAATATTTCTTTTAGATACTGATTTTGTGAAATGGAGAGGACTTACATGAATTCTAACTACTTATTTGTTTTATATGCCACATTTCTTTATCTAAATATCTTAGGATTATCCAAAATATTACACTAAATTTTGATGATTTTTATGTGTAATAAACACCTCAGGGGCAGCAGAGGGCTCAGTTGGTTAGAGTGTGAGATCTGAACAACAGGATTGCCAGTTTGATTCCCACATGGGCGAGTGAGTGCATCCTCCACAACTACTACATTGAAGACAACGAGCTGCAGCTGAACTTCCAGAGGGGCAGCCAGATGGCTCAGTTGGTTAGTGTGGCGAGCTCTCAATAACAAGGTTGCGGGTTCAATTCCCACATGGGGTGGTGGGCTGTGCCCCCTGCAAATAAAGATTGAAAATGGCAACTGGACTTGGAGCTGAGCTGCACCCTCCACAACGACTTAGAACTGATGGTTCCTGGAGAAACACACTGTTGCCCAATTAAAAAAATAATAATAAACAAACAAACAAAAAAAACACCTCAAATTTGCTTAGTGCTCTCCGATGATGCCTTCAAACTATTTCTTCTCCACTTTCATGTAAATACTCATTCTTTGATCTTTTCATTTCTAGATTACCTATATTCAATCTCTCTTTGAATCTATCTCATATAATAATCACCTCACTCACTTTGTTTACTAAATGACTTTGTATCTGTCTTAAGACTTTTTGTCAAGGTACAATTGGGTAATGTAAATATAATGACAATCCGATTTCTTCCTTCCAACATCTATCCATCCATTTATTTATTTATCTATCAATCCTCTTTATCCCATGGATGGTTTGGACTCCAAACGCAATGTCAAGTGGTGATAAGACGCGTCTTTTTCTCATTCTCAGTATCAGGGTAAAAAATAAGCATAAAATTTTTGTAGAGTTTTGTAGGTACTATTTATTGAATAACAACATTTTTATTTCTGATTAGTAGTTTGTATAATTAATAAGTGTAGATCTTTTGCAACTTTTTTTTTCTCAATTTATTGGAGATAATTTTTTTTCTTTTTTTTATATGATTAGTTGCAATGGTTTAATGTCTAATGTTATACCAATGCTAAAATCCTAGGTTAAATATATTTGGTTGGGATTTTTAAGTTTTTCATATGTTGTTAGATTTTGGATTTTATCATCTGTGTTCCTGAGAATGGTCTATTCGTAACATTTTTTTTTCCCCTGGCAGTATTCTAGTCCAGTTTTGTTATTCAGATAATGATAACCCAATAAAAACAAGCTTGAATTATTTACTACATTTGTGATTGTCTAATAACTTCATTTAAAAGACTTTATTTCTTTAACTATTTGGAAGAAGTTGCTACTAAAGACCACCTAGGCTTTAGAAATTTCTTTCTGGAAACATTTTAAAGTATGGATTCAATTTATTTTATAGATATAGGACTGATTAAATATACTATTTTTATCTGTTTTGTAAATTATGTTTTCTAGAAATTTGCCTGTATCTTCCAAAATATATTGGCATGCAATTGTTCAATACTGAGGAGTTTGGCTCCAGATTAAAAACCTATGTGTGATATTTCAGGCATGACATTAGACGATTAAAAAGGCTCTACTTGACAGGCCTCATGGGGAAAAGCTACTCTCCCCACACCGGACTTGGAGCACAGCTAATGCACTGTAGCCTCTGAAGGTAGTTACACTTTAGACCTCAGGCTGGTCATGCTCTTTTACATATGTACAGTGTGAATGGACACTTAAGTTGTTTTTATACCTTGCCTATTGTGAATAATGCTGCTCTGAGTGGAGGGGGAAGATAGCTCTTTGACATCATGCTTTATTTCCTTTGAATGTATATTCATAGGATAGTTCCCTTTTTAATTTCATGAGGAATACTGTTCTCCATAGTGGTTATACTAGTTTACATTCACACCATCAGTGCACAAGGGTTTCCTTTTCTACACATCCTTGTCAGCACTTGCAATTTCTTATTTTAATCATCGTCACCTTAACAAGAATGAGGGAATATCTCACTGAGGTTTTGATTTGCATTTTGATTAGTGATGTTGAGCTGTTGAGCACATTTTCATATACCTTTCGCTGCTTTGTGTGTGTGTGTGTGTGTGTGTATGTATATGTATATATACACATATACATATATACACATATAGATATATATGTATATATACATATACATATATACATATACATATATAAGTATATATACATATACATATATATCTATGTGTGTGTGTATATATATATATATATATACACACACACACATATGAGTTGTGTGATTTCCTTGCATATTTTGGATATTAACCCCTTATTGGATACATGGTTTGTGAATATTCAAATCCATAGGTGGAACTTTCATTTTGTTGGTGGTTTCCTTTGTTGTGCAGAAGCCCTTTAGTTTGATGTAGTCTCACTTGTTTATTTTTGTTTTTGTTGTCTTTGTTTTGGTGTCATAGTCAAATATCATTGTCAAAAACAATGTCAAGGAGATTACCTCTTATATTTTCTTCTAGGAATTTTATGGTTTTCAGGTCTTGTATTCAATTTTGAATTGATTGTTATGAGTCGTGTTTGACTAGGGGTCCAGTTTCAATCTTTTACATATGGATGTCCAGTTTTCCCAACACTATTTGTTAAATAAACTATCTTTTCTCCATTCATATTCTAGGCTTCTTTGTCAAAAATTAGTTGTGTTTATTTCTGGGCTGTCTAATCTCGTCCAGTGATCTATGTGTCTATTTATATGCTGGTACTGTACTGTTTTAACTATTATAGCTTTGTACAATGACTTGAATCAAGAAATTTGATGCCTCTGGCTTTGTTCTTCTTCCATAATATTGCTTAACTTTTTAGGATGTTTTGTGTTTCCATACAAATTTTAGAATTGTTTTTTTTTTGTTGTTGTTGTTTGTTTGTTTCTGTAAAAAATGACATTGGGATTTTGATAGGGATTGCACTGAATCTGTAGATTACTTTGGATAGTATGACTATTTTAACAATATTAATTCTTCCAATCCATGAACACAGACTATCTTTTCATTTGTGTTTTATTTTTTTTAATCTAAGTCTTATAATTTTCAGTGTGTACATCTTTTACCTCCTTGGATAATTTATTTCTAAGTATTTTATTCTTTTTATTCTGTTGTAAATTAGATTTTTGTCTTACTTTCTCTTCCTGATAGTTCATTGTTTTTCTATAGAAACACTACTGATTTTTATACATTGCTTTTGTATCCTGCAAATTTACTAAAATTGTTCATTAGTTCTAACAATGTTTTGGTATTTTAGGTTTTTCTATTTATAATGTTGTATCATCTACAAATAGAGACAATATTACTTCTTTTCTGGTTTGGATAGCTTTTCTTTCTTTTTCTGACTTAATATTCCCAAGGATAGATAACGTGTTAGGCAACAAAACCAATCTTAATAAATATGAGAAGGCTGAAATCATATCAAGATTTCCAGTCAAGATGGTGGGGTAGATAATTGTCATGCTCACCTCCTCCTATGACCACATAACAATTAAAAATAAAATACACAACAAGCACTCTTGAGAACCATCTGAAGTCTAACTAAACAGAAATCCCATAACCAATGATATAAAGTTGAAACCATGCAAAGACTGGTAGGAGGGAAGGAGACACAAAACCGACTTGTCCAACAGCTATGTGTGGCAGTTAAAAATCTAGAGGGATATTTGAAAAGCTAAGGGTCCCATCCCCACATCTGTCTTTCCAGCCTGGAGCACCAGTGCTGGGAAGAGGAGTTCCCACAATGTCTATGAAAATCAAGAGGAATTCCATCTGGGTGAGATGGACGGCTGCTATACACTAAGGTGTCCTCTTAAAGGGCCCACACATGAACAGACTCACTCATAAACACTTATCCTAAACTCCAGCAAAGAGACAGCAGCTCAAAAAGCAACAGGATACTCAGAAAGAACCTGAGTTGTCTGGCTTCAGGGAAAGAAAGGCTGGACAGATAGCTTTCTCGCAGAAAGAAGTGCTGTCAGGGTCCATTGTTCTTTTGTTCATTCCTCCACCCACATAGCAGGTAGACCATATTTCCTTTGCTGAACCCTTCCCTATATAGACAGTAGTCACATGTGGGCACCATATCTGAGTCTCCATCAACTTGGCTAACCCCACTTGTCTAACCTTGGTGATTCCCTGAGACTCTACTCCACCCAACCCATGCATCACCTAAATCTCTTTCAGAGGCTGTTACTCACAGGGGTCAGCCATAGCCCATGATGTGGACTTCTCTAAAATCTGAAAGATCTTCAAATCCCAAATAAGCAGTGGCTAGCTTTGACGTGCCCTGGACTTCTTGCACTAGTGGCAGTAGGCCTCAGTACACAGCATAATTTCTCCCAGGCTCCTCCAAGCCCATCACAGGCAGTTACCAACCTCAGATCAATTTGTAGCTCCTACCAAGTGGCCTTGGGCCCTGTACAGTCACCATCTGACTGAGGCCTGAACACGAGCCCCTCCCAAGAACACCAGAACTGGCACACACAGTGGCCAGTTTCAGACCACAACAGAGGACCACCCAATTAGCTCCACAAACAACACACAAAGGTGGACTCGGCAGGCATCAGAGCCCTGTGAAGTGAATTCCACTCCCTGGAGTCATCCCCCTCACAATAACTTATCTGTTGTAGTCAATGTCAATACTCACAGCTAGACAGCCTGAGGATCAGTACCACCCACTGATGTGCCAACAGTAATCAAGGCTCAACTACAACAGGAGGACACACACAATACACACATGAGGGACACCACTGAAGCACCCGAGTCAGGTGACCAGGGAGACTATGACACTGGGCCCCACAGAACACCTACTACATATGGTCATCTGCAAAAACTAGGAGATGTAGCAGATCTACCTAATACATAGAAAGAAACACAAGAAGGAAGCCAAAATGAGGAAACAAATAAATATATCCCAGATGAAAGACAGGAGAAAAGTCAAGGAAAAAACTTTAAAAAATGGAGGCAAACAATGTACTGAGATGGTGTTAAAAACACTGGTTATAAAGATGCTCAATGAACTTAGGGGAAAACAGATGAACTCATTGAGAACTTACACAAAAAGACAGAAACGGTAAAAAAGAACCAGTCAGAAATGAAGAATACAATAACTGAAATGAAGGATGCATTAGATGGAACTAACAGAAGATTAGACAAAGCATAGAATTGAATCAGCGATCTGGCAGACAAGGTATCATAACACACCCAATTTGAATAGCAAAAAGAAAAAAAATGAATAAGAAAATGACAGATTAATGGATTGCTGGGACAACATGAAGCATAACAACAGTTGCATAACAGGGGTACCAGAAGGAGGAAAGAGAAAGAAAGG